>NC_089854.1:24323390-24684224 GCF_036373705.1 Amia ocellicauda | reverse complement strand
TGCATCCCACAAATCTCCATCAACTGCAAGATGCTATCCTATCAATATGGGCCAACATTTCTAAAGAATGCTTTCTGTACCTTGTTGAATCAATGCCACGTAGAATTAAGGCAGTTCTGAAGGTGAAAGGGGGTCAAACACAGTATTAGTATGGTGTTCCTAATAATCCTTTAGGTGAGTGTATACACACACACACATACAGAGACAGAGAGAGAGACAGACAGATATATATATATACACACACACACACATACAGAGAGAGAGAGACAGACAGATATATATATACACACACACACACATACAGAGAGAGAGAGACAGACAGATATATATATACACACACACACACATACAGAGAGAGAGAGACAGACAGATATATATATATACACACACACACACATACAGAGAGAGACAGACAGATATATATATATATATATATACACACACACACACATACAGAGAGAGAGAGACAGACAGATATATATATATATATATATATACATATACACACACACACACACACGAGCCCCTGCACTTTTGTTCCAGTAAAGCGCAGCAGCTGCACCAGCAAGCGCGCTCTCCAATTTAATAATTAAAAACCAATAGCGACCAGGCACCCAGGATTAAGGGTATATCAATAATAAACTGTGTTATAAAATAAAACAAATCCTGCAAAAACTAAGTATTTCAATTATATATATATATATATATATATATATATATATATATATATATATATATATATATATATGAGAGAGAGAGAGAGAGAGAGATTTAAATCACCTAAATGTGTGTATTATCATGTAACATATTTCTTAGCCATTTAGTTTACACAATTTTATAAAGCCTGGTCGAGGAAGTTATAATTTATTTAATGAACATCGGTAATTGCTCTATGATACAGACGTGTATTTTTAAGATGCTTAAATTACCAGTGATCTATAAGTAATTAAAATGTTTGATTTCTCCCCCCCTGGTCTGTTTCACTCGCTCATTCCTAACCCTGTCGCTTTTTTACGACAAACGCAAGAGAAACAGAGCAGTAAACAGTTCAATAAAAGTTAATAATATTGTCTAAAATTAGCGCATAAAAATCTAAGGAGTCTGCGGCAATTGCTAATTTCCAAAATGGCTATACTGTCCAACTAATTTCCTTTTCCAATAAATTACAGTTTGGCTCTGAAGCCGTGGGGTTACGCTTAAATAACACAGGGGGGGCGATCAAAGCCAAAACACCGTGCTGACTTTAAAACCAAAAAGTGCAAAATATGTGTATGATTAAAAATAAAATACACAATGCACCGACCTGAGTGTGGAGCCATGGGGATGGGAGATGGGTAATATTTCCCAGGCTGGAAGTGACCGGGGTGCTGTACGGAGCTGTGGCCGGCCGAAGCAATCCGAGAGGCGGCGCGGTGCACCAGCGCGCCCCGCTCCGACAAGAGGTGAGGCGGGGGAGCGAAATCCCGGCCTTCCATCGCGTCGACACGGATAAATCCAAAATCCAACCGGGAAACCGAGGAAATCAAACGCAACCCAAATGTTATAATCCTTTTTTAGAGCTTCGGCTGAGTCTTGCTTTCAGTAGATCCCGGGCTTCCCCAGCCAAAACAGCTTCCGATCATGTTGTTTTCTGCAATTTAGGAACAAAAACGGCGAGTCAGTCAAGAAACAATGAAGCAAACAGCACATGCATAAATACCGGCACCTTATTGATGAATAAAACACGCGTGGGGATGAGACGCTTGTGTAAATTAAAATGCAACCCTGGTATTTTTAAACTGAGCGGATGAAGACAAAGTATCGTCAGCTACTGTACTACAGTACTGTCCTAAGACAACAACAAAAAAGTTGCCCCTTTCTGACCCATGTGTGCATGATGGTGGGAGTGTAAACGCTGCAAGAAAACAGCTCGGCATCAGCAACTCAGGAGGAACAAACCGGCTCTGGAGCCCCCAGTCTAGAACCTCTAGAACCCAGATGTGTCCGCGGTGCCCGTCTGCAATCGGCCTCTGCTGCCCTGGTCGCACCGCTGACGGGAGAAACTTCCGTCGAAATTCAACTCATAAGCGCAGATAGGACATTGGAAAAGATGAAAAGTATGTAATCAAAATATCACGCTTGCATTTGTGTATTGAAATGTTTTGTCAATGAAAAAAATGCATCACGAAAAAAATCATACCAAATTATTATTATTATTTAATACTACTACTACTAATAATAATAATAATAATAATAATAATAATGTCACCGCGTGACGAGAAACAGCGACGAACCGGTCTACTCATGTTGAGTACATGTGCTCTCTTTTAATGCATTTTTAACAATAGACTACATTCACTTGATATGGGTATTAATATTGTCGCTAATTTCAAACTTATTGCAAAAACCTTCAGAATTTCACCAGAAAGCTACCCCCCAAAATATGCTCAAACATCCTGCGTTGTGCTCTGTATTTGGTTATTATCGTCATTTGCCACATTGCATGGGCTGCGGGCAGAAATAATGGCTACCCGCGCCTGGAACTGTGTTTATTTGTGCATTTTCAATAAATAAATAAATACAATCTATACATTTTGTAACCGTGTCTAAGCATCAGCCGAATGCATTTTATATTAACTGTGCTTAATGGTTAAAAAAAAAAAAAAAACTTTCTGGACTCTAATCCAAATAATGTACCATCAGCAGATTATATATCCATACAGTGAACCCTGCGTTTTGGGGAGATACGGTCTCTTGTGCGAGACACCTATTAGACTAGCAGATGCAGGCCCAGTCCACACGTCCAAGACTTTCGCACACGCTGCCCTAAAGACACGTACAGGGGCATTATTTACAGAACCGCTTGATTTTTTTAGCACGAGTTATCTGTGCATGTTTTATGAGCAAGAAAAGTTGACTTGCATGTCTTATTCGATCTTTTAAAAACAAAAAAAGATGACAGCGCTATAGGATAAAGTCCTGAGTGTGTGAAAACGTGGATTATTTCCTGCATGCAGTTACAGCAGAGCCGGTGTGATGCAGAAATTAACCATCTAGCGCTGGTGATTTAGATAGCGGTGAACCTCTGCTTTATCACCTCATCTGAGATAAGGAAACAAAGAAAAAAAGCAATGTACACAGACGCAACTGGGTTGTGATCCTTTATCGTACAGTATACACAGAGCCGAATACATATCACATTCTGCACTTAATCCACTTTATGATTCATTGTCCACGGAAGCTCATCAAATAATTAATTACTAATGGGAAAATTGTATACTTTAGTTTTGTGAAACCACTAAAACGTCTCCAGTACATACAGAGTTAAACAATGTGGTGTGTGTGTGTATATATATATATATATATTCATGAAAAATGCCTTCTCTTGTTAAATATATATGTATAATAAAACTATTATTTGGGGGAGCTTTTGCATATATGTAGGCTATAACGTAAACATTAGGCATTGGGCATTTATTTTATGTTTTCTTAATAGGTATAAGTAACACACAAAGTGAATAGACGTACCCGTACGCTGTGTAAATTGTGTACTAAATGTCATATTTGTTAACATGAGATACTTTATAACGTGTCTTTATTATAATCCTGCTCGCTACCAAGAGGAAACGTGGTTCCAAATTAAATACAAAGCAAGAACTACCAAGTAGAAACAATGAATTGCATTGTTTTATTGAAAGGTACGAATGTGTTTAAAAGGCTGATTGTTACCAGACTAAAAGAAATATCCAACAAAACAGGAAAACAATCCCCTTAATGAAAAGTCACGCATTTACTCGGTGCACGGTGCATTGTTAGCCATGGCGATCACTGCGCCAGTTATCGGACTGTCGCTTATTGTTCATCCTTCTCAAAAAAAAAAGCAAAGTAAACAAAACATAGTACAGTAACAATGCATGTCTTTAAAATGACCCAATGTGAAGAAGAAGAAAATGCAACCGAAAAGTTCTCTCGATGTGTGTGTGTGTGTGTGTGTGTGTGTGTTGAATCTGATGTCCCAAACTAAAATGTGTAAGTATCCAGCTAACAATATGACGTTGCTGAAACGGTCTTTCTACCATAACCTTAACACAACGTGCCAGCAACGTTGTACAATGGTAGTGTGTTTCGGGCACCGATTTGACCGCCGGCTCTCGCCGCACATGAAGACGCGATGTCGGCCACAGCCTCCCTCGACGGGACGGCAAGGTACAGCGAAGAAGGCAAAATAGGCTGCTTTCGAGACAATCGCAATTGTAGACGATAGCTTTGATCGGGACATAACATATTTAAATAACAAATCATATTCAGTGGTAACCAGCATAAAACATATTTAACGATAAATGAGTAATGCATTCCTATCTTGTTAGACAAAGCAATCTTTGAAACGAATTGTCTGGAGAGAGAGAACAAAATGAATGACAAAAACGAGCCTTTTGTATCACAAAGTTGTTGAAGCCTGACATAAATACAAAGCAGAAGCCTACCCGGTGTGCATGTGAGCCCCGTGCTACAACTGGGATAATAAATTATCATTATTTTCGAGATCAAATCCCGCCGCAGAAGAGGGGCCGTGTACAGCTGCAGCGGCCAGGTAACACGACACTTTCCCCGGACTGGAAACTGTAAACACACCGCTGCAGTCCAGAAACCCGGGACACATCAGCGACCGACCGATTTACGCGAAATATTGAAAAAGTCCATCAGAAATGCTCAACGAAATAAATACGACTTGAGCCTCACATTATAATCTGCTCTAATAGGGGAATTGTAATATAAAAATGTATGTTTCTGCCCAAATACATTACAAAATGGCACGGCCTAATTTCAGCCTTCATTGCAATACTAAGAAAAATAAAGAAAATATGAATAGGGTTTGTATTTCCAAAAAATGCTGGTATTATTATTATAATCGTTATTATTATCGTATATAATGATACTAATAATCGCTTTGTGAATTGAAGCAGTTATACTTCAAACATAATTTATATTTACTAACATACTACCCGAATGCAACATATTGCAATTATCTAAAATAACAGTAATCAATAGGATATCAAAAGTGAGCAATATATATTATAATTATTATTCATTCAATTTGAAATCTATTTATTATTCTACAATATGAAATGTGATTTAAAATTGCAAGCGATTGTGCAAATATTATATCAGCAAATGTGTTGTTACATTAAATGATAAAAAAAGATAATCAGACACTGTAGCTAAACATTTGCATATTGAAGAATAAACATTGCTCTTAAAGAAATTGTGAATTCAGACACTTATTACACACACACACACACACACCATATCATAAAATATAAAATGTATGACCAATGTAACACTTTTATTCAATTTATACACATAAGCAGCTGAAATAAAGCTAAAATGACTAATAATCAAATCAAAAATATCAACGCCCATCTTGTTTATTAAGCACTATACGTGTGTGAGAGAGATATCCTGTATATATGACTGTATGCTACATCTGTAAATATGTTTGTGTATATGCATGCATGATAAACGAAGGAAAAATGTATCCCAACAACGTATATATTTATTTCCACCATCACTGTAATATATATGTATACACAGGTGTGTATGTGTGCAGTCACCACAACTGATTTTCTACACTGAATATGGCAAAGGTAGCAAAAACAAAACAAACGTTTATGATCACTGTCCCATAAGATCTGAAATAAGCAATAAATAAACAAGTTACTTACTGGTAAGTTATTCCTTGCATAACAATAAGTGATTGTAATTTAGAAAAATAATAATATATATATATATAAAAAATAGAAAGAAAAGGAAGTCAGGCGCTGTATAAAATCGTGTGGCAATGGCTACATCCTAGTGCGCTGTTTGCAGTAGGCAGTGCAGTACACAGGCGCGCCGGAGCTCGGGCTGCTAGTGAAGCGGCGCCTCGCGCTGCCCCTCTCCCGGCCCGGCCCGCGCCCGCCGCTCCGCGCGCTCGCCCATTGGCCGGATCCCCGCATGCTAATGAGCTCGTGCCGGGCGCCCCTGGGTAAACAGGCCCCCCGATTGGCTGCTCGCACGGGCCAATGGCGGCGCGGCTGGAGCAACTCAACAAAACGGCGGGCGCCCGAGTCGCGCTTTCCACTGCGCAGCATGCCGTGCGCAACTTCTACGGCAAAATGGGGCAGTTGGTGGGACGCTCGGGAAGGGGGTAGATCGGGCTTTTGCACGGTTTATCTTGAGCGTTTTGGTACCATAGGAAGATATAAGTTTCAGCCCCTGTTTTTGTTTTGTTTTTTGCGTTTGCACTGATTAACAGCATGCGAATAATCCCGTGCATTACATTTCTTGGATATCTCACCCACGGATCAGATTTACTATCAAAAAGCCCTAGAAGAGCTGCAGTGCTTAGTAGAACTAAATATCTTACATTGTGTCTGACTGTCGGTTTCAAGATTATAATGCATCTTTAGAGTAGCATATATTTGAACCTTTAAACATACTGCAGAAGACGATCTTCTGACGAACAAAACACATTTTTAGATTATTTCATTGTTCTTAATACCCTCACGTCATTTTATCACCGAATGTAATTACATGTTAATTCACAATCTTGTCAATGGAAAGTGAATGTTTCTCTTGACTTGCTACTTTAGTTAATATTAATGTAAAATATGATAGTGGAGGCTGTTAATGTAATGTAATGTAATGTAAATCATGCATGCCCTCCAAACCCAAAGCAGGTTAAAGCCCTTAAAGTAAATCTTGAATAATATATGAGGGAGACTTTGGGGAGACTGCTACAGTTACAAGCGCCATTCCTTCTCTTTAGAGTCCATCATAAATGTTCCTGCACGGCCTTGTATCAATGGTTTTATGTTTGGGTACAAGACTATTGTAGTTTTTATTCCAGACTGCATTTAATATATTGAAAAGGCATCCAATAAAAATGAAGCCAGAGAACTTCAAGACACTGGCATTCACTGTTTCTGTGGCTGTGCATCAATGCTGGAATTTCATTCCCACAGTGTTAAGAAGACCTTAGAGCTGCTCAGTCTTAGTCATAACAATAATATCGACAACACTCATAACAAAGGGTGAATCTATTTTAAGTAGGTAGTTCAAATACAAGACTGCTGACAGTACAGCAAATCTTTACTGAGAGAGGGAGAGTTCTTTCAGAGGTCCGAGTCTTGTAAGCATGTCAAAGTATGTGGATCATTCACAGTGAGCCTCCAGTCATGCCAGACAGCTGTGGAGTTTAATTTGAAGTGAACCCCCTAACTGCCCAGATGTTTCTTAAATAAGCCCCCAAAACAACTTATCATGTGTTCAGGGATGAATTGCAACCTAAACAGGTGTTACTGTAAACCAAAGGTGGAAGTAAGTAAAAATACATTGTTTAGCTTTATCTATGAATATAACAGCACACAATGTCTGACAAGATAGTAATTGTTATTATTCATATTGATAATAATAATCTTATTTATTTTGTATATATGTTTTTTGTTGTTGTTGGTAGACTTTTTTAACACAGATAAGCACTATTTGGATGTTGAAATGTGGGGGGTTTGTGTCTTCCTATAGGATTCACTTCAGTTTTATAATAACATCATGAGAATATAGACATGTCCTAACAGGTTGAGGTCTTACTAATTAATATTTAATTGCACTGTTCTTTGAAAATTCAAGTATCAAATATAAGTGGTATAAATAGCTTTACTCTTATTCGTATTATTATTGAGGAGGAGCACAAATGGTTAATGCTCTATGAGTCGTATAGTGCTGCCTTGATTGGCTGGCAGGTTGCCAGATGCTTGTCAATCACAGAGTGTAAACAAGGTTCTGATTGGCTGCTGGCCAGTCCGCACTGGGCTGCCTGAAAAAAGCAATTACTGGCCCTGCGGTTTCAAGGCGTCCCAGGGTTGGATGATGAAAGGAGATAAGGAGTGGCTGTTTCAAGGCGTCCCCCAGGCGAACCCCGTTGGCCCCAGAGCCAAAGGAGAGTCAAGAGTGACTAAATCAAAGGGAATACAGTAAAAAGGGGGGATATTACATGTTGTATTAAAATATCGAGTCTAGATTTGCGGATTATTGCGATGCAATAACAAGGTAGCAGTTAGCAACCGAGGGAAAATTGGGAAACCTGCATGAAATACTTTAACCTGGCGGAATATTACCAACTGCAAAAGTTAGCTTTTGTGCAAAACAAATGGAAATGGCAGCGTCTGACCGCGAGCCATCCACGCGCTGCTGAGAAGCGCGTCGCTCTAGAGCACGAGACGCGCAGGAAACGGTATTTGTGTATTGTTTTGTAAATTGTGTGTGTGTACATGTATATTGTGTAAAATGTATCTTGCTGCAATTATGTTAAACATATATCAAAACAATAATTATATATATATATATACGCCAATATAATTTCAAGATAAATGTAGCCTATAGTCCCTATAGTGATGAAGGGAGAAAAGGTAACTCAATGGTTTGGTTATTAATACAGAGAAATTGAGATTTGGTCACTCTTAGAAATATTCAATAATGTCGACCGTTTCATGAGAATTCTCTCTCACACACATGTGCGTGTGTGTAGAAGTGTGATTTAATATATATAGAGAGAGAAGACCACATACACGGTATGTGTGTATCTAATTTGTTGTCTTCAATTCATTTATTGATTTCTACTCGACAAACAAAGAGCAATTATGCAAATTATATACAAACATTCGAAACTTGAAAAAATACCCACTTAAATGTCTATTCTGCTCTTTATGTAGGGACTACAAGTTTATAATTATATTATACAAATTAGTGTTTAGTACCTCGGAAGGTTCTTTAATTTTAAATTAAGTTGGCAATCCGCTGTATGTGATGCGGAATACAATATGTATCTCGGATTTTGATTGGGAAATGTTCGTCTTAAGTTTTCAGATCATTGCTACCAGATTAAAATCATGTTTCGTGTGATGTTTCATAATATGTTCTACTGTTTTGTAAAGGAAGGGGGGTGGGAAACTCCCCTCTTGAATATTTAATAGGAATTTATATTCAAACCCAAATGGGAATCCTGTTGGGTTGTAAAAGATCAGCAACGTGTAAAAATACAGCAGATTTTCCCGACTCATTACATAAAGTTTTAAAATATTTTACTATGAACAGATTTGTATTAATTAAAATGAATTGCTTCAAATACAATGATTCAGACTTGTTGTTGATAGGTTCATATATATTCGGATAATTATTTTGTTCCCCCCAGTTCCTTGACTATTCGTGTTTGCGTGTCTTTGATCAGGATTTTGGTGAATTGCAACATTTCAATCTTTACCAACAAATTGTGATTTTATATATTTAATAAGTTATTTTGGTCATGGTCTATGTGACTTTCAATTTATGCACCATACCTTTACCAGTTTGAAAAGTTCGTATTTTAAGAGTGAGTGATTTGTATGGTATTAAAACACATACTCAATTATGGGCCAATATGTGTACCTGGCCACTTATACACCCGTTTCCGAGCAGACACACAAACATTCCTCAACTTTTATGCTAAATTGAGCAACTATAGGCAATTTGTCAGTGGATCAAACTTTCATTACATTTACCTCATATTACCATCCGTACACTGTGTATTTTGCAGGGGTTGTGAACCGTGACCCTAATATATTAGCATCCACATCCACCAACTATGCACACCCAATCATATATTCACTGTGCTACTGGTGTAGGTCCCCCCCGTTAATCAGTGCCGCCGTAACAAATGGGCAGATTTGAGGTATGGTGCTTCATATAGAAAAAAATAATCTCAAGTTTTAGAAGTATCCAATATTACATACTTTTCATAGACACTATACTGTTATATAATACGTGCAATTGATGCTCATGCTCATTCAATTCAATATACAATACAACGCACATGTACACACACCTGAATGTAGGGCTATGTGTGTATATCTAAATATTTTAATAGTACGCACATTTAGCATTACTCTAAGAGTTTGTGCACACAATGTATTGAGTTAACGTGTATATGCATTTAAACTGTGTTTAGTCTATATTTGAATCTAAACGCAAAAGATCAAAGCATATGATGTTCCTAAGAGAACAAGAAATATTTGAAAGCTTGATCTAAAGTTAATAAGATTATAACTACCCCTCTCAACCTACACACCACACCTGATTTCTTAGGACCCATACTTGTGCACTTCTACACTAACTTCTAACCACTCAAGTGTGTGTCACGGTCTGATGTTATTGGGACAATGAAGAATATTTTTAGATACACGCGTGCTAATAATTATTATTAATGAAGAAGAAGGAGGAGAATATTCATAACGATGTTAGGCAACATTTATTTTCTTATGAGTTATTCCGGTCATTTTGCTATGGGGTGTGGGGGACCTCCGTGTATTGAAAGCACAACAAACACACACGAGCGCCCCCCCTCTCCTGTCCGTGTGCCAGCGCGCTGGAGGGACGCAGGGATAATTAATGCAGAGTGACTGATTGCTCTTGAAACAGGCCAGTCCTGCGAAGAGGATTGTCCCTGATCAATGAAGCGTCTCTGATTGACACTTTCCTGCCATCTTCCACCCCCTTGCAACTACCGGAACAGGGCATTTGTCACCAGCACAGACTAGAGGGCTGCAAGATCCAGTCCTTCACCAGGCCGTCGCGTTATTTTCATCCGAGCCCGGCGTTACCTCCCTATACCTGAAACTGGCCAGTGCATTTGCACCAGGAGCTCCTGGACACGGACCTCCAGGGTGAATACTTTCAATATGTGTCCTGGCCCTGACTAGCTGTCACTTAGGGGCATCCTCGAAATGCAGCATTGCACAGATCTACTGAGACTGTGCACGTATAGATGACATGATTCAGATATTCTAGTCAACAAGAGGAGTTCAACTGGCGAGGTACATAATGCATTCATCGCCATGTCAAAGAGGCGCCCCCAATCTATTGCACCCTACGTGCCAAAATAATGTTATTTTAAGATGTTTTGATTAATATAAACGTTGTCGTCAAACTCTAAAACTTTGTTAATTTGACTTTTTTAGTATTTTACAGTAACAATCATAAAATAATAAACACTGGGCACAGGAGCAAACCTCGGTTGAAAGTCCAGTTTTCTGTTTAATTTATTTTTTATATATATATATATATATATAATTTTTTTTTTTTTTTTACTATATATAAATACAAAATAAAGGCGTTGAAAATATCTGAACAACGTGAACGTGGATACACATAATCTGATCAATTCTGTTATTTTGCATGTAGTGATATGGTGCAGACAAGGAGCACGGAGTTAAGTGTCATTTATGTCAAAACACCCTGGAATATGTGTTTATTTATTTGCAATGGTCACGCCATAACATCAGAGGCAATCACCTTTTCATACAATTCAATGTGGATTTCATCAATACAACGATGAAGTTATCTATCTATCTATCTATCTATCTATCTATCTATATATATATATATATATATATATATATATATAAAACATACTAAGATGCAATTGAAATTGTTTTTTATTGGGTCTGATAAATAGAGCACTATACGCTTCCTTATGGTCATAACATTTCACGTCAGCATTTTTTTATTTTTATTTTTTTTTTACTTTCACGATTTTGTGTAACACTCATTAAAAACAGTTTGAATAAGAACATTTTGCGTTTTGTCACAAATTTAGACAGAAGTTTTGTTTCACTTAAATAGTTTGGACAGCTATTTATACACAAATGATGCGTTTATTTAACATGTGTGAATTAATTACAAAAACGTAATCCATATAGTTTGAACTGGAGTTGAGTTTTGAAAACACTGTCCTTTCCTTTGAGAGATTCTGCTCTGGAGTAGTGGTGGCTCTGTGGCCTTCATAACACGATATATTCCCTGTAAAACACAGCAACAATGCATCTGAAAACCTAGTTTCTGATCTGCGACCATAGACCTTGGCGTTTCCAAAAGAAGTGTAAAAGATAAATGATCTCCTGCCACCGGTGCAGCAGCAGTGGGCCAAAGGGATGCACATTGGGATGTGTGTTTTTCAGGCGTCTTGACAACAGTCTAGTTATTCTGGACGATTTAAAACAAATAATGCACACAATGATTCGAATATAAATGTGGGCACTGTTATACCAATAAAGTTGAAATATTGTTTGTGTATTATTATAATTAAATTTGATGTGTATGTATATGTAAAATCATAGGGTATATAATACTGTTGAACAATAAGCATGTGTACTATGGCACACTTTATTACTGCTATATTCTGAAATATCCTGAAGTGTGTTGGAGCATGTACCTGTGTATTGATGCAAACTTAGCAAATATACGTGTGTGGTGTATGTGGGTGGACAGGATACACACACTTCTTACTCTTTGTTTAGGGGAGCGGGTACGTCTCTGTCCCTTACATTGTAATGAGGTGTAATTTATACACACATATCTCCTGATCCAGACCGCGATTTTTCCAATTGACCTGGCTCGGCCCTCCTTCAAAACCATCAAAAACTGCCAGATTTCTGTGTCATAAAAATCAAGATAAAGAGTGTTGCACAAGATAGAGGTGCTTATTCAAATTGGGATGGACGAACTAATCTGGAAAGTAACATCTTCAAATCATGTTTTAATGAATAAATATGTATTTGATTATATGCTCCTGACAAATCTGGCATTACAAAAAAATATAATGTCACTTAGTTTATGGAGATGATAGTGGTGCTTATGACTGATTTTGCAGTTGTTGTTTTTTTAATAAAAATAAAGAAATATAGGCTATCAAATAAAATAAAAAAATTGGAAGTGCTTTCTGTCTGCTTTATGAAACGTTTAGATAAACGCAAATTGTGCCTTAATGGTCCCTGATACTATTAAACCACACACCATATACATGCTCTCTATATGTGGAAGGGCCAAGGTTAGAGTTTCGAGATGAATATACCTTCCAAAGTAGGGGGTTGATTAATAAATCAGTACATTAAAGTATTCCATATTGTGCAAGTTTATACCTGAATATGTTTTTAAATATCGCTACTAAACATTATATTAGTATTAGTATTATTGTTTGTCTTTGTGATGCTAAAGAATGGGCTATGGTCCGTAATTAAATAAACATCAATCTCCCAAGAAGGAAAGGTAGAGCTGAAATGCGATTTGTAATTTGCAGCTCAAGGCACTCGGACGTGTTTACTCCTTTAATTCCAGGCCTTTATTGTGCAGGGTTATCAATAGGGGAACCCATCTGGGCTCAATTAGAGCCAGTTTGGGCTGAGCTCTCATAAATGGCACAAACCATTGACAGGCCTCCTTCATTACGACCTGTTTTATTGAAAAAGCTAAACGTGAAACTAAACAGGGGACGAAATGAAGAGAAAATAAAAGACGAAACAAGAAAGAGAAAATATTAGGATTTACCAAGAGAATTAGTAGTGTAATATATATATATGTGTGTGTGTGTGTAGGGGGGGGGCGTGTGTGTGTGTGTGTGTGTGTGTATATATATATATATATATATATATATATTCCTAGTGATAATCAAGAAATCTCTTATTTACCCTCGCGTCACCAATAAGCTTTCTTAAAATCAATCTTAATAATGGATAAAAATGGTCAAGAAAACATAGTTTTAAATACTTGTTAAATGCGCGCGCACGCACACACACACAATGCAGGGTTTTAATGCAAATCGGTTCTGTCGTTCATTCCTTCCCACGTCTGTCAATATGACCATTATAATGACAAAAACAAAACCCCCTCAGTTTGCCAATAGAACATTTTGATGATTTGAGTATGCAAATAACCTGCTTTCTTGACTACCTCGGTACATAATGTGTGTGTGAATCCTGGACGATTTAAAGCAAATTATATACACATACCTTCATACATACATATATATATACACATATGAAAACAATTATTTCAAATCAATATTTGGATGTAATTACATTTTTCTTGAATGAGAGGTTTGGTGCGTTTTTAAATGTCTCATCCCATAGAAAAATCGGCAAATCACGGGCATAAAGAAGGACATCAAAAAATAATTCGATAGAAAAGAAAAGAAAAATGCCATCCAAAACATAACATAGGTTTCCCCTTTCAACAATACAAACAGGCATGCGACATAACTGAATTAAACTGTCCTGTCAGCGATGTGAAATTGGGATTAAGCACAAAATAAAATAAAGTTAAATACAAACATTTAACCTTCCTTATTGTTGTCACAACGGGTTTGTAAATTATTGGCAACATGCAAGCACGGAAGTTAATAATCTCTTTCTGTGCACGGTTACATATCACAAGCGATGAAAGCACTGAATTAGTAATTACTTGTGATTGGAAAGAAGGCGCGTGCACTTCATTAAGCCCTTAAAAAATGCATGACATGCAGTTTGATTTTTCGGGATCCTTACAGTTTTAAACCCCTCTACCAATGAACTACCAAGGTGGAGACGTGTCCGCCTAGCTGATGTTTCGGTAGGATGTGTATTTCTTTTCCCTTGTTATGCAGCTGTTAATTATTAATTATCTGTGCAACCAGGAAGTCCATATAGGCAAAATACTCAATCAATTCTGTATATATGTACGGTACGTGTAATGCACAATGAGAGGCTACCAAAGTGCTACAGCCTGTATGTAAAGAAGCTTCGCGACATTGTATGTATAGGCCACACGATTTGAATTTAGTTTTCTCTCTGAGGACTTTTTTAAGATCTGAAAAGGCTCGTCTCTTCCACGCCTTCAGTGTAAACATCTGTCCTCCAGTCATTGCTGCTTATTGCATTAACGAGTCGCTGCCTGTATCCACCTCAGCAAAGCTGTAGGTACTTTTTATTTTTATTTGAATCCTCTCCATACAAACGCCACCAGGCCATTATGATTCGCCTGAAAAGCCATGCCCACAAATCCAAAACAAAATAATTCCCAGCAGCCTGCACAGGCGACGATGATTAAAAACAGCAAAGCAGCGAAATTATATCATGCAGAAACATTTAGCACTTATTTCGGGGACTTTCTTTGCAAACAATCGCTTCATACAGCACAATGGGCACAATTGAGGAAAGAGCCGCTATCGCAGAGCCACTGCTGACCATAAACCATACTTTACCGCACTGTCGAGGTCATTAGATAAATAGGGCATTGTTTTAAAAGAAGTGGACTATAAAATAATGAGTTCAACACCTTTAAGATATTAAATTGGACAAAAACATGACTACTACTATTATTATGATTGTAACTGCGTACACCTGCGCATTGAACTGCCTATATATTTTAGGCCCTGTAGTTAAATCATGTGTGTATGTGTGTCTGTCTATTTTTCTTGCACTTCTCTAGTGGACACCGTCATTTCCCTACAGACAAGCTGCGTTCAGAAAATGTGTGGAAGCTGACAAGTTCAGAGTAACACATCAACAAGGCGCTATAAACTTACTGGATACATATATATTATGTGCCCTAGATATGCGTGTACATATTATTGTTATACACGCATTTAGAAAAACAAATGGTGCATTTATAACGTCAAATGATCAGCTTCAGTGCTGTTATTTAAAATAAACACAATGTATAAGACACGGGGATGAAGGCGCTCACTGTCGAGGCTGCTGCAGGATACCGTCCGATGACGAATGCAAACATTTTAAAGCAACGCTGAAGCGATCTGACCCTGTGACCTAGTAGCCTTATTAATAAATAGAGCCCTCTATGTATATTGTTAATCAAGGACATCGTACATTAAGCTTTGGATCTGTGTTTCAAGCGAAATTATATCACACACACACACACGTATCCACGTTTTACAATGTTTCGTCCTTTCCTACGTTAAAACCTCCCATTGTTCTTCTTAACGAGTTTCTTATTGCCGCTAAAACCCTACAGCCATAGGAGATAGCTTTTTAAATTGGTCTTGCATGGAAACATCTGAATGTGGAGAATCTGCAAATCAATTGTGTTCATATCAGCGCTCCAGTATATACCGAGGGCGCGCACACATATATGGAGATATACATCAAGATATCCTGATATTTAAACACACCTAGAGTCGAATAAAAGTATTCTGCAGAGTAGATCTATATTTAAACATATCTCTTCTTTCCAAGTTTGAAATCAGATGTTTGTTATTTACTACACAGTATTATAATAGAAACGCTATTTATTATTCAGATCCAAGATACAATTACATAAAAAATACAGATTACATCTTTTAAAAGTAAACGATAAAACGAGTGTGAGCAAACGCTTTAATTTATAATTAAATATTAAAAATTACAATTTGTAATTGTAATTGAAGTGTACTAATTATAAAGTGTAATCTATACAGATTGTATTTTTTAGGTGTGAGTGTGGATATATTCATTTTTTACATCCGAATTAATCTTATTCATCACAAGTATTGAACGCATATGAAGTTGTCTTATTATGCACAAATACCAATCAATCAAGCAACATGTTGATTTGAAAATAAGACCTACATTTTTACCAGATAGTCTATTTAAATCTCTGGATTATTAGTGCATGCGTGATATTTTAATATTTGTCTGTCACGAAAGTGTGAAAAATAGAAATTAATACATGTGTAACGCAATAAGGTTAATATAAAAATGCATTGAAAACATTTAATACAATTTTAGAACGATTCGCTTGTAAAAATAAAATGTAAAAAGCCCTTTAAAATACAAGGAGATCAAACTATTGATGTGCGTGCGTTTTAATATTTGTATGGTTCTGTATTGAATATATATTTAAACCTTATTGATCATCGTGTGAATTAATGTACATGCGTAACCTATTTGAAGAGAAAAGTGAAATATATTAATGTATGGGAATATTAGTGGTTTATACAATAGACACTTAATTTTGTACTTTTAATTATATATTTTAAAAAAGCATTGGAAGGCGAATGTTATCGTTGGGTTTTATTCGTGTTCAATTTAGTAATTGTTTAACTAGTTATACATTTATTTAAATATTTAATTGATTTAATTATACATTTCAAATGTGGGAAGCAGAAACCACCTACCTATGAAATCGCAAATCCATGGAGAAAAACAACACAAAGCGGAAAAATCCTAATGAATTATAACGGTGGCTAAAGAGCGCTTGGGCGGTGGGGGAGAAGAACCAAAAACATACAAATCCGGAAAATGCTGCTGCTCAAAAGTGGAAAACCCTCTGAAGTTTCCTTCCGTGCAATTTCAGTCCCTTTACTGACGACAGGATGGCTGTTGTTAGAAGATGGTCACTGGAGCATTGCTTTTATTTTGGGTGTCGTTAAATTATTTGTTTAGGTTGTCTCCAAAGCACTACCTAAAGGTGTGTTTTGTTTCTCTCCCCCTGTCCCCCACTTGGACACAGACCCCTACCTCCGTGCACAGAGCAAACCCGTCCGAATAGAAACCCACAGTCTTTTCGAGGCTCTATAATCTCAAATTTATGGCTGGATGACGCGTCCTCTTCCACCACAATGGAGCCCAGTGACATTAAACAGAAAATTGATGTAGAGACGCACGAAATCTAATCTCTTCTCCACATTCAAGCCATTGCCGCTTCTTTTGATTTTTTTTTTTTTTTGTATTAGGGGAGGAGGCACAACAATCCTGGATGTACAACCCCCTCCTCTTTTATATCATTATTTTGTGTTTGTTTTTTCTTCTACATGGATAACTGAATACACCCTCTACTACCCTTGATAGATTTAACGCAGCGCTGTCACAGATCTTCCATTTTTGCAAGACCCCCTCCCCCCCTTCACAATCATGCACACACACACACACACACACCCTTCTCCCACAAACGCATTTACTAAACTATTATAAATCACTATGTCATCCCTGCGTTTCTATCGTTACATTAAAACGCATGTCCTACGCGAATGAGTTCGCGGCTCGGAGAGGCAGATCGCGACTCGCAGGAGAGCGACCGGTCGCACAAACAGCGCATATTAACACATGTGCACAACTTTTTTCGCACGCCTCTGTGTAAGCCAGGGTTTTTGCATCGATTCCTCCAGTCCTTCCTCCTTCAGAGCAGCACGCCATCGGTCAGTATTGAGAAGAGCGTGTCCACACGGGGATCATGTAACGCACGCACGCATGTTTGGACTTTTCTTTTTTAGACTCATTCGAAGCCGCGTCATTGTTTTAGCCGCGTTCGATTCCAGCTCCATTCGATTTCTTTTTTTTTTCCACTCGTCTTTGCAGACATCTTAATCTAGAAAAAAAACACCAGTGCAAAAAGGAAACACACACAGTTTCGCTTCGATCGGGCATTTACTTCAAAGATGTGCAGCGTTACCTTGTCTTACAAATACAATCCGTGAGAAAAAAGGCATTATGTTTTCCAGCGAAAAAGCTCTTCTAGTATCGTTTGCCAAAAAGCTCAGCTCTATTTTTTTTGTGCCCTTAGAAAGGTGTATTTTTTGCCTTAAAGGCGAAGTGCTCTTTCCCACACATCCCCGAAGCATGCCTCTCCCCCCTGCCTTTAAGGTCACCGCCCCAGGAAGAATGACGTCACAACCCTATTAACCCTTCCAGGACTTGTGCGGAGGTCATGTGATAGACAGCGCTTCTTTGTGTCACCAGAGCTTTTCCAGAGTATTAATGCACAGTGCCTGTGTTTAAAGGCGCAGCGTCTTATTTTTTTAGTTAGCGTCCATACTTTTGCGAACCGTCCCAGTGCTTTAATCCATATTCCTTAAATGTTGAAAAAGTCTTCCCTGCATGTAAACTACAACAGGTACTAGAAATGGTGTCTTGGTGGTGTTATTGATAACTATTCGGATCTGGCATATTTGTAACGCAAGTAATTTCACTTGTTGCTTATACACTCACCTAAAGGATTATTAGGAACACCATACTAATACTGTGTTTGACCCCCTTTCGCCTTCAGAACTGCCTTAATTCTACGTGGCATTGATTCAACAAGGTGCTGAAAGCATTCTTTAGAAATGTTGGCCCATATTGATAGGATAGCATCTTGCAGTTGATGGAGATGTGTGGGATGCACATCCAGGGCACGAAGCTCCCGTTCCACCACATCCCAAAGATGCTCTATTGGGTTGAGATCTGGTGACTGTGGGGGCCAGTTTAGTACAGTGAACTCATTGTCATGTTCAAGAAACCAATTTGAAATGATTCGACCTTTGTGACATGGTGCATTATCCTGCTGGAAGTAGCCATCAGAGGATGGGTACATGGTGGTCATAAAGGGATGGACATGGTCAGAAACAATGCTCAGGTAGGCCGTGGCATTTAAACGATGCCCAATTGGCACTAAGGGGCCTAAAGTGTGCCAAGAAAACATCCCCCACACCATTACACCACCACCACCAGCCTGCACAGTGGTAACAAGGCATGATGGATCCATGTTCTCATTCTGTTTACGCCAAATTCTGACTCTACCATCTGAATGTCTCAACAGAAATCGAGACTCATCAGACCAGGCAACATTTTTCCAGTCTTCAACTGTCCAATTTTGGTGAGCTTGTGCAAATTGTAGCCTCTTTTTCCTATTTGTAGTGGAGATGAGTGGTACCCGGTGGGGTCTTCTGCTGTTGAAGCCCATCCGCCTCAAGGTTGTACGTGTTGTGGCTTCACAAATGCTTTGCTGCATACCTCGGTTGTAACGAGTGGTTATTTCAGTCAAAGTTGCTCTTCTATCAGCTTGAATCAGTCGGCCCATTCTCCTCTGACCTCTAGCATCAACAAGGCATTTTCGCCCACAGGACTGCCGCATACTGGATGTTTTTCCCTTTTCACACCATTCTTTGTAAACCCTAGAAATGGTTGTGCGTGAAAATCCCAGTAACTGAGCAGATTGTGAAATACTCAGACCGGCCCGTCTGGCACCAACAACCATGCCACGCTCAAAATTGCTTAAATCACCTTTCTTTCCCATTCAGACATTCAGTTTGGAGTTCAGGAGATTGTCTTGACCAGGACCACACCCCTAAATGCATTGAAGCAACTGCCATGTGATTGGTTGGTTAGATAATTGCATTAATGAGAAATTGAACAGGTGTTCCTAATAATCCTTTAGGTGAGTGTATATCCCTTCCACTATCTCTGTTTTAAAACCAAGGAAAGGTGGCAGTATACAAAAAAAAGAGTGCAAGTCTTATCCTTCAGCTATGGTCTCAGAATAGATCCATGAAAGCCATGCATATGGCATAAGAGACAACATTAACTATCCTGTAATATGTTACCAATAAATTCTTTATTTTATGCAACATTTTATTATTTTTCTTCACCAGAGTAAGACATTTGCACTTTTTTGACCTTATGTGCAAAACAAATGTAACCACAGTTGTCCTTTCCTGGGCAAATTTGTAGGCTGCACATAAGAGCAGTTTTTGATATATTTCCATTAGTGGCTGGAGCTGGAGTGTTAGGGAAATTAAGACATCCCTGAAGCCATGAGCTTGTGAAACAGATATGTTGTGGCTAGTGATAGAGATATCCTTCTGACATGCGCACAATACTCATGAAGGCTCCTCCAAGTCATCTAGAGACTGTAACAGGACCCACTCCGGCCATCACGGTTACTAATGAAGATACACCGAACTGAGCTGCTGTCAGTTTTAATGAAGAAGGTATTACTACTACTACTACTACTACTACTACTACTACTACTACTACTACTACTACTACTACTACATATTTTTAAATGAAACTCTTAAACCAGTTCAAACATAATATGGATATAATAGTTTTCTGAATTATAGTGATGTAGGCTACACAATAAGCCTCCAACCTCCACACACTACAACAATATCTGTTGCTTTGGAGTGATGCCTTTTGTATTGTAATCAATTCACAGAATTGTGGTAGTAATTTAAATTCATTTTGTTGTTTTTATTGGGTATTATAATTCTAATTCACTACAATGTTGTTCCTCTACAACTACTAAAGTGACAAGTGGGATCTTACTGTAAGCAACATAAAGCATAAAGGAAACCATTTGCTCTTAAATGTTGAGCAACAACAGGGCATACACATGACTTTAAATATTTGTTTCAGATGTGTAGATGGAATTATTTAAAGTGTATAGTATGTTGTTGGGTGTCACAAATTTAATAGAATCAGTATTTGTTTGCATTGAGTCTTCTACAATATCTGTAATTTTATCACAAGAATAACACATTATGTCTATGTTCACTGGGATGCATAACTGGAGAATACAGATGTTCTGATGAAGCAGTAGATTATTTTAAGTAGATTTTTTCACTTACTATATGAGAGGTAAATTATTAAACCAAGGATTCAAATGATTTATTTTAAACTGAAATGATACTGGTCATCCGTAGTAATCACACCATTAAGAAAAGAGGATGTTAAAGGAAAGAACAGAAAGAATGGGGGAAAGCCTTCAGACCTTTTAACAGTGAAAGAATGGGAAATTATACACTGATCGATCAATAAATCAGTCAATTATCATAGGTTTTTACAGCACACTATACACGTAAATCAATGTCCTGTGACGCTTTAGTGAGTCATGAAGAACACATCTTGTCAAACCAGAATGGCTTGATCCTGTTGGAATACATATAATCTTGAATGAAAAGAATTGTAGATAAGTAGTAAAACATGCAAAACAAGCACAGAATGGTACACACACACACACACACACACCACATCATACATTACATGCAAAAATGGAGAAACAGCAATTTCAGTTTTACAGGTAAGGGAAGACAGACAGATTCACATAAATATGTTATTTTAAAAAATACATACATGCTATATTATTCCAATATGTTTAATATCAGCTTTTTATGGATACATAACGAAGGCCCAATGAGATCACAGGCACAGCAGTTACAGTATTAGGTACAGTACCAGAGCGCGGCCAAGGCGGGTGTACATACACGGACAGAGCTCCCTGCTGCTGGGTGCTAGGATTGTCTTCGGTGCCAGCTGATGAGCGCTATGCCAACGCTTCGCCAGCACTTCGCAGAAATGCACCAGGCGCAGCTGGGATCCCGCGATGACAGTTTAATAGTGTGCAAAGTTTTGCATCCACACCTCCTCCACCCCGCTCCGCCCCCCCTTCTAATATAAACTCTAATTAAATAAATGACAAAACTGTGCCTGAGCAGACAACCTAAGTAAGACCGCTCTATTTCTGTATTGCACAGATACGAGGAATCTTGGAGGAAAAGAGACTTGCTCTAGCAAAACCCTTTCAGCTGATTTCACAGACTTTGATTAGCACCAGTCTGGGGCTTCTCTACCTAAAATAGCATTGGGTAGTCCAAGACTAACCATTTAAATCTCATTTGGAGAGACTGAGCATCTTTTAAAATACATCAGACATAGAAAGACACTCGTATGCACATTTATTTTCCTTGACATACATTTATCATCCCAGTTTGGAAAGCACCAGAGACCTTTTTCTGTAAGTTATAGTTTAATCTTGAGGTTGATTGTATTGTGGCCAAAAGCATGGTCTGTAATCAACAGTAATTTCCTATGGAGGAAGGGGTTATTGCTTAATTCCTGTCTTGAAAGCAATTAATCTGGACAAAAGAACAGATTCTCAGCATCTAAAATTGAAAATGATGGCAAAAGGACACCGGAAATGTCCTGAAACTGAAGCTGAGACGTGCCTTTCATCTAAACTGGAAATTGGGAAGTTACTTGGGGCTAATATACATATATGTGGTAGAAAAGCTATTACAGAATACACTACAAACAGAGCTGTCTCTTAAACCAGGGTATTGACTTTTCATTCCCCCTTTTTTCAAATAACCCCTTTTTTGCAGCTGTTTCATACAGCTGCTGGGGATACAAGGCCTGTATTGTGACCCCTCTCTTTGCCACTCTTTAGTTTTTACGCTTATTTTTTTTTTTCCACAACATCTGCAGCGCCGTCACGTGGTGCGCCAGAGGGTCATGTGACTATGGCGGCTGTCGCTGGTGCTCTTGTTTTCGAGAATAAAGAAAGGTTGTGTGGCGATTCCCCTCCCAGCTGCAGGGTTGAGGGTCGCAAGAAGTTTACGCAGTGAAAACGATTCTGCTAACAAAGAGATGACTTTCACACTATCTTACATATCCCTCACATTTTTCTTTAATCACGGATTCCATCTCTGAGCCTTGGGCACTGCTGAGGAGATTTCGGATAACATGAGAAGCGCAGAGTCTTCACCCTACGTCTACACGCCAAGGTCCCACAACTTTCAAATACATTCTAGGCATCATCTTCCATGAAGCTGCAACAGTTTCGTTTCAAATTCTCTATGTTAAACAATCCTTACAATATTAACAGCATAGAGATTGCAGTGACCAACGTTATCTACTGAACCAGACGTCCTGAATCTGTGAGCCATAAACCGCTGAGGAACCTCTAACTACTCTCAGATGATTAATGTGAAAGTTGCATTAAGGGAAGAGAATATAAGCATTGTAATGTTTAATTAGAGAAATTGGGAATGCTCTTAAAGCTGTTTAAAGAGTAGTATTTTAACAAATGTATCTAGAATTTGCTTTGGAATTAAGCTCAGGCATCAAATTGGGTTTAGCCTGGGTTAGGGTTGGAGTTGGATACCTGAGAAGACTGCGGACTTCCTTTAGGCCTAGATTTGCAATGCTATTGTGCCAACGAGTATAGCTTCAGATTTTGGTTACCTAAGTTCCCGGTTATGCAGAGCAGTGAACAGATGTCCTGCACAAACCTACCCCCCTCTATAGATCCAATTATGAACAATAGGACAGCATGGACCAGCGACTGAGGAAAAGGTGCTGCTGACTGACACACCTATGCGTGACGAGTGATCAGTGAAGGTTCAGACGTGCGTTTCAAGCCCCTGCCTCCAAGTCAATACTTGATAAATATGGTCAAGAAACCTCTGATCCTCCCTCAGAATGAACTTCAAAGGTTATCCATGCAAATTAGTCCTAATATATAAATAGGTCCCCTTTGTAGAAAGTTGCACGGTGCTGCATCACAAACTGGTGTGTGTGCAGCCAGGGGGGTTTAAATGCCCCAACTTTCTTGCCAGAAAAGGAATCAAGTCTTCATGCTCAGCCTCCCCGGCACACACAGTGACTGGGGAAATCTGTAGCAGGAAGAAATTGGCATGGGCTTCTGTTCTTTATCAAGAGCTCTGAGAACCAGGCTTCTTCGTACGGCGGTGATAAACGCCTGGCTAATTTAGGAAAGATTGCTCTGATTTGGGAAAATTGCGTTGTTTTTCCCTGCAGGATGATTAAAGGGCACAAGGGAGAGATCGTTCCCATGGACAGGCAGGACTTACATAGGTGTCACTGACAGCCGGAGAGCCCCACAGATCTGAAGAGAGAGTGATATTATTATTTATTTAAAAAAAAACAGTTTCTGTGTTTGTAAATTCAGTGCTCCTGGACAGTGAGAAAAATGTGCTCTGGTTACAGTACTGGTTAGGAGATGTGCCAGGAAGAGTCAGGAGAACTTCCTTTCAGAGCAATGCAAGAGTGGCTCGCTCTTAACTAGAATACCATGTGCTGTTTACTCAGCAGCGGGCTACTGTCAATGAATTTTTGCCAAGCTGTCCCTGATTTATGTTGCCTTGGTATTAATGTGTCTCTCGGGCTTCAGGTGACACCAGCAAACTCCCCTCATTTGCTATTCCATTCAAATTCAAACCAGGGATGATGGGAGTGAAAAGCTTGCAAATCAGCTGCTATTCAAAAGGTACTTGTTAAATACCTTTTTGCATGCATGTCAGAGGTCACTCTTTATTCTCCAAATGCAATAAATGCAAGAAATGTCAGCCACCACCAGCGTCCAGACAAAAATTAGTAATTTTCTGAGCCGTAACCAACAATAGCAAAAACAATCATGTCCCTCAGGAATGATGCTGATAGAACAAAGAACATTTCCATATAGTAAAAACAACACATATTGCAGATATACAATCATGAGCTACATTTTCCTGTTACTGTTCACGTGTAATAGCAACGGCGTGTCAAATCTGGAATCACACAGAACATAAAAAGAAACAAATAACATGAAAATCAATTAAATAATTATCAATTTTAAAATGGGGGAATCACATTCAACGTTAAATTGTGTGCAGGAAAGAAAATGTTAATTTGCAGGAGAAAAGGGGTGTGTGTTCAGTTATGTCCACCATTTTACGGCATATCCCGGTGGATGTAATTGGATACCCCAGGAAATCCAATAGGTAAACTCACTGTGTAATATATTACATTTTGTGTACCGTTTTGGACATCTCATGACTTTAATGTATAGCATCTCACATATAAATATACACATATATGTGTGATATTTATGTTGGGAAGTTTATTTGACATGTATAGGTACTTTAAACGAAGTGCCCTATTAAATATATCTTTTGCTAGGATGAAATTATTGTCCATTGGGGCAATCTCCCCCTGCGACAGGTGGCCTTTCTTTCAGATTAACTTTATATCCTAATGGTTGATTCTGTCCTGGACATGAAACTGATGAGCAATATTTCATCACCCTCGCCTAATAAGGCACAAAGCCACAGGGGTTTTACAAGACCTGCCAATGCTTTGTATTGTGGTACCTTCCCTCCCGACAACCTGACAGTGTCTGCTGGAGATAAAATTTTAGTACTGAAGGTAATATCTGGATTGCCGCTGCAGGCTATTGGCAACAGAACAGAACCCCCCACCCCACCCCCACCACTCCAACAACCACCCCCTTCCACCCCCCACCTCCTCCTTCCTTCCCCCTCCTTCCTCTCCCTTTCTCTGTACCAGTAACCAGCTCTGGGACACAAACGCAGAAGTGTGTCCACTGTCCCTAATGGAGAAAGGCACAGAAATGCCCCCACACTAAGAAACTACTCAATTTTATAGCTATTACACTGCACTCTTAAAGGGATCTGGTGGGGGGTCTGCCCTGCCTAGTATAAAACCATCCTGCTGTTCCAATAATCCTCAGTGCAAGCCTCATTTAGCAACGTGGTATGATGCATGTGACTGAGTCAAGCACTGCAATCCTGGCACAGATTTACTCAACACAGCTACGGAACCAGACAACCCATGAACCAAGACAGGCACACACAGGAACACACTCTCGAAGCGCGGTGGTTATCTTTTGTTCCATAAAGGCATATTTTTTATGGAGAGCAGCTTAGTTTGTTGTGCTGGAGCTAAGAACTGCATTCCTGATGTGCAAAACTCATGTCCTCAAACCTACTTTCCAAGCCCCATTTGGAATTAATTCAGTGATTAATATACGTAAGAAAAACCTTTTCAGTCTCTAGCTATTTCAGTATTTTGCCAGCAGAACTGTCTATTTCAAGGAACATGATCATTCATGTTGTTAAAGACTTAGGGGCATTTATAAACTGTGGTCAGGTTGCAGGATTTAACATCTGCGGCAGCTCGCTCAATGTTCAGCTGAATGTTTTTTTGTATTGTTTTCAGTCCTTTTGTGTCTGTGTCTGTGTCTGCATATGTGTGTGGGAGTGACAACACGATGCATTTAACAAAAATCATAAATGACACAATATGTGGTCTGTGTAAAGGAATTCATTGGATCTAAGAAGTGAAATAACCGTTACCAGTGCAATGTGGCTCATGGAACACAAGCAACGACAGGAATCAGAAGAACTAAAAAAAGAAATGAACTTGTCTGGGATCCAGGATAGCAAACACACACATTAAGTAGACCTCGGGAAACTCTCTCTATCCATCATTTTAATCATAACAGTATCATTTGCCAGACAGCAAACAGAAGAATCATTTTCACAATGGCAAAATGTAACAGATGTAAGTGAAATGAAAGAAGCTCTGTGTCACTTCTGTAGCTTTTGGAACAAATACCTCTGCAGTTCCGCAGCCCCCTGAGGTATATATCAGTTAAAATATATGTTCTGGGATTATCTTTTTGGTGAGAATCAAACTTCTTATAATGAAAAACACAGAACTCAAAAGGTTTGTTATCAACATTTTGTCAGGGTGATCTTCAGAGCTGTTGTGCTGCAGTGCACAATTTGCTCCTCATTTTCTGAACACAATTACAAGGTTTAAAGGTGCACATTTAGCAGGAGTAGATGTAGACAAGGAAAGGATGAATTAAATTGCTATTTTTATCATTTTCAATAGTTTTAGAGAACCAACAGATTTTTTCTTTCAGTTAGAACGAATGTGGTCTATGTGTACCTGAACAAAATAACAATGTTATCGTGTGTTTATCATTTGATCATCCAGCATTCAGTAAAGAATACCTAACAATCTCCACTTAAACAAATTGAGCATAGTAATGCAAGATTTTGGAGACAGATTCTCCACAAAAGGAAGTTCACAAATATTTCCTATCTTTTTTCTAACTTTTCAATTAAAATGTAATTTAATTTCTGTCTCCACACACAGCTGCAATGCAGATGATTCATCCTCCTTACACGTTGATGGGGGAACAACAATGTAGCAAAACTTAAACTGTAATTATGAGGCAGGCAAACATTATAGCAAAAGACTAGATCATCTCAAGCATCCAGTCTTATCCCTTTGTCACGGATTCATTCTCAGTTAAAGGCCATTTGCATGAGGACAAAGGGGAATTCTTGGAGGAACTATGTGAAAAAAAACATCAAAAGGAAGGAAAATAAGTCGTTTGGCAAATTAAAGTGTTCTCCCCCGGGGCAGGTTTAGATAGGTGCTAACTTGCGGCTGTTGGGTAAACTCAGTATTAATCATTTGAAAAACCCGCTGCCCTGCCCTGCTTCCGTTGTCCTATCTTGTAGGCTACTTAACAGCTCGCTGATTCCTAACTGCCTGCCGTCACTTCTGACCCGCTGCCGCCTCTCGGCTGCTTATCGGACGCGGGGCGGAAAGAAGAAAGGCCCGGTGGACTGCTGCCCAGTGATGGCCCAGCAGCGCAGGCGCAGCGTGCAGGAGGCGTGGCTACTGTTAAGGCGGACAGATGCGATTATTTCAAACCCGTTTCATACCCAGCTAACACACCACGTTGGAGCAAATGAATAGATTTTAGCGGAGTATGCCCCTTTTCTATACACTTATTATCATTGATTATAATATGATCTGGCATAGCCTCTTGCAAATCATTTCTGCATCCCTTAGCTAAAGCCTAAGCATGCATCCCGATGTTAAAGCTGAATACATTTAATGTCAATTTAGAAAGGTTTTTTATTGCTAAAGGCTCTACAGAAGACTGAGATTATGGCTTTTGAAGTCGAGAATAATTTCCGGTGTGTGTCGGGGCTGGGTGACGTGTAATATAAAGTATGTACTGTATAAATCTGTCAGCCCTAAACGATTGGAGATTAGGTTATAGAAGAAGCTATCAACAGTGTGGCATGCGTGTGTGTACACTAGCTGATGCGTGATCCTTCTTCATTGCAAATTGGGTACTGGAGAGGTAGCCCGTACGCTTTTCTAATCATAATATATACACTCATAAGCCCTGCTTTAATTTCACTGATGTGGAGGACTTCCTTAAGCACAGGAGGTCTAGCACGGGATTCCCTGCTACCTCCGCGGGCCGGGGATACCTCCGGCTCTTCCAACAGTCTGCCCCCCCCCCCCGTCTCATTGGGAAAAGCGCTCCCCCTCCCTCCGAGCTCCCGAAAGGCAGCTGCCTTGCAGACAAAACGAAGACGTGTGGACGGGACGAAATGCAAGGAAAACCAGCTCCCCACAAACCGGGCCTGCAGAGAAAGGTATACGAATACCCAGGAAGGGAAAGCGAGTGTCCCGGGTCGTGTCCGCCGACGCGCACAGGAGCTGATCTGCCCGGGAGATGGAGAGGGAGGACGCGGCGGACCGGCTGGGGTTTGAGGGGGAGGGGTGCTGCAAAATAACACCCCCGCGGCTTGAAAGCAGCCACTTTCCAAGGTATTTAATTTTACAGAAAGAGCTGGCACGCTGGACTGGGGATTTGAGATTTGTTTTTTTTTTGGGGGGGGTGGTGGATTTTGTCAGTTTTACATATAAGGAAATAATTATGATCATACTAATAACAACAGATCTTGCAAATTGCATGAGAATCAGGTTTTAATACAGCATGATTTAAAAACGGACTTAAAACGTGTCGCTGTTGTGTGTGGGGCCGGGAAACCGGCGGGGCCACACCCGGGCTGAGCTGCGGGGCCACGCAGGAGCTGTGCGACCACAGACCTAACAGCCCCGCGCTTACGTGTGTACAGTAAAGAGACTTAGCTGGAAAGCACTGAAAACACACACACACACACACACACACACAAGCCGATCTGAAGACCAAGACGACTAAACAAATATTTCCAAACGGGAATTTATGAAGAGGATGAGGTTTACAAGAAAGGTGGGATAAAAAGATTGTTCTCCTTTTCGTTGGTTTGAATAATCACCCAGGCAATGATGCAAAATGTTCCTCTGCTGCAAAACGATGTACTCACACACACTATTCTTCAGTAATCACCGATTCTGGTATGTTTTATGAACTACCAATAACTTTTAAAAAGGTAACTTATAGTTTCGTGGTTATTTGATTATTAATAATACAGATGTGCTGACAATTTAGCCAGTGAAGAGCCCTTGCCGTTCATTGACCCGTCCTGCTGTGTTGGAGCTGATCTATTTCCAGGGCGTTTTGTAAACCGTAAGCACAGTTCCCAGGTTTATAAGGACATGTTGCTGCAGCCTCTCGGATGGTGAATTATTTCATATAAAGGCAGCTGAAAGAAACGCCTCTAGGCGGAAAAACTGCTCTTTAGTTCAATTCATACGCTTTTCCAACTTTCCAGCACCCACATCTCATCTGTAATTTCTTGTGTTGTCGGGAAATGAATGCGGAATTATAAGTATTTTGGGTATTACTGAACAACAAACGCCTTTCATCTCAATTTGTGGATTGCACACAACACGTGCGTGGATGCAGTTGATTGATCAGTATGATCGCCAGATTTGTAATTTTTAATATGTTTTCTCATTCACTCGAGTTCTGCCAATAATAGAAAAACAAAACGTCATACACGACAAGGACACAAATGTGGCATCACGTTCCCACTATTGTTGTATGCCCATAACAAACCAGGGACGATTTATAACCTCGGATCTCTCACAGATTTACCTTTTTTATACATGTGTGTGTGTGTGTGTGTGTATGTATGTATGAAAAGTTGTTTATTTTAGGCGGGTGTAAAATCCAGGGAAATTATTGCAGCACAATTTCCCTTGAATTAAATCCAAACCTTGTGTGGTTATTATGTGCGCGCGTGTATTTATAGTACTTTTAATATTAGACATAAGAATAAACATATATAATAATGATTAAATATAAAATCGTGAAGTTAGTTTAAATGTATATTATCATCCGTGAAAAAACTTTTTTTTTTTTTGTACACAGTAACAACAATAACCTGAAACTGCTTTTAAGTTTAGAAGAGCTCTATAAGCATTTTCAACTTTGAGCACAGAGGTGTGTTATTAGTCTGGTTGGTCTAAAAAGCCACTTTGAATAATGGATGCGTTTCTTTAATTCAGAACTTCAATTACAACGCATTAATTAAAAAGTATTAAACACGATAACAAATATATTTCAAAATATTAGTTTTTTTTCTCACAGTTTTTATTTGCGTTGTCTTTATTCAATATCTTAATATTTGTATCTTATCTTAAGTTAATGTAATTCTTAAACAAATTACTTAATTTTATTTTATTTTAATTATTATTCATCATAATAATTTACTTCACTGTTTTGAACAATTAATGCTTCGTTTTACACATTTAGTTAGAGCCTACGGTGCAACTATCTGTATAATTATGAACATATAACCAGTATCTTTTGCAATATATATACATATATGTATGTATGTATTAATAGGTCTATTTAAACGAGTTCAACTGAAAGCTTCATCTTTCATTTTCACATGGCTTCATTTACCATAATTTCAATGTTTAGGGGTTTTAAGAATACCATTACAGTACATGCAACGCTAATAGACGACTGTACCTTTCAATTATCTAAATATTATCGTTTGGATAATAAATATACGTGTGTGTGCATATATATATATATATATATATATATATATATATATATATATATATATATATATATATATATAGCTGTATGTGTGTGTGCGAGTTTGTTTTAATTAAAGCCATGATCATTTTGTTTTATGAAGCAATTTAAGGCGTCACATTCTAGCAGAGGAAGATCATTGCTAGTCGTCTCTTGCCAAGTACTATCTTCCCAAACACGAGAAGTTTTACCTATAATAAGATCTAGAAATAAGTATGCTCCACAGCTGACTACACAGGACAATGTCAGACAAGTACTTACTGATTTAAAAGTTCACAGTATTCTAATTTTCTATTCAAAATTACATGTTTTTAAATACCCTGTTTTGTGCAGGTTTTTCATTTAAACCAAGTTATGACGGTCGTTAAATATATGATGAAATTGTTTTAGTGCAATCACCACACAAAAGGATCCAGCAATGACGTCGCAGTTGTATCCTGCTGGGGCAGGCAGTGTGATGTGGGGTCCTGCGGGGTGGAGGTGAGGGGGACAGGCAGTGTGATGTGGGGTCCTGCGGGGTGGAGGTGAGGGGGACAGGCAGTGTGATGTGGGGTCCTGCGGGGTGGAGGTGAGGGGGACAGGCAGTGTGATGTGGGGTCCTGCGGGGTGGAGGTGAGGGGGACAGGCAGTGTGATGTGGGGTCCTGCGGGGTGGAGGTGAGGGGGACAGGCAGTGTGATGTGGGGTCCTGCGGGGTGGAGGTGAGGGGGACAGGCAGTGTGATGTGGGGTCCTGCGGGGTGGAGGTGAGGGGGACAGGCAAGGTCACAGTGGGCGCCACGTGTGTGATCACATGACCCCAGTGTTAGAGCCCTGGCTGAGGGACACGGTTTACAAGATCAACCAGACCACAGCATTTATCCCAAAGCACCGGTCCCATCTTGAGCTCCTGCAAGCCAAGGGTCCGATATTTACAGAAGAACCGATAACTGGCCTAATGATGATAAATGTACCAAAAACACACAAATATACATGTTAAGAATACATCATTAATTGTAATTGTCCCTTGGTAAGTAACTTCAATCTTCCGCTTTGGAAAATCCAGTTGAAGTGTGTACTTCTAATTGATATGTCCAAGGTAAATAGCCCAACATAAATAATTAAGAGCAGGATTGTGAAACGGGAATGTTACTTTGTAAATAGATGAGCTTATCTGCTGTGAGGGCTGAGCATGTAGATTATAATTGGGCCTGTTATTAGTAATTAATTGTTTGCAGGAGGGAACAAAGAACCCTGTTACTTAAAGGATGGGCATTCTTCTACAACAGTATTTTATTTTATTTTGAAAGTGTCGGGGCATATTTGTATTTAGTACATTTAAATCAGCGAGTCTATATTAAACACTAACGCAGTATATTGTTTATGTAACTTTTACTCGCAGTTTGAAAGGTTTTAACTTCATCCTCCTCTTTTGTTGAGCTGTCGTCGAGTTATGGTTTGTGTCAAAAGATGAAAAAAACAAACAACACGTTTCTATTTCAAAGCTTTTATTACCCGAGCAAAATAAATAAGTTCAGTAGCAAAATAAGATATTATTTTAAAAGAGCCATTATAGCAGGCGTTAAATCAACAGCAGGAGTGGTGTGCCCTGATACCAGAGCAGGATATCAAATGTCTAGTTTAAATGTGGACCAGCTCATGGAATAAAACTTAAGCTTTTTGCGATTACTGCATCAAGATACATGCATGCCACCCTCCGACGAAACAGACGAAAATATCTGGACATCTGAGACGAAATAAAACTCAATGCATCTTTTTATTTTGGATTCATCTTGCGCACCGCGTTTGCATTTTTATTCTGTTCAGAAACGTCACGAAATGACAGGCGTTTAGCTCCAATTCCTTATATGCAATATACGTTAAAAATGAAGTTTTATGCTAATCTGGATACATTTCTATCACCCCCCCATACACACACACACACACACACACACACACACACGTATTTAAATCCTCAAATCGCACAATGCGCGATTCTTCAGAATAGAAGCGTTTTATTTTAACGCTTAATTGATCGGTTTCATTTGTAAGGAAGGTAAGTCTTTTCAATGCAAATTAAATATATTAACAATGTTTTACAATTATTATTATTATTATTATTATTATTATTATTATTATTATTATTATTATTAATAATAATAATAATAACAACTGCATATTTCCCAAAGGACGGTTTTAATTGGCCATATTATCATATCCCCTGCCACCTCCCAAACCTTTTTCTTCTCTAACATGAATATGCTGCTGTTGCTCATAATTGATTTGAGGATTTATGAGAGACAAACCGGCTTATACATGTCTCCTCTGGCCACCTGTCTTTTCATATTATTTCCCCACCAGTCGAGGTCAGAAGACTGCAACCAATAGGACACCAACCTATATATATATATATATATATATAATATTTGGGAGAGAGGTGTGATACTTACAATTTTCACTTGGCAAACTTTGCCCCTTTTCTGTTGATAAACTCTATATGTGCTATATTTTAAATGTATGGTATTCTGTAATCTGTGTATTTATTTTATATGTTGAAAATATGTTGTAGTAATAAACCTCACAATATATTTTTAACCTGTAAAATAAATATATGGATTGCAGACTAAAATATGTTTAAATGCATCCCATATATTGTAAATATAATTAATGGGGTGATTTTGACATATGCAAAATATAATGTATGTCTACCATATAGTCAAAATATATAGGCTATTCTTTATGTGAATGCAAAACACTATTTTAAGTCTAAAATATGTTTGTACCTTCAATTGATCGGCCATGAAATGTTTTATTTCTAAGACATAATTGTGAATAATAGTAAATCTATTTTTCTAATAGTAATAACTTTCTCAAGCCAGAGCGATGGCACAGGGTGCACAGAGAAGTGGCTCTTGGACAAAGTTTCCTGAAGTTGAATTTTAAAAGTGACTTCAACGGGATGGGGAGCTTTGGAGTATGAAATAAAGTGATTTGAGATCCATAAAAGTATCTGTTGCGGAATATATTACAGAAAAGACAAATGCTGTTTGCAGTGACACACATGTATCTAAAGGATTGGACTAAGTACTCTCATCATACAATAATCTTAACGGTTTCAATAAGTTATATTTAATGTAACGTGTGGTTTTAGTTTAAAGCAACAACCTAACAAAACACGGGTCGTTTTTAGGTGTAAAGGTTACAAACCCGAAGTTAGCGCACCGTATGATAATTGCTGAGTCTCTTCATAGGAGAGCCTAAAGGCGCTATATACTTACAGGTATGAGGTGACGTCTGAGTTCAGGAATGGATGACTGAAACGTGAGGTGACTACTACACAGTTGAAGCAGCTGGAAGTATGAAGATTTGAATTATATATGACTGCCACACAAGCCATTAGTGTTAGTAATAATAATATTAGTAACTTAATATCACAGGCCTCCACTTTAATTTACTGGGGGAACATTTATTGGGCGCTGAAGTGTTGACAAAATTACAGACTGCTTTTATGTACATGACGTCCCCAGACTTCATATGAAGACCCACAACAATCCAAATTGATATATGACCAACTTTCCCCCTTTGTCTCGGTTTCTCTTGATTGAGTACTTAATGAGCTCAGAACCCAGAACCAAAATCTCAAAACCATTCATTTTATTGTATTAGTTTTGTGATGTTGCCTTAAGTGAATAATTATGAGCAAATAAGACTCATTTCTCTGTGAATTTAAAACTAGCCGTTTACCCTTTGGGTTGGCTCGGCTCCTTTTTATATTTATTTTTGAGCGAAAAGTAATATAAATTAATATAATAGTTTGTTTTCAGGGTAAAGGGAAAAAAAGGATCAAAACACATTCCAACCACACTTAAACAGCATTTAGCACAAGCTGCTGTTCAATTACATGTATTTATTTACATCTGTTTATATTGGCATTGCAATACGTCAGTTACAATACTCAGAGACTTACACTCGGAGGGGAAAACACATTGCAAAACGTTTTATTTAGCAATTATGGCCATAATCATCTTTGCAAATTTACATGCATTTGCAAACCAAACCATTGCACATAACAAATAAAATAAACGGGCACATACAGGGATTTGCTTTTAAGATGTTGTTCTTTCAAATAACTGCATGCGTGATGCGTCATTGAAACACTGGTGTGGACGGATATCAACCGAGCTGGTCAACTCTGTCCTGACCCACACATTTCACAAAGCAGTATTATCACGCCGGCTATAATCGCTAATATGAAAAAAACAGAGTATACATATATATGTCATTAACCTTTTAATGATTTCTATATAACTACGGAAATCAATAGGCCTGTATCGGCTAAGTGAGAATGCAGCTAAACCGCGATTATCTGTAATTAGTGAATGTCTCGTTTCCTGAGTCGGCGCTGGGCGGTTTCAATCAGCGCGGTTATCGGTGACTGGCACCCGGGCTGAGCGGCTGTCCTGACCGCAGCAGCGAGTCTCCGGAGTCTGAGAGGTGAAGGGGCTGGATGTTTATTTCAGCTTAAATATGAATACACGAGAATACTGCACGTTTTATGTTCCATGACTCCACGGCAATGTGCACGATTGCCACGTAAGACTTATCAGCGGGGTTTTGATGTTGTATGCACATGAGATCAAACTTAGATGGATATGGCGCAAAGGTGTCCGCAAGAACCCCAGAGCCCGGATCTTCTGCGGGGGACGGAGAGGTGAAGCAGGGCATGCAAGCTGCAGTCCTTTAACGCACAAGAGGACTGAAATACTTCACAGTGAATGTGTAGATTTTTAATCTTCTTAAAAAAACAGTCCCATGTAAGGTCGATTTGCACCCGTTTTGAATGAAATAATGCAGTGAACGCGAACTCATTGTGTAACTCTTCACACACTGTGGATGCATCTCGAAAAGCCAGGGAGTCTTAGGGGAATTACAGCCAACTTTTTAAAGACTGATAGTGCAATGATTTAAACATGAAAGTATACTTCACATGCATGCATACATGGACATAATGAGTGTAATTACTTCTGTGTATTATTTTATTTATGCAGTAAGTTGCACTCAGATCACAACCTTTAGTCAGGATGTACATATTGAACAATGTTCCCATTCTTTCTGGTAGGTGTTTCGTCTGATGTGGGCTATTTCAAATACGTTACAAATGATGTATGCATGTAAAAGAGGAGTTTCACAGTAATAGGTGCCACAGCTAGTCTTATACAGTTTATCGTAGGCTGCACGGTCACAACTTGTCTTCACTTGAGTAAGATTCATTCCTCCTAATCTAAATACTCCCAATCCCTTTTTTCCACCTACACCTCGAGCATTCCCTCAACCATAAATAAATCCCTCAAAGGATCTGCATTACAGCTCAGAGACGGTTCACTTTCTTTTGACTGTCAAGGAAACACCTTACCTAAAATGAATGCATTCCATTTTACAACCACCATAGGTTGTTTTTTTTAGATTTCCTAAGGAAACAAGGGAAAGGGCTGCGTGTTTAGCTGTCAGCCCCCATTAGCGTCTCAGGCCCTGCGCTCCTCACCACCGGTTGATGACTTGGTGCTGGTTTGTGAAATGCAGATTGGAGGCGGTGGGGGGTGGGGATGCAGGTCACGGCGGGGGCTCTCCCGGCCTCCTGCGGCCACAGCTGGGCAGAGAAAGAATCTCCACCCGGGGAACATGGCGTCCAGCTAGGAAATACAATTCAGTAGCAATTAAATATAGTTTCTACTGTGATTTACTGATATGAATGATGAATGAAGATTCGTGCTCAATGCCTTAGGATTTAATAAATTGCAAAAATATGGAAAATGAAAAATGGTGTTTTCTAATGTGGGATATCTGAACATGAATAATAGTCAATTTATTAACAACAACAACAACACTAATATTAACAATTGCTTATAATAGAATACAGCTGATAATCCTCAACAAACCTGCAAGCGCTTACCCAGTGGAAATGTATTATCCTTTATGTTCCTGGTGTGTAGTTTAATCTCATAGCTGTGGTTTTGCAGTCAGTGTAATATCCCATTTCTAATCACTGAAATGAAAAGCATCCAGAATCAACTGTCGCCCCAGCATTGTTCTGTGATTTTGGGGGTCAGGGAGGAAGTGTGGTCAGTGTGGCCTCTTCAAAACAAGGCCAGTATACCACGCCTTCATCCTATACTTTAACCTAAGCGCACCATCACTTCCCTCCAGTAGAGGTCACTCCATAGACACTAACCATGCCTCTTCCCTGGCATGTATTGCTGAAAGGTATGCCCCCCCCCCCCATACACACACACCCTGCTGCCAACAATATCAGATCCTGTGCTGCTTTATTCACAACCTAAGATCTTGGCATTAGTCATCCCACTACTAACACCAGTGTAACCAATGACTGATTGTTTTTCACAATATAAAGAGCTGACAGTATAGGGTCTCAGACTCCGGTCCTCAGTACAGGAAGCTAGCGCATTAAAACTTCACCACAGGGTCACACCACTTTATGACTGGAGCATTTAATACATTTATCCAATGCAATTTATTATGTTCATTGCCGTTTGTCACAGATACATGACTCATACAGAGACTTCACTTCAATATATTAAAGAACAAGAAGTTAAAATGTTGTAATTTCCATCCCATTTGCTAATAAATGTAAAACTGATTAAATTACCCTGTGTTTTTTTTTTTTTTTTTGGTGACATTCTTATTTTTCTTAAAACATTATTATATATATATTTCTGGTGTGATGGTGTAGGGATAACGTTGTTGTTTAGTCAGTAGGCCAATGATTCAAGATTAAAATGTATGTCAATAAAAAACACTCAACACGTGGAAGAAAGACAATGTTTAGGAATTCCACATATGCCCACTGTGTTAATGAGATGGATGTCAGTATTGGTTTCTTGCTCATTGTGATAACAAATGTGTCGTATCTTTTCTTTTATTCTCAAGAAGTTCAAGAGCACTGAAGGGATCAATCCAGACATCTGCTGAATCTGTGTAACTGCAATAAAAACACGTCAGCCTCTTATAATTATGCATTCTTGACCACCCCCTATTGTACCAGTTTGTGGAAAGTAGAATTGCCTATAACAGTGAGCGTGAGGGCACTTCAATTCCTACATGTCGTGTCCCATCCTGCTGTCGTCGTTACTGATACTATTTCCCAGGCAAACCAACTATTTTCAGCAGAAAACACCTTGCACAAAGATGAATGACAACACTTAATGTGTGTGGAACAACAAATGACAGGTGCCCAGATACACACCCAGATGTGCAAAGTACACATCTTATTGCTATATCCACCGTATTATTATTATATATAATATTTATTATGGTTGTTTTAGATATGCTGTCACAACTTAGGTAATTACTGCAGATATAGAAATGATAATTAAATGGTTTCAGGTAACCTTGAAACAAACCAGGAGGCATTCAGATTCTAGCTGTGTAACACACCAGGCTTTTCATCCCCCCCGCCCTCTGTCCGCCTCCATTTAAGACAAAGAGGAGTACAATAAAAGGTAGACTGAAAGGAAACGTTGGGAGCAGAGACCAAAGAGAAGTCAATTATTCACACGGCAATGCTTCTCACTTAGAGGTCTAGTGCTTCACCCGTGTGTGTGTGTTGCGGCTGCTGCCGAGAGGATGACCCTAGTGCAGTGACTTGTCTGAGAAAGGTGAGCAGTCAGGCAGCCCCGCCGTGGGATGGGCATTTTTGAACACATGTGGCAATAGAATTTGTGTCAGGGCACACATCTGTGATACCCCAGAATAATAGTACACAGACATTCATTCCAGTCGAAAGTTTATTAGGAGTTATTGCACTGACTGTAGGTCTGCTATGCCCAGTGCATGGTGTCTTTATTGCATGCAGATACATCGTGTAACTGCATTGCCACAGGTTTGTTGATAGTCTTTAATGGGTTACACTGTGAGGCAAAGTATGGAATCAGTGCAGTTTTACTACATTCACCTCTGAATGCTTTTGATTTAAAATCGACACCTATTCCAGTCCACGCCTGTATTGCAGTGGTAGATTGATGGGAAGCCCAATGCGTTCAATTTCATCTTCCCTTTGAATTTTAATCTCCTTCATGTTGCAGTCATTTTTTATGGTTTTATATATATATATGAAAAGGTACCCATGAGAAAAATGAGTAAATCTGCTGATGTTTCAGCTCTGTGTTTCCAATTACAACATCTTTGTCTAATTTGCTCCTTTCTGCTTAAAAGGAGCCAATACAAAATGATTGGATGTATTTCACTCTGAGCGAAATAAAAGCTTAATTCTGGGAGTCGTTTTTTAAAAATTGAATTGTCTTTTCGAATATGTAGCTGTTAACTGCGCCGAAGGGGGAGAAATGATATGGGAATCGCAAACTCTCTGGGGATTTATTAATTTAATGACTACATTTACATTCTTTGAACGTAAAATAAATATACAGTTAACGAGTCAAATGAGAGATGCATCCCATTTAGCATTTGTTAAGCACTGACACTTTTATACCAAATCAACACTATTGTCCTCAATTTCACATTGTTTTTTCACCAAAAGCTTTTTCCTTTTTTAATATATGTTAATGTTTGCATTTTGAATTAATGTTTCATCAATTTGTGCAGGATGGTTAATGGCACCACCAGTAAGCTGCATTGAAGTCCTTTTCCTTTATTTATTTATTTATTTTCACTTTTTTTAAATTAATTTATTTTATCTCAAGTGAACCCTTTTAACAGTGTTATGAGCCATACATGTTTAAAAGTATTTCTTGTATATAACCATCAGAGTCCTGTTTTAATGCATGTTTATGTACTAGTTGAAAAGTACCAATATATTTCTATATTGAGATATACACACAGTTGATATTGGTCACAGTAGTCAATTAAGCACATTGAATGAGATGATGGGAACACTTTTAATATTAATGAGATGTTTAAACCAATTAGGAATGCATCGATTACAAAGAGTTTACTGATAAGTGCCTAACCATGTTGAAAACATTTCATACACTGTAAAGAAAAAGTCCAAACTAAATGTGATAAAAAATATAAGGTTTAAAAACATATTGGTCTTGTCTCCGTGTGTTTGTCATCATCAACTGAAATATGATGTCACTCTCACCCCCCCCTTCCACTCTCTCTCAGGACCGCAGTTGAGATCAGGTGTCGGGGGGGGATGATTGTATCTTTGCAGCATTGGTTACCCATTGGGAGATTTCTGGGCGATACGCCTGCATAATCCAGCGATTCCTTTTGGAGAAAGCTATAGGATCTTAAGGGGAACAGGGATGGTAATTATAATGCAATTACACATAAACATAACCTGATTTGCTAACATACTCCTATTAAGTGCATGTGAAGCAAACATCTGTTCCCTACATTTGCTGCTTTTGCTTGCCTGAAACCCTGAGACTCGAGGTGTGTAACTGTCCAGGCCGATGCTTGACACACAACGTGCGGAGTTGAGTGACCCCATGCTGATGCATACGTGAAGGCCTGGTGGAGCTGTGCAGGCTTGAACGCTGACACCAATTCAACATCTCTGCTGAAATATGATTGCAGGTTGAAACAAACGTCTTGGTTTTCCCTGTATTTTATGTCTGCACTTGTTACTCACCATACTCTGCGTGCTTGATGGGATGCTCCGACTTGTTTCAGCTCTTGTTTCCCTTGCTGATGATCCATTCGAAAAATGTCTCGGACAAAGTTTCCTCTGAATGTGTGGAATAGCACTGGGGAAGAAAATGTGTTTGACACAGAGCTCTGAAGCTGAGAGACTGTCACACCCACAGCCTGGTGTGGAGTCAAAACCTCTCCTTGTGCTTAATATCTACACATGAAACCTTTTCATTTAAAACCAATAAACATCTTACCTTCACACGTCACCTATCAATAGAGGAGATTGAATCAGTCTGTCACTTCCCATATAGAAGTTAATTCGTTTTAATGGACTTCAGATGCTTGTTTATCAATTTATTTTGGCTGTCTGCAGCAAAGATGTGGTCATTAGCATTGAACATCCTTCTTGAAAATAGGCGCTTTGGAAGAATTCGTTGGGAAAAAAAAATACATCAATTGTGACTGTGCACCGAAAACGAAGACAATGACAGGACACTTCGGTGCTGACCACTGCGTAGCGTGAGCCCGCACAGCGATTCAATTAATAAATGAACCCCCCTCATCCCTTCGACGTTCACAGTGCGCTCTGTGCTCATGAAAAATGAAAGCTTCAATCTTCTAAACTGTTCTCACTGTCCCATTCGTTACATCCCCGTTCCCCAAGCTTTGCATATCCCTGACCTGTTTAATTTCCTTAATTGAGCAATTACAGTTATTCATCCGCTGTTTCAGAGCAGAAGGCCTCACAGAGATGTTAGATCTTCTGAGAATGAAATCGGATCTTGCCGGGCCCGAGCTGGCTGTCGATTCATCCAAGACTGCAGACAAATCTGAATCTGTTCTCCTTTTGAAGGTGGGCAGATGCCAATATAAGAATGTACTTTATCTGAAGTGTCCGCCCGTAATTGCTTTAGGTGTGTTTTTACTGATATTTAAGACAGGCACGCTTCCTTTGTATAGCCAACACAGAAGCCCTTTCTGCCTCTCTGAAAGGTGCAGCGTGTTTATAAACTTTTAGCAAGGGTTTTAAGATTCATTAGATTAGACCCCCCAGCCAGACCACAAAATCAACACGTGAACTATGTCAAACATTCATCCTGTTGAAGATCAGACCTCCTTGAACTGTGGATAACTACCTATAAACAACACCTCTTTGCACCACAGCCAAGGAACTAGCAGTAATGTTTGCTCGCCGTCTCGCTACCTGTGTGCCTGGTGCCCGCTGTTAATCTCTGCAGATGTTGCCAAATACAAACTACCCTCGATTATTCACGATTATAGAGACTGCTTGCCTCTGAAAAAGTCACCCCCCAACGATCCCATCGAGGGATCAGAGCAAGAAGGGTGCAACAACAACAAGCATTTTAAACTGAGATGGTGCAGTACCTGTTTTTACCAGGGACTGAGGCACAGCAAAGAGCCATGCTGGGAGCTGGGTATTAAAGCTCCTGATATAACAGAGAGAGCCCAGAAGATGTAATAGCGAAACTGCTTAAATGTAGAGAGCCAGAGAGAGGGAGGGAAGGTGGAAGAGAGGGAGGAGGACAGCAGCCTAGTCTCGTAACAAAACCAGCGGAGGGACAGAGAGAGACAGAGGGAGACAGTGGAATCGCAGGCTTTTTCTGTACGATATCAGGGCGAAGGTCGGCTAATATCAAATCAGATATAGTGTTAAAGCAGATGATCTGTGTATGTGAGAGAGAAAGAGAGAGAGAGAGAGGATATCCAGGCTCGTACTTTATCTCCTTCTGGGCAGAGATCCTGAGAGGGAGCAGACGGCCGACAGATCATGTTGGACACAGCGCTGGAGCCGACCGTGCGAGAGGGAGATAGAGGGAGAGGTGCTCAACCTTATTATAGCTGAGGCAGAATTAGAGGAGAGACCAGCCAGAGAGAGAGAAAGAGAGAGAAAGAGAGAGGAGATCCTGGCACTTCATTTTATCAGACACCACAGTGATCTACCTCTGATTATAGCTCGTTGTCTCATCCCCCTACCCCTCTCTCTCTCTCTCTACTGCGGACAGACGTGGTAGAGAGAGAGAGAGAGGGGTAGGGGGATGAGACAACGAGCTAAAATCAGAGGTAGATCACCGAATCCGAGAGAGAGAGGCAATGGTTTACTGATCGCCATGTTGCCTCCGGACTCGTCTGACCTGCTGTCAGCAGTGGAGGCGTACACCACGACATGTCATTTACATTTGAGTGCATTAAGTCAACAGTCTCTGTGTTGCTGTGTGAGAGATGCTTTCTTTCCATTAGCCTAATATATAATGCTCAGCACCTTACCAACTTATTGATGTGTGTGTGTGTGTGTGTGTGTCACTGTCTTTCAAGACGTATTAATGAACTGTCAGACATATGCTGAAATGTAGGGAGGGAGGTCGTGGAGCGGCTCGTGTCTCCGCTGTAATGGAGCAGTAAGGAGGTTAAACGCCTGGAGTTCCCCGGTGCCAAAGCACAGAGAGCTCAGAGCGACGCGAGAGGCCTACACAGCAGCCGGACTTATTATATACAGCTGTGCGCTACATTCCAACACACGCAGCCGCTCCTGTGCTCGACTCTCCCGACGCTCACAGGATGGGAGCTAGTGCACTGGCACCGGCCGGCCTGTGGGGGGTGCTGTACTGTGCAAGATCACATTCATATGAAGCTTAATAAAAGAAAGACGAAAAACAAATATTGCCCCCCGCCCCCGCCTCGTACACTACCACCTCCGCCATCTAACCCTCCCACCCAAATCCCCCTCCCCCCCAAAAAAAGCAATATAAGAGGAGACTTATTTCGGTGAGATTGTTTGCAGTTCCCTAAATCTAATATCCTATCTAACCTGAGCTCAGTTTTAATTTGGTTGAAAAAGACAATGTACACTACTGAGCCACCTGGTCCCCGTCCTTCGCGATATGCCTGTGCTGAATAATTTCAGGAATGAAATACAGTTAAATCAGAGCACAGAAAGCCATTAATCAGCTTTTCCCCCCCCCTCTTTTTTCTTCCACATGCTGCAGAAGCCCAGAAGGAATAGTTTTATAAATTTCTAATTTATTCTGAACTGCATCCCACAGTGGCTGTGTTTAATCCCACTACAAATGTTTTGACAGCAATAAAATCATTTAAAAAAGATCAGCGCTGGGGATCTGCGGAGACTGTGAGCCTCTTAGCACCGCGCGCTCTTATCCCGTTTAGTCACAGAAATACTATTAAAGTCCCCACGTTCTCCTTTGTCAGGCGGCAACGGCTGCTTTCTAAAGGCAAGGACTACAGAAGAGGAAAATGACTTTACTCTTACTTTTTTGTCGATGTGGCCGCACTATTTTCATTCTGAGCCAGGGCGCTGGGAAGCCGGTTTTGCATTTTTATGTTATTTTATCTACTGTGTCTGAGAGTGTCATTGCATTCTCTTTCCAGCCTTTCCCAACTATATATATGTATGTATATATTTATTTATGGGCCTCTTCCATGATGTTCTGTGGACAGCATTCTCTTTGTCCGGCATCGTGTACAAAATTGAATTATTTTCATGATTTCAGCCGTGATTGCCCTCTTTCATGTGCTGGGCTTGGCGCTGGATCTGCGTCAGAGCTGCAAATGGACAAATTGCTCAATTAACGTAGAGTTGTGGCCGAGCTGGTGTGAAACAGGAAGCCTGCCATTGGGACTTCCCTGTCCCTCGGTAATGCTTCCCATGACTATTTCCCCCGGTTTGTTCACCTCATAGTGACAATGGTCTCACTTGGAGAGGGAGGGGGGTTGGACTCCCGGGCCTCTCTGCGTGACTCTCATCTTCACATTCCCCCCGCTTCGGCCATAACTACAGTTACTACGCTACTTCAGCTGCTTCAGAGAGGTTGCGATCTCTTATGCAGAAAACTTAGTACTTAAAAAGCAATATATATATATATATATATATATATATATATATATATATATATATATGTTGAGGTAAACCAGATTCCCATCGTTGTGTATAATAGCCTCTAAAGCACATTGTTTGTGCCCACTGACTGCAGGTGGCTGTGCTGCCAGGCCCCCTGTGCAGACCGGTACCTATCTGGTTACTCGCTTTCACGGCGCTCGTCTCTGCCGCTGTGTAAACTCCACGGACACCTGCTCTAATCCTGCAGACCACTGGCTCGGGGCGGCAGTGCTGCTGTTTGTTGCCTTTTGGAAACGCAGATGAGCAGCACCTGACTGGCCCAGCCCGCTCTGTGTACTCCTTCAGAAATAAAGAGGGGATTTTCCTCAAGAAAGGGGGAGGAGGAGGAGGAGCAGGGGGGAGTTTATACAGGGGGGTTGGGGAGGGGGGGGGAGTTTAATCAGCCTGCATTTAATTGGCTCCCGGCCTCCTGGAGTTTGAGCATTTCCATGAAATAGGCTGAGACCCTCCAACAGCACCTTTTCTAATTAAAATCATTACAAATTCCCAGCGTTGCAGTGCTGCGCATTAGCCGGGCCTCTTTAAGAAACAAATCCTGCAAACCTGGAGTTTAACCCCTGCAGGCCTGGCCTCGGAGCAGAGAGACAATGGGCCCCCGTTCCCCAGCCACGCTTCTCAAGTGAGGGGGGGGGCGTAAAGAGCCAGAGACAAAGCAGCCGGGCAGACAATACGCGGGTGCTCAATTAATAGACAATTAGAGCTTGAACTGCCATGCTTGGGACCTGCAGTCTTCGTGGGGCAGTGTGGGCCGGTGGGGAGACGCAGAGCTATGACTGGAGACTGGGGAGGGTCTTTTCGATATTAGAGGTGAACTGTTGAAGGTGATTACCAAGGGGACTCTGAGACATCGGGCACGGGGCTTAGTGTTGGAGGGAGAAGCACCCTGTTCCTTTGAAATTCCCATCCAAAATAATATTGTTTTTAGGTGATCGCCTGAAGTAAAAACAAATCGAACAAACTGTGCTTTTGTGTGTGTGTTTTTTGGTTTGTTTGTCTTTCCTTCTTCATCATGTGATCATTTTTTGAGCTTTGGACATTTCTCCGAGGGGATATTATCAGAGGCACCCTTGTTGATGAGTGTCCAGTGCGTTACTGACACGTTCCTGGAGAGAACGGTCCCCGTCAGCCACAGTCCTCTCCGAGATGGCCTCTCCAATTTGCACATCCTGCCGGGGATACAGATGGCAAGACAAATCCATACAGAAACAGCATCGGGTCCCTGAAGGTGTCAAAGGCATACCTTCCCACCTGTACACTTTTAAAATCTCTTGTAGCTGCTGGGGTAAATTTAGCAAACTATCTGAGAAAGAAAACAGGGATGAAATTAGTTTTTATTTGGAATAATAATCTCTAAATCCTCTTGCTCCACCAGGAGCCTTATATAACTCTCTGGTCTCCCACTACGGGATGGTACAGAGGCCTGGCCAACAAGGGGGTCCTGCAAGAACAATAAAGGAGTGAAAAATACCTGAACTAGAACTGTTGTGACACACGAGGAGCAGGGAGGGACGGAGGGAGGGAGGGAAGGTTCAGGGCTGGGAACAGAGGGAAAGAGGGAGGGAGGGAAGGAGGGGATAAGAATGTGCAGGGAGGGATGAAGAAGGAGGAGGAGGGGGGGTCCCCTTAACTGTCTTTTCCGGCCCAGAACGGCCCATACATCATTTTCACGTCTTTGGTTTACTTTGCCAATAACAGAGAGAGTGGAAACGATGACAAATAGGATTGATGAGGCAGGGGTTGGGTGGGGGTGGGGTGGGGTGACGGTCGGTGGGAAGAGGGAAGATGGTCAAACCAGATGTGGAGCGAGAAGGAGGTCTCTAGAAGTTCATGGTGATATCTGTCCTCAATCCCCCTCCCCTTTCACATACAACAGGCCCTAGACAGCACTGTATGGCTTACCAACATGGGTTTGTGTGTGTGTGTGTGTGTGTGTGTGTGTGTGTGTGTATGTGTGTGTGGGAAGGGGCGGGGGTTTGGCTGACACCACGCTCCAAAATATGTGGTCATGAGAAGGGAAAATAAGTATCATGTTCATCTGCCATTGGTGGAAACAGTAAACCGGCCCTGTGAGACTGTTACAGTGAGGGAGAGACGCACATAGAGACAGACGGGGCGAGAGGAGCTGATTCTGACTGAAATAGAAGTGTGAAATTGAGAACTCCCACCTCATTATTTCTGTTCAAATCCTCAATGTGTTGCCGTCCCCGTTGGTGCCTGAGCTGCCTGTGTCCTCAACGTAAGGACGGGAGCTGAAGAAACTCAATATGAGGGCTGGTCTCGTGCTGCCACAGACACTTTGGGCTTTTCTTATCCCCAGACCCCCTCAAACATGAATTGACTCAGTGCTTGTCTTAATGGTTCACAATTACCATGTGCTCCGGGTGCTTTTGGAGATTGCTGATTAAGAGATACCTACCTTCAGTTAGAGCCACAGCGTCCTCTGGCACAAGCTCTCTACTCCGTCGGTGTTGGGACAGCTGCCAGGGCTGTATACAGTGCACCTGATCTCTAACATCTCTGCAGCGGTGTGGGGAGTTGGAACTACACTTCCCAGCATCCCTCGCTTGCAGTTCCACATTCTCTGTCTGTCCCCCTTCACATTTGGACACAGCTGGCCTCAGAGCAGGGCTCCCCAGTCCTAGGCTTTGCCAACCAATGACGTCTGATTCCTGTTCCCTCTGAACACCCAGTAACCCAACTGAGCCCACGGCAGAATTAAACCTTTACAATGGTTTTCAGCTCTTCAGCAGTCTGATGTATCAAGTTACTTTTAAACCCGAATTAAGTACCTTGGAAGCTGACACTTTTTTGGAGCTGCTTTTTTTTTTTTAATTGGTCTAAGTAAGTATATAATTAGTGCAATTAAGGCAATTAGGGGTTCGATGAAGTAACTGAATGATTAGATGGAATAAAAACCAAAACGTACTGAGAGTGTGAGAACTGAGATTGACAAATCCTTGTTTTAGAGAAGAAAGACAACTTCTATATTTAGAAGTGTTCACTGCTTATAAAATATCAAGATACAGGACCTGTTTAAAGAGCATTGGGTTTGCAGCACAGGGGCATCACAGAAAGTACAGTTTAGAATTATAGCACAGATTTGAAAATTGCTTTGAATTGACAAGTCACTTTACAGTGTTTTTTTAAATGGTACTAAGGAGCTAATTGTGTGTGTGTGTGTGTTAATAAAGAAGACAGATACCAAGGGATCCAGAGATGCCCCCAATTTCTTCTCTAAAATGTATAAAAGTTGTATGCAGTAATTGAATGTAAAGATGAAAGATGTTCAAGACTGGGCAGTTCTTATGCAACACATCCCACAGATTTAGTGCATTTATACCTTCCTGTATTATACTTTTGCAATGCTGGTCTTCTTGCATGTAATCCAATGCACTATAAATGATTGAGAGCACTGAATATGGAAAAAGACGGTTAATTGATCTCCTGTTAGCAACACAATTTATTAAATCTATTTTCCATTTTCCCAATTTTTAATACAAATAATATTAAATATTAGAATATGTATTTAATTAAATCTCAGAGAGACCTCTTACATTTGTGAGGAACTTGTATTGGTGAATAATACTTTTTGCAGAAGAGGGTAACTTATTTGTAATCTAATTTGGGGTGGTTAAAATATAAACAAAGCACACAAACGCAAATAAAATGCCGTGAAACTAATCAATGTACCACCACGACTGAAAGTTTCCCAGACTCGAAGCAATGTGCACGGCGCCCCCTACCGGAGCAACGCGAAATTACCAGCTGCAAATTGGAAAGATGTGAGCATATTATATATATTAACGCTTGTTACCATAAGATAACAATGTGAAGGCTGATTTCGTCAAAAGAGAGAGTGAATTGTAAGTGTGTTTTATAAGAACCTGTGTTTGAACAGCAACAGGTCTAAAATGTCAATATAATTTAAACACCTCTAATGACCCATGTAAAGTGTGTGTATCTTTCTATATGGCTTTACTGTTATCTCACCCTGCTGTACTGGACTTGTATGACTTGGTACCATGGCCTGTGTTTGTGGGAGCGTTGATCCGCTGCTCTGAGGGCTACAGAGGAAGTACGGTTCTTGTGAGCTCTAGTCCAAATTCCACAGTTATCAATGTGCCCCGATGTTGAGAGAAGGGGCCCGAAAACGTAATCACTTGAGAAACATGGAACTGCATTTAGCTAAATTTAGCAGCACTCCGCTCCTCGGTAAATAAACACCATTTGAACGACAGCGCAGAGTCTGGGATAATTAATCACGGATGGCAACAGAAAAAGGGGAATGAGAGCTGAACGACCTCAAGCGACTGGAGCTGCGAGGCTAGCGTGGGCTCGGAAGAGGCCCAGGGGTCTGCAGAAGGCCGAGAAGAAGCAGCCAGGAAGACAGGGCTGTCCATGTGTCTTGCCCTGGCAGGACTGCCCAGCTCCCTGTGGCCTGCTGAGCAGGGCAACTTCATGGCAATCTGCCCTCACGTCCTGCGGGTAGAACATAACTTCCGCCAAAAAATAAAGAAGAAGAAAAAGTTGAAATCAACCATTTCTTCCTCAAATCTTCTTTAATGTTAATGCTGCTGTTTTCCTTCCTCTGTTTACAGATGTGATGGTCCAGTGTCCTTGACTCACTTGATCACTTGACTCAAAGTGATATTTGTACATCTCTGCTAGGTCAGTCACAGACAATGATATTCATTGGCCCTTACTGTCTCTAGCTAGACAGGGCTAGACTCAGTGACAGGGCTAGCTGTGCTCTTTGAAATGGATCCATTAAGCGGGGAGCCATGACAGGCTTGCAGGATCTGGCGGTGCGGTGCAGAATCATTTCTCACACAGATGTACATTAGTGTGCAAGTCCCCTGTGGACAGTCCTCTACGATCACCTGCCTCTACTTCACAACCAGGCCGCCGGCTGCACGTCAGCCAGGCCTGCAGCTCCACTCCCTGCAGATCATTAGTAATAATCATTTGTAAATATTCTTACACTCACACTCAACTCTTCAGAAGCAACGACAGGTACATCCATGCGGTGCGTTTGTACTTTTTTTTTCTGTCTCCAAGTCAGGAAAGTCATTCTAGTTTAGCTTAGTTTGCTGGATTTAAATATTTTGACAGAGCGCATATTAAGTTGAATCAACTTGTTTACGTTTGCGCCCCTGCCAACAAAAACACACAGAAGAGCCTTTTCAAGGGGTCTGCATGTGTTTCCTATCAGGGCGTCTCAGGCAGGCCTGCCAACTGCTCCCAGACGCTACCAATTACAGGCTGGAGCATCCTGGCCCGCCGGCGCCCTCTCTGAGTCACGCTGGGAACTGCAGCCCACGCAGCTCGCATTCCCTGAAGACGGTAGCTTTTTTTTTTTTAACTACTGAGAACTGGGGATGCCATTGGATGGGGAAGCAGAAACATAAGACCGCAGTGCAAACATCTGCCCCCGATACCAACCAGACACTGGCACAGCTGGGAAGTCTGATCAGAGGTGGTAGCAACTCGTTTACTTAAGATGTTTGGAATGGAAGAGGTAATCCTTTGAAAACTAGGACGAATCAGCCTAAACAAATGTCTTTTGTGAGAGATTTTAATTATTAAGCACAGCAGAAACCGGTGTCCATATGTTAAAACAGTAAAAATATGAAAAAAAGGTTCAGAATAATATCAATGCACAGCAATGCAAGATCAACCATCTGTAGAAGAGCAGCCCTGAACTTGAATACATTTGCCTTCTGATACTAGGTGAACCCGATGCTGGACAGAACCTTCAATGTCAACATTGTGTTCAGTGTATCAACAGTTGCCCAACATTTCTAGGTGAAGCTATGTGTTTCTCTCCCAAATAGGCTGTCATGGATATCTCATTTAAATATCTCCACTCAATTAGTGAGGGGGAGTGGCTTAAAGGTCAGGGGTGAAGGAAGCGCAGGAGGACAAGTGTGCGGCACTGAGAGGAGGCCGTCTTTCAGTTCCCCATCCTGTGCCGAGTCCCACTGAGAGGCTGCTGGTATCTCTCTGAAACAGGAGCATCCTGGCAGAGATCCGAGTCTGCGCTCTGAGTGAAAACAGGCGTCCCGTGGATGTGAATCAACTGCATCCGTGAGGATCTCTACCTGACCTGCACTTCTTCACTCTCCCTAGGCCTGAATCAATGCCCGTCCATTACTTGTCTCCCAACAACCATACAAACCATTTGACTCCCAGTTTTGGCCCAGCAGCGTCTGGCCCTGTTGGAAAAGCACACACATTCATACGTTTATAAGGAGCAGCTGGCTCAGTGTGGGGTCTAACAGAGCAAACAGTGTGGCTTTCAGGGAGAAGAAACCTATCCCCGAAAAACATATACATGATCCATACGCATATGCTGGAAATTCGTGGGCACTTCTAATAGATTTGAAATGCATTCCCGAGTGCAGAGATATCAAAGCGAAATGGGCTCGGTTAGCGCAATGCGTATCGTGTTTGTTTAAAAAAGCACGGGGGTTGTAAATTGTGCGTTCCGTGTATTCTGGGAATAAATCAGACACACTTGCCGTACGCCTCTCATGCAGATGTTTTCTGCTCTAGGTAGGGCCGGGCCCAGGCTCATTCCAGCGCGCACAGGTGCTCCCGGCCACAACTGCTGTTCGAAAAAGAGTGCCGTTTCCTTCTCTCTGTCTTTTCTTTCCTCCTTTTTTTTTCCGTTTTGGAAACCGCGTGGCTCTCGTTACTCAGTAGCTGATTAGTTGCAGGTGGAGGGGCCGCCATGTGCTTTTGATTTGTGCTGGGCTGAAACGGCTGCAATTAAAACCAAATGCACAACCTGTGGCCAGCTAAGCCATCGGGCCTGCCGACAGAGCAGTTCCTATTTCAAAAAAACATCTCAGATTTATTGGTTGGAAACGAAATAATTGCCTGGGTGGCAAATTGCTCAGAAAAGCGATTGTGTTCCACTTCAAGGAGAGACGAAGGAAACGTCTTTTTTCTTTCTTTCTTTCTTTCCTTTATTTTTCTTTTTTGCTTGTTTACTTTACTTTTGGCAAGGAGGTGATGAAGGAATATGAGGCAGGAGTGCTGTAGGTAGAGGAAGAGGGTGAGAACAATTTCACAAATTGAACTAGCCCGTGCTAACAAAGATATGTGCTTAAGCTATCATAGCCTTTGAGGCTGGAGCACTTTGAAAGGAGACTGGGGCTGTATGAATATATCAGCTGCACACACACACACACACACACACACACACACACACATACTTTCTGTACAGGGCCAAACTGACCTATAGACCTCTCAGAGTCAACACCACAGAAACAGACATTTGAAAGCTGTTCAAGACTGGGGTCCCTAGATAGTAGGTAGGCACATGGCCCTGTGAGGATCGAACAGGCTCTTCAAGACCATGAGATACGCAGCACAAGCGCCACACCAACTGAGCAACACAATCAAAGTGACTGAAGAGGAAATTAATTGAAGCACAAGACATAAAGCAGAATTTGAGAGCGAGAGGGAGAGAGAGAGCGAGACAGACTGGTGCCTCCCCAGATAAGTAATACAAATGTTGAAAATGTACAATTATGAAGAACTATGGAAATGGGAGAAAATAACATCACTTTGACAAATGCTTACAACAAATACCTATGAGGAGACAAAGACAAAACCCTTTCACCACACAATAACGGTCAAGCTGACAACGTCACAGTAGACACTTGTGTGTCTGTGGTGCTTTTCCTTACACCACTTGGCCCCACATTACTGCGAGACTTCAGCCGCCTGAGTGGAGCCTTGTCCTCCAGATTCCAGCTGAGGGCCCTGAGCAGCCTGGCTTGTTATAGGACAGGAGTTAAAATAATAGATTTTCAGGCTCCTCACCCAGGGGGTAAGTGCTCCACGGTCTTGATTGGCTTAGGCCATCCCCGAGGGCCAGAATTAATTTCCGAATGCCTAATTACCTGGTAATAGGCTGTAGATTTAGAAGATGGCAGCAATGGGGTGGGACTGCACGAGGCTGCATCCATGCTTGATCCCTGTTGGCAGTGCCCTTCGTGGGCATTCGTATAGTGCTGACTTTGAATCCCAATCCCTAAATATTTACAAATGCTTTGGTTTTCTCTGCGTGGGTTTGAACAAAACAGGCTACGCTATAAAGGCTTTGGCAAAACTTGAATAGAAAAACAAATAAAAGTCACCATTAGAAGATAAATAGCAGTCCTAGTTTCTGAGCACTTCAAAAGAGAGGAGCGAAAGGGGGGGTAATCACAAAAGGAAGAATTTCTTTTTTCCTTCTCCTTTTTTTTAGCCCACCGCCCCCGCTTCCACGAATCCTCCCTGCGAACGATGTTTTGGGAACTTGCGGGAAGAGGAGAAATGGAGCAGTCTGATTTTGTTTCTGGAAAAAATAGTTATAAATTGGAGAAAAAAAAAAGAAAAAGAAAAAAAATAACCTTTTGAAACCACATCCAGGCACGATAGAAAAATGCCACAAAGGGTCTCCTTGATCAGCCAGCAAGGGGAACAAAGACACGATTGTGTGCTCAGCCTCCACTTTCATGTCAATATATACTCTGAATGTGCACACAAGAGCTCACGTGTGTGCTGTACGAATATATGTGGGATGTATGAATTGCCATATATACGTGTATAGACCACTCCCAAACCAACAGGTATGTTTTCAAATGGACAAACTAGGTGTAGAATACACAAGCAGATTTGTGTCACAGATCCCCGGGATGGCAGTGTAAGATGAGTATTAAACACACTGAAAAACTGTTGACAAAATCAGCAGAAGTGTGTTTGCTTGAGAGTATTATCCAGTGAATTACATTTCTTCCCCCCTGAAACGGGATGGCACGGCGTAGGAACAGCCAGAGAACTACACTACAGCCACAGTGCTATGCTGTAATGTTTTTATAGTAGACATCAACAAACTGTAGGCTTTCTGACATATGTAACGCAAAGGTTAGATACACTTTGGCCAGGGTACTATAAATACTGGATAACATCGGATTATAGCAGGCAGAATTCACACAGCGTCAGAACTGAAATCTATAAATAAATAATGATTTATAAAGCTAAAATACAGATTTTCTAGATAAATAAATTACAACAGCAGTTTGTATAATGCCGAAGAAATGTGAATACTGGCAATAACCATGCTGTGCTGCACATGTTCAATCTACACTTTTAAACTGTTTCCCAGAGTCTTGAAATCCTCCACTACTGAAGTTTATCAACATTTTCAAGTGTGAGAGAAGAGAGAAGAACTGAGGGAAGATTGAGGACATAGAAAAAGGCCAGGGGAAATAATAAAGCCGGGCATGGAAAAATACAGGAGGGAGAAGGGTGTGAGAAAAAGAAAGGATGCAGAAGGGACAGACTGCTGTTTGCGCCGTTTGTGCAAGCACTGTGGTAACACTTTCGATTGCGGTCATGCCAGTAAAACGTCTTTGAAGGCATCTTAGGATTGAGTTAAATTGAACTGGACGGGACTGACAGGCAAAGAGAGGGAGGGTGAGAGGGAGAGAGAAAGAGAGGGAGGGTGAGAGTGAGAGAGAGGGAGAGATACACACTCCTCACCACCAAACCCATTCTTTTTTTAGTAGGAGACTCAGCTGTGCCAGTTTTTCGCTCTGGCTACTAATTAGGTTTTGAGGAATCCTTGTCATCTCCTGCCAGTGGTCTCATTTGTACGCAGATACAGTAAATAAATCATATTCATTTTTCGCTTTTATGATACGTTGCATTGCTGTGGAATGCTTTTTCCAGCAGCAGTGGTCTGTGTCAACCAGCACCGTTCGCATCCGAGCTCCCCGGCCCTCCTGCCTCAGCACTGATGAAGGGTGACAGAGGTCTAGGGCTAATGTTAAATATTAAGCTACATTATGATTACAGCACTGTGTTATTGGTTAATTATGCCTGGTTTCTTTCACTGAAGCGGTCTTGGGGAGAAAAGAAAAAAGTGAAACAAGTTTTAGCTGTCTCAAAAACAGTAAGTACTCCAGATCTATTCCCTCTACATTTTCATTTTCAACATTTCCCAACGCGTGATTTTAAAATTGTATATTGTTCACATATTTCTTAGTTTTAGTTTTTTCCTGAGACTGAGGCCCTGTGAATCTGTGCCCTGATTTCAGATGGACAAATGGAAACATCTGTGCAGGCTATTCTTCTGAAAGTTGAAATGGCGTAGTTTTGCTTGATTGGGAGATGCCTCCAAAGACCCATCAGAAGAGGTCAGAAAAGAGCGCTCTACGTTCTGTGGAGCACCATGACAATAGAAATGCTCAGCAAGAATTCAAAAAGATGGTCATCCGTCCCCCGAGTGATGAAAAGACAATGACAGAGCAAAGCAGGGCTGACCCACTCGGGCTATTGACACACCCTTCAACGAGGTCATGCAACAACATGCCTCATTAGCGGCAGACCACCCCTCTTGTATGGCGTTAATTATTAATGGTGCACTGTTGAATTGAACTGTTGCCTCTGGTGTGACTTAGAAAACAGTCAAAGATCACTTAGGGGCCATAAACTGCATTGTGACTTGAAGTCCAATGAGTTTAGGCAACTTTATTAAACTATACTAGGCAAGTTATTACAAAGCACATGTACTGTAGATACCTCAACGGCAGTCTAAGAACCCGCACCATTACTGCCCGGCACAGATGTGACTTTGACTGATTCCCGCCAAGTTCTTTGGGCCACTGACAAAGGATGAAGCTGAGGAGGAAGTCAAGAAATACCCTTTCCAGTTGGAATCAAATATGTTTATACTTTTTTCAAATAAGACTGTCATGAAAACAGAAAACAACCCTGTGTATGTCTCGGTTGAGCTGAACCCCAGTGCGAGCTGTGCAGAATGACCACACGAGGAGGGGAACACAGTGTCCTTGGAAAAACACTCTGGTTTGGCACAGAGAGAGCGGTTGGCCAGTGTTGGCGTCCTGCTGGTTGGGGGAGTTGTTTGTTGCAGCTGGCTACAAGGGGGTGGACTGATATATAGTCTTTTGATCCCAGGTGGGAGACAAGTCTTGTCTTTGTGTATGTTCAAGGTTAGAAGCTTCTTAACAGTCTGTGGATGAGCAGTTTTGGGCAGGTCTGGACTGTAACAGGGATGTCTGGCTGTATTATCTTGAAGACTGCATGCTAAGCCAACCCCCAAGAGTGGAAGTGGTTCTTAGCGGCAGCCCTAGGACTGCTGACATTAACCCGGTTTTGGCCAAAGGTGAGGAGGCTTCCTGCCCCCCCGAGGCTGCTCCTCCTCTGATGAAGAACAGAGTTTGGTTCTGTTGAGGCCAGTGGCAGGCCTTTCTCCCAGGGGCGGCAACAGCACAGAGCAGACTTGGAGAGAGCACCGTTTTTCGGATTAAGTGGAAAATGTTTGGCATTGTCACTCCATTGATGTGAAGCAGGGTCTCTGTTAAAGGATGGTGAGGCTAATTGGTCAAATGATCCATGAGGTAGAGCTCTAATCACCATCAGCTGTCTAGATTCATTCCACCTTACTCTGTACATATTTCATACACAGAGAGAGAGAGAGACAGACAAAGAGATAGAAAGTGACAGAGGGTGTGTGAGACAGAGGGAGAGAGGCAGGGAGGGAGAGAGGCAGGGAGGGATGGAGTGGGAAAACAGAGTGAAAGAGACAGGATGGGAGAAAGACAGACCCAGAGAGAAAGGGCAACTGTGAGAGAGAGCAGGATTCCAAACAGAAGTACTGACCTTCAGATTAAATGATGAAATACCGGATATATACACATACACAAACACCCACACATATATACATTGATATGGAAATACACTAGTCAGATATCCCAACACTGATACCAAAGAGAAGTATAGCCCTTTCTCGGGGGAGAGGAGGTTTGTCCGCTCAGTGATAGGAAGATTGATATCGAGAGAGACAGAGGAAGAAGGAGGGAGGGAGGCTGTGCAGAATGGTGATGTGGATTTGAAGAATTCCTCCAGCCCATCTGTTGCCCTCAGTCAAGCGCAGCGAGACTTTGTGCTGCGATAGAGAGCACGGGTCACCCAGGGGCTAGCGGCTCTGCTCAAGGCAGCCGTAAACAGGCATGGAAATCATATGAAAAAGGAAATTAATATAAAAGACTGTAACTGCCTGCTGACATGATCGCTGCTCTTCGTCCTGTTTATAGCCTCTGACTCGGAACAGCTGCATTTTAATATCCAGCTGTGCAGTGTGGGGTCAGAGGTGGGGTGGGGTTGTCATGTGTCATGTGTGTTTGTGTATGTTTGAAGGTTGCTGTGCACTTTCACGTGGGTGAGCGTCTCCTTGAACCCGTGAGCGTCTCGGCGGTCGTGTGCAGATTGAGTGTGCATGTGTGTGTGTGCGTGCGTGTGTGTTTGTGTGTGTGTGTGTGCAAATCTGCACATTCCTTTGCATGCATTAGTGGTGCAGCGAATCTTTTGGCACATCTGCACGCAATTTCATCTCTGTGCATCTTTTGTTTTTCCGTTTCATGCCATGTGGCGGCACAAGCCCCTTCCAACAACTCGGATATTTACAGCGGAAAACATCATCCCCGTTTTAATGCGCGGGTATTTGCCAGGGACTCAGTTTTCGGCAACTGGCACTTAAACCTGGTCTTTGTTGCCCACAGTCTGGATGTATCTTAAACCGTTTTGCTTCACAGAATCCATTAAACCTCGAGTCAGATGTTAACAGTGGCCTCTCATATCTTTTGAACTTCAATGAATCCCATGACATCACCCTTTCTGTTTATAGGGGTCTGATTGAGGACAGACTCCTTGGTCCATCTGCCCTCTTCTGTTCTCTGGGGTGTATTAACATCTCATGAGGAAAAAGAGGAGCATTTAATTGAATAGGTTATGCATATATATTTATATACAGTATATAAAAGATCATATACATCCATGGTAACTTTTCATAGCTTGGATCAGTGATGCTCTGAAGGGCTCGGCCTGGTTTATTAATGTGTTGATCTTGAGGACAGTTGAGGCCAGATGTGAAGACCCCCCCCACCTCTGCTCCTGCTCCCCCTCCTATCCTCTCTATGTGTTTTACTGTTCCTAAATCCCCAGCTGTTTGGCTTTGTCATGCAACATCTGGAGGGGGGAGTTCTTCAAAGGATAAACCAACCTCTCCCTCCCTTCCCCTACATCTCCCCACACTCCCACTCTCCCTCCCCAGCCTCCTGCAGTTAAGGTGCAGTAGCAGCCCCAGTGAGTTACAGTACGCTGGTGTTTTATGAGAAGGTTGTGACCAAAGTGTAGGATGAGGGGTGAGCAGGTTTTGTGTCCAGGTGCTGCACTTCTAAAGGAAACATAAGCTGTATGGTTACTCTTCTCTGGTTCCATTTCTTAGTGTTTCAGAGATTGGAGTTTTTCTGCATCCTCCCACGCTAGGATAAACCCACTGTACCCAATCACCAACGCCACAGGAAACTAAACAAAACCAGTCACAATTGAGCCTGGCTCCGTATGTGAGCCGCACCCTTCCCACCACAGCTACCCAAGTGCACAACAACAACATAAGAACACAATCCCATTGCTTTCTATATCATTTGCATCAATTGCTGCACTTAAAGTAATGGGTAAATCAATGTAGTAGACAACATATATTCTGTCAAGTAATTCCATAATACTTTAATTTGGCATTGCCTGAAATGAATATGAGACTAATTTAGTTATTAAACAGTCTGTCCCACGTCATTCTAAGTTTCAAATCTCATTGGTCAAACACTGGATTGTTTTTCTGCATCTCTTATAAACTTTTCCCAGGTGAAATGTTATGATAGTTATGTAATTTAATAAGCTTACTTGGACATTTTCATGTGAATTGTACACCCCATGGGCCTGCATGTGGCAGATGAAATGCACCAGCTGAGGACCAGGTTTTTGAGTGGATATTCCAGTGTTGACCTGAGCTTGCTCTGTTTTCTGGACCTTGCACTGTTTTCACCATAGTTTGTTTGGCCCCACCTCCCATTTTTTTTGCAAGTGAAGTCGGCAAAATCTGCAGGAGCCGACACAGGGCCTGCCATTGACATGGGCTGCCAGCAGGGTCTGTTAATAGGGTGGGTGGCACATCAGTTGAACCCTGTCACTCCGCCGTTTTACGAGCCTGGCCTTTGTACGATTTACGGTCCGTTTTTGCTGCTATTTCATGGCTATTTTAGTTCTGTTTGTTAAGACGTTGCAGCATGGGAACCCAATTGAGCTAACCACTAACTGACTCTCTCTGCGTGGCCGTGCAGCCAGAAAGGCCGCGGCCTGGGAGTCAGGGAACGGCACAGTAAAATAACAGTCTGTGACAGGGAGTCTTCAGAGGAGGCGACGGCAGGAAATTATGGAGCTTCTAATGGAAACAGACAGCTCAGCCTTCCCTCAAAGACAAACGCAAGAACACTGGCTGATCACTAACAAGACTTCTGTTCACTCTCCTGGATAAACGTTAAAGGAAGTGGACCAATACAGCCTTTTTTTAATTCACTTCATCCTGTTTCTTGCACTAACTACTTCTATATTTCTATAATTGCCTTCCAGAAGTGCTGCTGTAACCAAATATGTAATTCTGTAGAAATTAATTTGACAGGTGTATATTTTGTTTAATCACACTGAATCCAATGACAAGACGTGGCACACAGATCTTATCCCTGTCCTAATCTGCCATACCCTAAGCCCTCTAGGCTGTAAATGCTTCCTTATTCTATTCCAACGAATACAGTAACCTGCTGATATGAGCTCATTTCCTGGTGCACTCGAACCTGACATGCTGGTGACAAATACCTCGAACTGGGTTGTGTTTGGAGCCTTGTTGGTTCAGGGCAGTTCCAAAGAAGCATTCACTTTCTTTTTCATACTTTGCATGACTACATAATACCGTTAAACATCACACAGCTCAGGTTTCTTTGGGAGCCTGCAAATAATATTCATCATAATTAGCATGTGTATAGGGAATGTAAACTTAAAACAAATAGAACTGATTAATGACTGTCACTTTAGCGTACTTTATGAAACCTGTTTTTCCCCTGCATGCTTTACCTCCATATGCATTATCTGCAAAAATAAACACATTTTATGTTCAATTTACCAGACTTTTTTTGAAAGATGAAAAGGTATTAGCCTAGCATGAAGGTGAAAAGCTTGTTAAATATGGTGTTGTACCATTGTTGTCATATACCAGTCTCACTGTTTACTAATCATGCCAACCAGCTGGGGACCCGCAGTGTGACCGATGCAAGTGATGGTCCAAGGTAGTCCAAACAAAAGATGTGCGACAAGTGGATTTGGAAAAGCGAGAGAGTGTGTTTTACCTCCTGATATCATAGCAGAGTATGGGCTTGGGAGGCTTGTCGCTATAATACAGAAGCTAGCATTTCAAGATGCTGCAACCATTGTTTGCAGTGCTGGTGTGAAAGTGAAGCAGCTCAGAGCAAAGGTTTAGCAGAGGTAAGGGTACTAAGTGTGATCAACAGATGTTTGCTTCAGCAGAGTGGGAATAAAGGCACTTCAAGGACAAATCATTAGTTTGTTTGTTCATGCATAATAAAATTTCAATTACTGACACCTATTATCAAAGTTTTGTTCCCCCTTTTCCCCGAGACTTCCCATAAAAAAGCACATTACCTACAGATGGTGCTCCTGTGCTCATTCAATTAGGAACCATGCAGGGCTTTGTCCATGTGCTCTCAATCTGGGACGCGCTGTATTGTTCTCACAAGCTTTGTGTCATTTGCCATTGCCCAGCGAGTCTTTAGGCAGGATTGTGATCTCTTGCTTCCATGCCTGTTTTAATGGATTTGGAAAGCTTGGACCATTTGCGCATTGTACAAACGAGTGAGGACAGCGGGCGCAATCTGATGGTTTAATTGGTTTGTGGTTCTGCAACACAAGCGGCACCGTCCTGCAGGTTTCACCAAAAGGTGTTATTTCCAAATCTCCTTTTTAACTTGTGATGTGCCAACATGATACGATCAGAATCAAATTAGCTGAGAATGTATTATCATTAACTGCACAACATGTCTGAATTTGGATCTTCACACAGCCTTGATCAATGGACTCAGCATGCTGCTTTGCATGTCTTTCTTTAAAATTAAATATATCAAGCTGATGACACTGCCTTTCTAAAATATTAAAGATTTCAATTGTGTACTTACAAGTGTGGGTATGTGAATGTGTGTGTGTGGGAGTGTGTGAGTGTGTATTTATGTGCTGCAGAAAAGCAATTTCCTCATCCAAGGTCAACTTTATGTTCTTGAGTGGAGCCCCAAAAGATAAAAGCCCCCCAGTGGGCAAGTTAATGATAATTCACTCTCGGCTTACTTTGTTTTTAATTCGTCAGCAAAACAACATATAGAATCTGACCATTTTATCTAACCAGTCGGACGGGCTTTGTGTTCTTCGAAGGTTAATAACATAATTGTGGTTATTTTAAGTTTGCTATTCAGATGGCAATATAGAGAGTGCAGTTCGAGAGCCTGCAGTGGGGGACTGGTGTGGGACAAAGGTAGGCAATGTTTTGCCGGACACGTAGAGCCCTCCTTTGTAAAAGCCATACATTCAATAAGGAAGCTGTACCATGGGCTGGATAATATGTAATTAAATGTGATTACTGAAGCAGCATTTTTTTTTTTCAGCCGCACACACAATCTAGTCATGCACTGTCCTCTCCAGCCCTCCCCCGGACCCCGCTGCCCATTCCCGCTGCTTGGCCTGTTCTATTGGCCTTGAGCGAGGGGCTGCTGATGGGAATTTTGTTCATGCCTGTGCTCACAAAGCCCCTTTCAGCCCCCACATGCTTGACCCTTCCCAGTTCACAGTGCCGTTTTGTTCCTCCGTGACCCCTGCTATGACCGGGGGTCACCGGCAGTTCAAAAGGTCGCCCTTTTCGCCTGAGTACAATTTCACCCCAGCTAGCATATCCCTCCTCGAGACGATTCTTTTCTTCCAAATCGGCTCTGCGATCTGCCCTTTGCCTAGCGACCCCCTCCCCGTCTTCAAGGATTAACTGCGGGGCCGGAGACAGAGAGAGCCCTGTGGCCAATCGGACAGCCTCCCTAGCTGGCACACAATGGCTGGGCCTCTCCCTGCTCCCAGCCGGCTCTGCACAGACGGTGTCCCAGGAGGGCTCAGAGTGGGCTGGGCCCACCCTGTCACTGCCACTGCAGGCTCAATGCAAACACACAGGGCCCACACACTCCTCTCCCTGTAGGATCCCAGTCTCTCTTTTCTCTCCCCACCTTCCTTCTTTCTAATTTAGCTTCCCTTCCTGTACTGAGCATTTGTTTTACAGCTGCACACCATGTTTGGTCTAACTGCTCCTTTACAACAGGGCGAGGGCACACTCATGGCATCCTAACTGGAAACAGACTCACAAAACATTTTAAGCTTCAAACAGAGAGGAAGCAGCTCCCCGTTAGGTCTGCCGTGGATCGTGCCCTTATGCAATGTCAAGCCTGTAGCTTCTCCGTTCTTAGCTCATGTGACATGGGGCAGGAATGGAACTTCTAGAAACTGTGGACTGTATTTCTAAACTCTCCATTCTAGTCTGCCTGTTTTATATCCTTTGCTTTAGTTAGTTGAACACCGGTGAAGACAACGGGTGGAGTAACTCCGGTCTTCATTAGAACTGTCATTTAACAGGATCAAGTGCTTGTACCAATGAAAACTCTTTCCCAAGTGAAGCACATACTAGTTCACGCTCCAAGTACATGCCCATTCTAGTCATATATGTAATTTCAAACCAATCCAGAGATGATATAACAGATTAAATTGGTTTCATATGAATGTCTGTCTCAAGGAATAAAACTCTGCCCATGAAAGCGTCTGGGAATCAGATTAATTGTGTTGCTGAAGGAATGGTACAGACCTCAAGGAAGGCCATGCAGTTTGTCATATGCAGTCACCTGATGCATCACAGGGTGGCTGTACTGCACTACATATACTGACACCAACAGCAGCCTGAAATTAGCTCATCAGTACAACTCTTGTCTGAAGTGGATGTGACCAAGAGTCTGTAGACGTACTGGTTGGTGCTGCTGCCTCACAGTTCCTGGGCCCCAGGTTAGATTCTGCCCGTGTGGACTTTGCATGTTCTCCCCAAGGCCATGTGGGTTTTCTATGGGTGCTCCAGTTTCCCTCCAGCTCCCAAAGCCATGCTACCTAGGTTGATTGGCTCCCCTAAATTGCCTTGTAGTTGTGTGTGTGTGCGGTCCTCACCAACCCATCTGGCCACCATGGTGAGTTGTGGCTAACGATCCCCTGTGGGGAGGCCTAATCCTGATTGACGAAGGCTGAAGGATGGATATACTGTACATGCCAGTGTATGGTTAAACACTCCCACAAAGAGTGTAGGAGATTTCTGCCAAACCAGTCACCACGTATCTGTGGGGCCACATGCCCCAGAACTCATTAAAAACTAGTAATTGCTCTGATCTCTCATGTAAACTCCAATGTACAAGTGAAATCCTGGGGAATGAATAGGGGAAGTGGAATTTAAATTGCTTGCGCCTACTGGTACACACGGTTCCCCTTTGTGCTGCCCCTGCATTTTAGTTTTCATCCATCCTCCCATGTACGGTGGAATCGGGCACAAGGAGATGCAGGGAAATGGCATGATAAAGCGAAAGGCATCTGCAGCTGTTTGGAAGGCCTTTCACTTTATCGTGCCATTTCTAGTCACCTTTGGTGTGGTAGTGTGTTTGGGAAGGTCACATGGCTCAGGTGCTGTACAGGTGCCTGGGACCATGATGAACAGCTGGTGCTCAATAGAAGTACATGAAAGGGACTTGAGCAGCCCAGTCCTCAGGAGAAACACAACCTTGGGCGATGGCTGTTGTCCTGAGTCAACATTGGCCGAAACGGGTCGTGTCAAATAAGATTTGTTGGCTTGATTCATTCGATTATAATGGCAACAGGATATAACGACTGAGCCCACGCTCTCTTGCGTAACACGTTCGGAAGTGGCCCAGAGATATTCGGTTTGACTTGGCGCTAAAGCTGAATGAGTGTGTGAACTTTTCAACTGACCCCAGTGTTGCATTTCAGCTGTTGGAATTGACTCTGAATAATTGCCCTCGCTAAGTAAAAGCATTTGGCTAAGTAATGCTCTTACAAGTGCAGCTGTGCAATGAACCCTATCAAAATTGTTGAGAGCTTTTTTTCTGTTTGCAGTCCATTTGTCAGGGCAGACAGGTTTCAACGTGATATTTGCACAGAGGCTTTCATTGGGTACCTGATTGGTTGTTTTTACTGCTAATCACTGTATGCACAGTCTTAGGGCTGCTTGATAGATTTGCAAAAAAAAGTGTAGCAAATCGGCAGGCATTTTCTGATGCAATGCAAATGCAAAAGCCAGCCACGCCATTAGGGGCAGCCGAGGGCCTCCTGACTGACGACAGCTTCGTGTGTCTCTTGATCGCCGACGTGTATCGTTGTCAAACCTGCATGGTACTTCCTGGTAACGCGGACAGGAAATCAAAATTTACAATCTGGGGATCAAAACACGTCGTGACTGTCAGGGTCTCTGCACCGCTGTTATTTCTCGCCCGGTGTCTGGCGATTTGCACTGAACGTCGATCGGGGCGTTTCGCCACCTGTGCGCCAGTACCGATGGTGACGTAAGCGTTACTTTTTTGGGGGTAATGCATTGAGTGGTTTTCGCCAATTAGCTGGAGTATGCTATTAAAAAGTTATTAAAACCAGTTTGGAGGGGCTGTGCAGGTAGTCGTTTGGCTGCTGAGGGGTCCTTAGTCTGACCGAAAGCCTTTCTGGGCGATTTGGCCAAACTTAGTCAGTCACGTTGCTCTCTTTATTTCCCTCCATCGCCACGTCACACATGTCAGAGTGACACAAAGTGAGAAGACACTACACCCATTTTGGTCGGGGTGTGTTGTTTTTTGGAGTTGCACTTTGTTTTGGAGCAATAGTCAAACACCGGCATCTGCATTGATTTCACTTGATCGAATATTAAATACGCCACCATGACGGCGTCCAACTGGGGTCTGATCATGAACGTGGTGAACAGCATCGTGGGAGTCAGCGTCCTGACGATGCCCTTCTGCTTCAAGCAGGTGGGTGAAATAATCAGAAATACATATTCATTAATCTGTGCTTACTGTAACTCGTGTGCGCTGAGAGTTAGAGGAAGGGAAAGTCGTTTTCACCGCAGCAGCGACGGGCCTTTTGCATAGATGTGTCGACACGACAGCTTCAAGCAAATGTAGTCAAATTCTGCTTCAGGTGAAGGTTTCACATCTCCCTGTGTCAGGGCTGGCCAACCCCGGTCCTGGAGAGCCACAGGGCCTACAGTTGTGTGTTTTATCCACTTATTTAACTGCTTAATTCAGTCAATTGTGGGTCTTAATTAGGCAAAGTGTCCCTGAGTTACAGGTATCCACTGATTTGTGATTTAGAGACACCTGTAAAATCCGCAGGATTGTGGCTCTCCAGGAACAGGGTTGTCACCCCTGCTCTGTGCCCTTTGTCTTGGGTTTAATGATGCCTTTTAGTCTTGTTTGCCTCGGTGTTGACAGTACACCTGTGAAATAAGTGAACTCGTATTAAAATTTACTTTCTAACAAGTACTATACAACTTGCAAGGTAAATTTAAACAAAATGCAACTTGCTTGTAATGCTCAAAATGTCTGGCATCAACAAATTAGACTTTATTTTCTTTTGGTAAAACTTTTTATTTTTCCCTGTTAGTGTTTTGGTCTGTTTTTCCCCAATGAAACAGGTGCTATATAACCCCCCCAGAACAGATTTAAAAATGCAATGCAATTGGTGATGCTGCTGATGTTGTCCTCTCTGACTGTGTTGGGCGTGTCTCTGATGTTGTCCTGTCTCTCTGGCTGCAGTGTGGTATTGTCCTGGGGACTCTGCTGCTGTTCTTCTGCTCCTGGATGACCCACCAGTCCTGCATGTTCTTGGTTCACTCGGCCTGCAGCAGCAAGCGAAGGACATACGCTGGACTGGGTAAGAGCCTGATGGACAGCAGTTCTCAGAAGTTGCTGGCAGCCTCTTTCACAATCCTGCAGTCACTCACACAGACGTCTGTGTACTGTTTGCATGCTCTTTGTTTCTCCTTGTGTTTAGCTGCTGCTTTTAAACACTAAATGCACTGTTAACGTATGCCGTCACCAGGAAGTCAATGGTTCTGCTTTGCACCAAACATAAAGACAGACCAGAAAATTACCTTCTACCTGGGACACATTCATCTCTTCCCCTAAGAAAAGTGGAGATGCATGATTTATATATATATATATATATATATATATATATATATATAATACAAGGTATTTACCAGGACATTAATTGTCTGATTGGTCATTGAATATGAACTGGACTAAATATCTAAAGAATATCTAAAGACCGAGCTATTCTCCAGCTTACAACTGACTCTATACATGTACTTGAAAAGACAGCCCTAAAGATTAAAACCACTATGACCCACATCTTCTACAGTCTTCCACTGCCTTCTCATTGACCCCTGACTGCAAGAAGGATGTTATTTTATTAATTTGGTTTTATTTGCAGCCTTCCACGCGTATGGAAAAACAGGGAAAACCTTGGTGGAGACAAGGTAAGCATGTTCGTTCTCATCAGCATTTCGACAGGACTAATTTAACTACAAACTGTTTACCAAACTAAAACATTCATCAGTCTTCTGTATAGGGCAACATGCTTGTGATTTAAAGCCCTCATTGTGTGGTTTGTGTTGCGTTACAGTATGATTGGGCTGATGTTGGGAACCTGCATCGCCTTCTATGTCGTGATCGCTGACCTGGGGTCCAACTTCTTTGCGCAGATGCTGGGTCTTCCGGTAAGCGGGGTCTTTGGAATCGCATCCGTTTACATTTTAGCAACACATTTCTACACCTTATCCGCCTGCAAGAATAACTCCATGGTGAAATACATTCTCTCTTCTTATACTGTAAATCAGTGGTGCTGCCGATATTGTCAGTTTCCAGGTGTGTCAGTTGTGAAGCACGCTGATCTATGTGCCTTCAAGTTGACGTGGCTCCAAGTTCATTCTGTGATTTTCATTCCACCTGACGGGATTTTACTCATCTCCTAGGCGAGACTGTTGCAGCTGAGAATAGTCTTTTGAATGACCTTGTGAGGCTTAATTGTTGGTTTAAAGAGACAAACCTGTATTTTTCTTCTAACGCTAGGCTGTATTTATTTAATATATACTGAAATTAGTCTCAAAAACAATAATCAGACGCACCTCTGATTACACCCACATGATCTCATGAAACTAGCGGTTGGCTAACAAAAGGCACTGCCCATGTGACTGGGACAAAACAACCCCACCTGTTTAAAAAGCAGTGGGGTGCGTATAGGAAAGTCAAGCCATTTTTTTCTGATATTCTGAGCAGTAAAGCCCTTGAACCAGAGGTATAATTAACAACCCATACCTGCGTGAAACTACCCTGTTTTACTGTAAGATTTCATAGCTTTTTTTTTTTTTTTTTTTTTTTTTTTTTTTTTTAATATATTCATATATATATATATATATATATATATATACACACACACACACACACACACACAAGGTTGAATAGCTGAGTGACCTAATCATGGACAGCTAATAAAGAAGCTCAATGTGTTATTAGCTTTATACATTTGAAGCTTGACTAAGCAGCATAATGAGTAATAATTTGCATTTAATTAAGTAATGCTTCACAACAATCTTCCTGTCAATGCCCAGTGTGAGATCAAATTAGCCTGCATAGAAAAGGCACTAGGAAGTGTCACTGTTGGCTTTGTAATGGCCTCTTCTCAGGGCCCATGCTGCCTGGCCCTTGTGTACAATGGGGGCAGGTGGGCGAGTGGGCAGTCTATCTCTGGGTTATTAAACCGACGTCAAATGTGTACCACGGTGAAATGTAGAAGTTAAAATCCAGTAGCTTATGCATGCCTGGATCTTGCTAGGCCTCCGTTTCTCATTGCATCAGAGGGTACTTGTGAATCTGTTGCGCCAGCACATCGAGGCTTGCCTGAATGGGAAAATCTGAAACTCTTTTTGTCAGTTTGTGTGTGCGTACTGGTGGGTTGCCTGGCCATAATGGACTGTGGCTTGAGTCAGGGTGGCTGTGTTGTTCAAATGGGCATCAGGGCAAGACGCTGCAGTGCGTGGATGAAGGCGAGTGTGTGCTGTGTGTTGCAGGTGACGGGGAGTTTCCGCGTGGTGCTGCTCATCGCCGTCTCCCTGTTCATCGTGCTGCCGCTCAGCCTGCAGAGGAACATGATGTCCTCCATCCAGTCCTTCTCCGCCATGGCGCTTATGTTCTACACACTCTTCATGTTTGCGGTGAGTCGCTTCCCCACCGACACAGCTGTGACCCTGGGGGCCAGGGCTTCACAGCACCGGAGAAAAAGCACCCTGTTGCCTCCCGTTTTTGATGTTGTTCTAGTCCTGCCAGCTTTTAATAGTGATGTTCAGGATGTTTTTGCAGACACTTAGCTGAAATCAAGTTTAGTCTCATTACAGTCACCTTTAGTGTCAGAATGTTTGATTTTGTTTTTGAGGAGCTTGGAGAGTCTTCATCAGGGAATTTTATAACCATATCATGCACTACATTTTAGCAGCCCACACTGTTTAGTATTTATGAATAGTCCCCATAAAGCAAAATGTTCATCACCAGGCCATTGATCAAGGTATAAACATATCTTAGGGACGAATGATGGTGTGACTTGTTTGCACATAAATAACAGACTAATCCAGACTATGGCTTAGAAATGCATGAGTCTGTGCAGAATGCAGTGTGACAGCTGAGTGGCACAGCTTGGTACAGAGGATTAAAATGCAAACCTCAGGCCACTGCCATTACATTGTGAGAGTGCCAGTCACATGGACACATACTGGCAGCAGGTTAGGGTAGGCACCACAGCAGTCCTTTCACCTACACTGTCCCAGCTGTACAATCACCAAACAATTTATTTAACCATTATAGTATAGAAACACTTTTGCTTTAATCCTGTGGATTGCTTGATATGTATGTGTAGCGCCCGATGCACTTGACCCAACTCCACCAAACTAATATACTGTGTTAGTTGCACTGTGTTATGTTCCAGTGTGTGGTCAGTGTGCAGCACAATGTGGGGGTGTACAAATTGAACGTAGTCCCAATCTAAAGAAAAAAGTGGAACGTTCCCTGGGCCGCACCACTACTTGTTACTGGGAGTCTTGATAAACTGTCCTGACTCAACAAGTTGCAGGAAGAGAGGTGCTGTAATGGTGGGAGCCAGTGGTACCAGGATGCACTTTTTCCATGTTCAGTTTTTGCAAGTTCCCGTCTTCCAGCCCGTCTCTCACATTGATCAGGGTACAATGCCTGGACTTTTGGACGAACAGACTCAGTAGTCATGTTAGCAATGCCCTCGCACCCATGCAAAGAAATAACCAGTTACATCTGCCAGTCCTACCTAGTTCTAAAATGAGTAATAAACTAACATGATTCATGAAACCGATTTCACCAATTTTCACCATCGGAAAGCCATGGTTTCGGGCACTAGTGACTCCTTATGCAGTTAGTATACATTTAAATGAGAACGTCAGTACTTCAAACCACATGAACATACAGATGTTCATGTCAATCGAGTCACGTCTGCATTAATTTTATCACAGAGCTGAAGATAGAGCTAGCCCAGAAGTAATCATCTTACAGATCCATTTATTTTTGTTTATTTATTCATTTAAATCCACAAAAGTAATTCAATTTCATCCATTAATAGAGTCTTGATGGTTAAGTCCAGCGAACCCCCTCCCGGGCTGGCCCAGTCCCATTTCTTCACACCCAGAAAGCAGACCTGGCCACTAACGCTGTCACATGATGTGTTTCCCCTTTGCCCCCCTTTCACACTGCTTCTAGATAGTGTTGTCTTCACTGCGTTACGGGATAATCAGTGGGTCATGGGTGGAGAAAGTGCACCTGTGGCGTGTTTCGGGGGTCGTTCAATGCCTGCCAATTATTGCGACGACCTTCTGCTGCCATCCGTAAGTAAATTGGCGAAGCCACGACAAAAAATCACGTCCTCTTGATTCATCTTCGTGGGGGTGGCTCAGAACATGACATGGCATTACCCCCCTCATCCTCCACCACACCCCATCTCGGCATGTTCCTGTAGACTTTACCTGGCTGTTGGGGCTGTGGCATTGGGGCGTGGTTGGTTGTGTGTACGGTGGACTTGCAGCAAATGCCATGTTAATTAAAAACAAAATTGGTGACTTTTTGTTTTCCCCCTTTCCTCCCATTTCCTACTTTCTTCCCCAAATCTGAATTTGTACAATTGTACGTGATCATTCTCTGCAGTGTCTTTAAATCTTGTTGAATGTGCTGTACTCTAAAAATTAGACTAAATTTCATTCAAATTAATTTCACCATTTCCTCATCACCATTTAATCAGTTTCTGGTTTTTGATTTACTGGTTGCAAAAGCTGTCTATGCAGTGTGTACATGAGCCTGCATGATCCTAGGCTATAAGGTTGTAGACTTAAAAGAAGAACAGGAAACCCAAAATTAGCTTTCCCAAAATTAAATGGTGGAAATGGTAGCTATTTGTTTTATTTCACAACAAATTTGTGATAGTTTTGTTGGTGTATTGGGTGATACTACAAAACATGATGTCATATCTGTCACGTTTGACTAGCTTGTTCCCTCACAAGTGCTAGCTGATGCACATTGACGGATGTAGCTTCAGTACACCACTTCGTTGAGGTTTAAAAACTGACAGAGGCAGCAGTGAATCTAAGATTGGCCAGGTGCACCAGTTTTAAGCTTAGTGTGGCATTTCCTGCCGTATCCCTTGCTCTCAGCTCCCCTGTAGCCCTTGGTGAGAGGGGCGCCCAGTTGGTTGATATTTTCCCTGGATGACCTGTAATCTTCCTGCTCTCCCTCAAACGCAGATGGTGCTGTCCTCCTTCAAACATGGCCTCCTCAATGGGCAATGGATGAAGCTGGTCAGTTACGTCCGCTGGGACGGCGTCTTTCGCTGCATCCCTATCTGTGGCATGGCATTCGCCTGTCAGTCGTAAGTACCCCCTCATCTGTCCGTCCTCTGTGGATCCAGGGGGGGGGAGGGGGCCAGGGAGTGTGCCGTACTCTTGACACGGACAAGACAGCTTCTTCTCCCCTCTTCTCTCCTAGTTTCCAGACGAATCTCTCAGCACTGAACCCAACAACTGCACTCCAGTGTCGGGCTTCTCATAGCTGACTTTAACAACAGACTATGATTTAACAGCTGAAAAGCAAGAAGTCCCTAAAGCAGATAAAAAAAGGACCGCAGACTAATGTACTTGCTGCAAAATTTACACTGAACACCCATTTCTCAATTATTTTAAAGGGTTTCTAGCAAAGTTTTTGGAGAGGAAACAAAAGATTATCATTACTCACCTAGGCATAAACCACTTCTGGCTTTTAACATGTAAGGTCTTTAAGAGAATCAGTCCACGGGGGTGCACTTTGTCATCCATGTGGTTTTAGTTTTGATTTGTTTTGGCTCCCTTTTGAGGACCTGCCAGAGCTCTATGTGACAAGCCAGAAACTGCATCCAAATTTAACTCCGCCAGCGCTCTCCTACGCTACACTTTCATTAATGCCTTGTCACTTTGTTAGACTTCCAGCTCTTTTGCCGTTTTCTGTTATAAAACCATTGACTACTAATACTGTTCTTCAATTTTATTTATTTCTCTCCCGTCTGTGTAAAGTATTTATGAATTGCTCTGTTTTATGGACGAGGCCAGATGGTTAATTTTCCAGTAGTTTGTGCTTGAGGGAGCAGCATTGGAGTTACACACAGGACCCAAGTAGCTTGTTGTGTTTATTATATATGTTGGGGATTGAGGGCACTTGCACTTCATGTCCCTAGATATTTCTGCCACTTTCTACTGCTATATTATCTGTCTTTCATGCTATCCTGTTTGCCTGTGGATAGCTGCTGTTGCCCTGCCTTCCTTCTAAGCTCTGCATGCAGTTTAGAGGGAAACTCTGGTATCTCCTGAGCCAGGCTTTCATGGGGCAATAACAGTCGGGCAGATTGTCTCTATGGGCTAAACAATAGATGTGTGAAGAGAGAGCAAGCAGCACATCTTTCTGTGGAATCCTGCAATGAAATCTCACTCCATGGAAAGAAATACACAGACAATATAAAGGGAATGAAAGAGACCAAAAAATCTTCGGCAGAAGTATAGGAATGCAAATTGTTTGGGGGAGGGGGACCTCAGGAAACTGTGGTAAGGAAGTGGGTTATATGTGAACCCTCTGATGTGCTTGAAGATGGCCCCTATTCCTATAGAAGGGAAGGGTCATCTAGTGATTGGGAGAGTTCTAATTTGGTGCAATAAATACAAAAATCAGAAGATCATGATGCCCCTTAAGGACTGGCCATTTTTAGAAGGTCTGACATCAGGCCAGTGATTGAAGGAAAGAGTTCGGGGGTCATGGGACTGGGTGACATGAATACCAGCTCAGTGTGCTACTTGGAAGAGTGTGAGGATATCTCGCTAGGTCCCTGGGACATCCTCTACTCTGGAGAACCAGAAGCAGCTGGAGCTCTTATCATAACACACCATAGAAACCCAGAGTTGTCTACCAGTGATTTTAAGAGGGGAGGTTTAACTAAAATGATGTAATTTAATGAATGATGGAAGACAAAATAAAGATCTGCCCTTTCTGAGTAAATTAAATATGAATGTATTTATATTCACTTGAAAACTGTCTCTGAGACCCAAAAAGATCTGTGCACTTGCTCATCACTTCACCTGAGATATATATTCATTGTTTCGTTCATCACATCTGCATGTCTAATTGTCATCTGTTGTTTGCCGTCATCATGTGCCCTTGCTTGTGAAATGCTGAATCTCTGAGGGATATCCTCTGTTAATGAAAATACACAAGGAGGTCTTGCCTTTCCTGGGTATTTTTGTGCAAACGCTTTTCTGTTTGTGTGCCCAAGTTGAACCTGAATAGTCTTCTTGCCATTTGATGTAAACGCACAATTTCCAGTCAGTGTGATAAAAACTTAAAAAAAAAGTTATGCTGCATTCGACTTAACTGTCAAGAGTTCATAAGCAATGTAAGTGTGTAGCACAGTGTAAGTGAAGCCAGTCAATGAATGCTCCCTTTATATTGATAAGTGACAAAATAACTATTCGCAAAAATGTAGAACTACGAGCCTTCTGTCTGCAGTAGAATTATTTTGTCTGCATTGCAAGGGGTAGTATTTGTGCAGTGCTTGTTCACAGCTGTATTTAACAATGCGTGAACATCTGTAAATAGTATTAGCACCTGAAGGGAACATGCTCCTATACAAATACAAATAATAATAAAAGAAACGCAGACCCCTAGAAAAAATAGAAATACTGCCAAGAAACTTTATAAGGTTCTAAAACTTGACTTGCACTCTGCTCTAATATATTACAGCTGTAAATTCCCTGTTTAATGTGCTTTGGCTCGCACTTTTATAGGTCGCTGCGATGACAGATAGCGATTTTCTTGTCGCCCTTCGTTTCCAAAAGATAACTTGGATATTAGTGCTAAAGGGCTTTATGCTTTTCCATCTCGGTTTTTATTGTGTTTTATTATTTCTTTTAAAACTCAATTCCCTGTTGTTTTATTTCTCCTACTTTAAACCTTAACCTAAAGCTCTCCCATGGAGTCTTCAGTGTTTTTGAATCTTTATTATTAAGCTTTTCTGTTGCTGCTACACACAGTTGGTTATGCTGTTTTATGGTCCTGTGATGTAGGTTTTTTGATCAAGCACGTCTTGCCCCAAATGAAGCCTCCTTCCCTGATTTGCAGGCAAGTGCTGCCCACCTACGACAGCCTGGAAGAGCCCTCGGTCAAGAGAATGAGCACCATCTTCACATCGTCCCTCAATGTGGTCACAACCTTCTACATCACAGTGAGTACAGCCAGGGACTGTCCCTTTACAACCTATGACATGGGAACTTTTGCAGGCGTGGTGCCTCATGTGTTGGTTTATAAAGTGGCTTTTCTGGGGTGCAGTCCCAGAGCTAAAGCTGAGCTGCTCTCCTGGGTTCATTCTGGGTCATTGATATTCTGGGTGCAGCAGGTTGGGGTCTATGCTGAGCACAATTATTAGAGTAGTTGGTGTTCATGAAGGATATCAGGGATTTGACTTGGAATAATAAGCTGTAACATCTAGGCCAATGAGTCTCCCCATCAAACTCTGGTGGTTAATTATAGGCTACAGGGACAATCATTGAAACTGCCTTCCGGGTTTAAAAAAAAAAAAAAATCAATTAGCTTTGTAGCTTCTAATGAACTTCTAGAACTTTTAGTCTAATCTAAAAATATGCATACACATAGGCACTTGCACAGATATGTGTGAATGTGTGTGTATATATAAATATATATATCACACAGACACACATATATTGTGTGTGTGTTTAGTGTTAATTTACGTAAGGAAGTAGTCTCCCGTGTGCCTTTTATGTAGGTCACCTCTGTAATGAGATCGTCAGAGGGTTTTCATGGTTTACAAAATACACATGTACTGAATTAACTACATGTGGACAGAACAAGGTGATCACATTTAATCTAATATGTGGTTTGCATTCTCTGCAACAAACCATGTGTATTTATTAGTTGACATGATTCCAGGAATGTTTGTAATTTTGCATTGCGTAAATCGCCTTGAAAATATCCGAAAATCATTGACTTCAACCGCTAATGTATTCTACATGTATTACACAGAGAAAAAAGGGTGGCTTTTTAATTTAATTTCTTGTTCATACATTAATTCTGTTTAAGGCTTATTAAGAAAAACCCTGAGAGAAATAAATCTTACTGATATACCAATCAATCTATCCTAACTTTTTCAGTGCCACCGTTGATATAGTACCATTTTCCTTTTTTGGGGGGTCACTACTCCATCGCTTCCTCTCTCCTTAGGATGGTTTAATCGAGTATCTTGATACCTTTAACTTCCCATGGCTGTCTCTTTGTTTACCGTTGAAAGACTGTATTCAGTTGGAAGACAGACCGATCTAAAGATGCCGTCGGCCTCTGCAGTTAAAAGCTGCAGTTTTTAAGAATCGGATCCCATTTGATAAAACATTTTCTGTAAATATTTTATGTTTTGCTAAATGCATTATTAAATGGGTATTTTTTTTTTTTTTTTGAATGGCTGAATTTAAGCGCAGCCTTGAGTGCTCATAATTTCCTCGCCGCTTGCAGAGCATTGACAGCACTTGGCTTTTTATGTGCAGCAGCCCTTTCTTCCTTTATTAACACAGAGCTGTAAAACGGGAGATTGAATTGCTAAAAGCTTTGTTGAGCACTCCAGGCCTTACAACTTGTGTTGTTCTTGGGTGAACTCGGAGCGTTTTCTAAGAAAGATCAAGGATAGCCCTCGTGATTTCCAACGTTTGCGGTTGGTACGAGAAAATGAGAAGTGAAAATGGAAAATACCTTGAAGAAAGTAGACATTGTTTTCAAAAGCAGGATTGTTCTGGTTACTTTCACACAAACCTGCACACACCTATGCATGTATTTGTATATGTGTGCATTGGAAAGTAGATTACAGCAGAATTGTTTTAAATCCAGGTTATAGTTCTCCATGAACACAAGTTGCTTCTCTGTTGTCTGTGTGTGTTGGTATTTGGCTTATTAACCCTCTGCTTCTGTTTCTGTGCTCATGGGAGTGAATGTATATCTCCACACGCTCAATACATCACTAAAGAAAGTAAATGCCAAGAACTAACTGATGGGGAAACACACACAGCTACGGTTAGGGGTGAAGAATCCTTGACTTTTAGACATGCCTTCCTTTTTGGCAAGCGAGGTGGAATGTGGTTGTAACCTGTTTACATCTGGCAGAGAAAAAGGGATCTGTTGCCATATTTTCTCTGCCATCCTTTCCAGTTGACAGGCTGTTGGTTCATACAATACTGGATGTTTGCACTAAAGATCATAACGTGCCTATCATTTGTTAAGGTTTTCCAACATGGATGATCATTTTAAAGTATTACAGTAGGTATTAAGCATGTCGTATCTCAGAAACCAAACACCTGATGCTCCCTCAGTCATTCCCAATGCATTACTTTAGATCCCGCTATGACTGTAATGGAATAATTTTCACCCAGCAGACTGATAGGCACTTTGGTGGTCCCCTAATGCCCAGTGAAATGAATGGCTTCAACGGGATTTCAGCTATGAGATCGGTATTATACACTGTGATTTAAAGTAACCGCTTGTTGCCAATTAGCGTTGGTGAAGAACAATAGATGTTAGCAGAAGCAAGAGAAAGCGGTGGCCTTCTGGTTTCCACTCTCCAGTTTTAACTGCCAGAGTATGGCCTTGACCATCTTTTCATAATTGGAGGTGAAGAGCACACGAGTGTTTAATTTTTGTTCAATTACATGGATTAAAGAGATAACTGGGCCTAGGTTAGTAAGCGTGTGGGGTTTGTCGTGTTCACAGGTGGGCTTCTTTGGCTACGTGAGCTTCACGGAGAACATCGCAGGAAACGTGCTGATGAACTTCCCATCTAACCTGGTGACGGAGATGATTCGTGTGGGCTTCATGATGTCTGTGGCCGTGGGCTTCCCTATGATGATCCTGCCCTGCCGCCAGGCCATCAACACCATGCTCTTCGAACAGCAGGTAAACAACACCAGCTACCCCACTCAGCACCTGCGTCAGGACGAAGCACAAGTTTTACTTCATAGGAAACAGATGTCAGTCAAAATAAATATTAAGTAGGTACTTGGATCGAAGGATCTTCAGAGGAAATTATCCACAAATAAATCCTACAGATCTGTGGACCTCTGAAAGGAGGCTAAATCAAACAGAAATGATTCAAATTTTTTTCTCAGGGTTTTGTTACAGTTAAGCACAAGTTTTGGAATGCTGCATTTTTTTCCCCAGGGTGCATTGCAGTTGCTGGTTTAAAGGTGCCTGCAAAGGTGTCATTGGGCATCTGCTGACCTCTGACCTCTGCCAGTAGTTTCCCACTTGGGAAACTCAGGTAGATCTAGAGGTAGCAAGACTGGCTGATGGCATAACTGCAAACCAAACTAACAGTGAAATCTCCAAATTTCTCAGCAGAAGGATGGCACCTTCGCAGCTGGGGGATACATGCCCCCCCTCCGGTTTAAAATGATCACACTTTGCATCGTGTTTGGTACCATGCTGGGGGGAATTCTCATCCCCAATGGTGAGTGGTTTACACATCAGATTTACTTATTTTGTAGTGAGTATTAAATTTGTTTGAGTATTTTCTAAACAGACGGCTGTTCTTCTGTATATCAAGGGAGAGAGTCAAGGATAAACCTTGGACAGTTGAATTAATTTCCCTGACAGCAATCACAGTGGCAGGAGTCTGTTCTCCAGCTTTCTCACTGAATTAAAAGGCCTGAATGTTGCAGCCCCTCATCAGGGTGAAATTGAATTTTCTGAGTCATAGGGAGCAGTTCAGCTCTGAAAATGCACTGATGTAGCGCTACTGTTGCATCCTACAAAAGAGCAAGTGTGATATAGAAGGGAGGTGTTTGATCCTATCAGTAAATTTGCATTTTGAATTACCGCAGGAGTGAGTCGGTCTTGTAAAACGCAACATAAGCCCTTGGTTGTTGTTATCGACACCTGCACCTACATACGTTTGCCACAATGAATTAACAATAAGCACCGATGGTGTGCATTTCCGACATCACTTATTCATTCAGCGCCAAGTTAACCTGTCACTGCTGCTGGAGACTTCTAGGCCTCAATTAAGCTAATAGGGCGAAAAAGATTAACAGCCACCATTTATTTAATTAAGTACATCTCTCCTTGGCAGATACATTCTGTGCCAGTGTCCACACTCCTCAATGGCAGCTTGTGCCCGCCACTCTGAAGCATAAGTCTTAAACAACAGCATCTGATATCCCTCGAGATGAAATATAACAGCCTAGCCAAGTACCTAAGTAACCCAAACGCAATGCCTGGTGGTTCGTGTGTTTTTCAGTGGAGACCATCCTGGGACTGACTGGGGCCACCATGGGGAGTCTTATCTGCTTCATCTGCCCCGCCCTCATCTACAAGAAGATCCACAAGAACGGGCTCTCGGCTCAGGTACGGACAGCTTCAGCCTGACCTATCGACAGGCCAAATCTGTTCTGGGTGCCTTTCAGCACACCTTCAGATCCCAACAGGGGCGGACTGGGACCAAAAAACGGCCCTGGACTTGTGGGGGGGCGGCTGCTGGCGAAGTGCAGTCCGGGGGGCGGGGGTTGGGTGATTTAAGATTAAATGTATTCGTAGGTTATTTATGTCATACCCTTCTGTGGGGCAATTTGGTCCCCAGGCCATAGTTTGTGCGTCCCTGCTATATGTTAACCAGTGATGCTTGTACACTCTGGTTGTGACCTCTGAAGGGGAATTTTGTGGTCCTTCTGCACTGTTACTTCCCTCACCATGTCAGATTGAATTGGAGGACATATTGAAATAAGGGAATTAGGCTGAATCCTTGACTGTTTTTAAAACACAGACAATCCCTTTAACTTGTTTAATTGTCCATATTTTTCTAACCAGATCAATGATGCATTACTGCATTTCTGTTAATGGCAGTTAAAAGCATTTGATCAGCAAAGACCAACTGCTATCCACTTTTTTCGTTTTCTTTTCCAAAACTTTGATAAAGTCAGTTTTATTTGACGGTAATACGTGCAGATATTTCTTTAGTGTATTAAATTAATGTATACATTTAATCTGAAATATTCTGGGCGTTGTTTGCACAAGGGCAGCGTTGTTAGATTGTGGCAGTGGGTCTAGAAGTTGTCCGTCTGCCAGGACCGGGTCCTCTCCGCAGCGTTTCTAGGGCCAGCGCGATGAATAGGGAGCTCAGTGCTCAGGGTCTGAGCGCTCGAAGCATCATTACAGACAGGCGAGCGCAGGGGATCTGAGAGCATGTGACACTGCCGTGACAAGGACAACACGACAGCCCTCATTGTCCCAGACCAATTATAAACCTGCATCTCTTCTATTGGCTAGTCCGGTGTGTGTTCATAGAGAGATCTTTTCTATCTGCAGTGAAAGGGTTTTTTTTTTTTTTTTTTTTTCTCATTCTGTTAGAGAAGGACGGTGCATTTTCTGCATTCCTCTTCTTGGGGGTGGACTTCACTTGATTAATGAATAGGGAGCGTTCCAACCTCGACTGTGGCTTCTATGCAAAGAAAATAGTCTGCGGCGTATTGCTCCATAAACTGCCGTGTGAAAGTGAAGGAGGGCCGACAAAGGTGGCACCAAATATACCACCAGTATTCTTTTACTGCTGCTGGCATTAGAGTGAAAGATGCCGGCCTTCAATGCATTAAGAGCTACAGTACATATCAGGCGGCTATAATAGGATTTCAGTTCATTTACAGAAAGAAAAAAACCTTTTAATAAAAACAATAATAGTAGTAGTTATAATAGAAGTGCCATGCCAGATGCAAAGGCAGCTCTCGGGTTTCGTCGGCCGGCTGTCTGTCTGGCTATCCCGTCTAGCGGAGGGAGCTCACTGCAGTCCTGGAGGAGGCGTCCTGTCACTCAGCGCCACGGCAGCAATAATGGAACGAAGTTTGTTGTGAAAGGAAAAAGTGAGGGATATAATTACAGGAAAGGCCCTCTGATTCCCTGACACTGCTGTCTCTGGCAGAGGGCCTGCTGCCGTCTTTGCCAGAGGCTCCTGTTATCTCGCCTGGGGGCCGCAGGGACTTGCCAGACTGTTTTTTCTTCCTTTACCCTGAAAAGCTGCTGCAATTTTGTCTTTTTTCTGAATTACGATTATTTTTTAAGGGAGCTCTATTATTACTTGTTGAAAGGGCCGGTAAGAACCAGTGAAACGGGCCCTGCAGAAAGAGAACTGAGACTAGCTGTGTGATGTTGTTCAGGATGGTTCAGGAGGCACATTCCAGTAACGTTTGTTTTTTTTTCTTAATTTTTTTTTGTTACATACACACATTTGTAAGCGCTATTTACTGCTTTGTGTGCCCAAACTGAATATTGCGAAGCCACAATACGTATGGACTGAGTTGAATCGCAGTTCTGGAAAAGGGTGCGGCTGTTCCTATATATGCACAGCAGGCGATGAATAACAGGCCACTACAATCACATTCACCATACTGACTGTTTACTTACTGTCTTTGTTCTAATCCACATCAAAATATTAGTTTTCCACTCATGATCTATTTAAACTGACACCAGTGTTTAAATGGAGATCCGGGATCTACAACTGCCATGACAGTTAATACAGAGGATGGAACCTATTGAGGGAGATCACCATTATAGCACTATAGCTGGCAAAAACGTCCTGTTCACGAGAGTGAGGGAGAAAAAAAAAAAAAAAATCTCTTTTGACCCTGCCGCTATAATCTGTGATGCGCGTCACATGGCGCACTGTCTGGCCGCTCTCCCGTGTTGTTGGCGTGTCCCTCGCCCTGACCTCCTTGTTCCGGGACGTGTGTGGAGTTCTGCCTCGCAGTTGCTGTGGGACAATGGGCGGCCAGCAGTGTTTACTCAGTGGGTCAGGCTTTAATTCTGGGGGCGGGCAGGAGGCTGGAAGTGTTTTCGGGAGCAGAGCAGATGTTAGTGTTGGCCAGAGAAGGTCTGTGTCCCTGCCAGCCCTGGGCCTGCTCACGCCAGACAGCTGCTCCCTCAGTCGGCGCTGCCCAGAACACAGGGTCCCGGTGCCAGCCTGGCACAGCAAGGGGAGGCTGCAGTGAACCTGCACCCTCACCCCATAGAGCAGGGCTCTCTCAATCCCCCACCTCCCTCAAACACATACACACACACACACACACACACACACACACACACACACACACACACACACACACACACACACACACACACACACACACACACACACACATACACACATACACACACACACACACACACACACACACACACACACACACACACACACACACAGCCTTATCTTTTTCCTAAACCCCGAACAGGAAATCTCAAATTTTGACTCCTCCATTCCTTTCTTTGTTATAAATAATCCTTAATTTTTCAAGTCATCTTCGGCAGCCGGGCCATTTAAGAAATTTGGGGTTAATCGAGTAAATAGAGTACTACATAGTACATCCCAGTTTCTGCAGGGCCAAGAACCAAGTTTGGCTGGTCTTGCCCTACCAGAGCTTTAAGGACCATGTGGTCATCTGGCCCAGGGTTTCTCTTCATGTCCGGCTCATTTCTTACCCATCCAGAATTTGAATTGTATATCCCTAGTCCACAACTCTGTATGGTTATGTCTCTCTCCAGCTCTCTCCGGTGACACGAGTGCCCTCACACATCACGTGATCTTCTGGTCCAGAGGTCTCGGTGCGGTAGAGGATGCCTGGTTGCATGTCTGTGTGCCTCCCTTCTTAGACCTGTGGCCTTGTCTTTGTGTGTGTTCGCAGCTGGTGCTGTGTGTAGGCCTGGGGATCCTGGTTATCAGCACCTTCACCACACTGTCCATTTCTGCGAGTGAGCCAGTGAAAGTGGAAGTCCCTGTTGCCTTGGAGGAATTGCCCATCAAGGACAAGCTGGCAGAGCCTATCAAGATCTCTGGTATTTACCGATTTGTATTTATTTTTTATGCTTTATTTATTATTTTTATTATAATTTGTTATAATATCCTTTTTTGGAATCCCCAAAACAAAAAAAAAGATCAGCTCTTCATTGCAACGCAAGTAACTGCAACTGAAGGTGCTCTAGTTTCGGACAGATCTTTTTTTTTTTTTTTTTTCCTCTGATGAACCGAGCTGGTTGACCCCACGAGAACAGAATAGTTTAACAAGGACTTGCTTCCTTGTATAACGAGGCAATTCAATCCCAAGTAATTCCTCCCCTAGTCCATCATAAAATTTCTAAAACCAACCATCCAGTGCGCATATGGGTTCCCAGTAACATGGGCCAATCCAGAGTTTGAGGCAGAAGCAGGATAGGAAAATAAATCCGTGGGGAAGGCTTTGTTTTAGAGTCGTTAAGAAATGTATAATAATAGAAGTGCATGGATGGATGTACCACACCAAGGGCAAATATTCTCGCTCTGTCCTGCCTCTCTCCCTCCCTGAGTGACATGAGCCATTTATCACCGGAGGACGCCCACTTCCACACCTGTTTCCTGTTTACGCCACCATGGTGAGGGCAGCTGTGCGGAAATGTGTGTGTGTGTGTGTGTGTTTGTAGGGGTTAGAACTGGGGGAGAAGAGAAGCTTCCCTCCTTTTCCTCCTTCCCATTAGCCTCCTATCTGAATCCTGGCTTATAACTCAATGCCACGTTTTATTTCCCTGTGATGTGCACAATTTTGACAGCCTGACAGTAACCGAGATTGGGGTGGTACGAAATATACAGTCTAGTACTTTTTTTTTTTTTTCTTCAGCTGTAAAGAAATACAGCCGAGTGTTCAGTTCTCCATACAGCAGCTGAAAAAAAAATCTGTTACCTATCAAGGAAAGCCTAATTACATTTTGTTTTTAAATTAAACAATAATTAAAGCAACACAAGCTAATACTAGTTAAGCTGTATTAAAGTCTTGCGTTTCAAGTGATAACAGCTGACAGCATTTCTCATGGAACTGGGTTTAGCTCTGGTTCCTGTTGTATGGTATAAAGCGTGGCCGTGCCACTGGCCTAACGGGCAAAGAGTTAACGGTTCTGGTGTTAAAGCCTTATCGTTTTTTGTGACGAAATATCGGAGCAACTTTCCCGCCTCCCCTTGGTTTCAGAAACTGTTTTGGGGAACAAGACCTGCACCAAACAAATGCATCTCCTTATCAGCTGCCTTTTTTCAACACATAAAAAGAAAAGAAAAGTGTATTACTCTGAAACCACGCAATTGCAGTGCCTAGTACCTTCACATGCAAGACTAAATCCCTGGTAGTGCAGCCGGGAATGAAGCTGTTCGCTGTCTACGTTCTCCTGGCCGCCCTGCGCTCGCCGCTCCCGTCTCTGAAGAGCCTCTCTCTCTGTCCACGTGCACGGCTGACGAGCTCTGCAAAGCATTTGGAATAAATGAGGTGAATCGTTTTTACTGCTACCCCGAACGACCCTGAGATTGCAGGTGATTATTTCGCATCCCCAGTGAAATTGTTTAATATCAGCCAAAAGCAGCCCCCTTGATGCCTCGTAAAGAGTGAACGCGGCTGCTAATGCCTGTCCTTACAATGATTTTAATTTCGCTCCCTGCTGAGCAGATAGCTGCTCCGAGATGGGGAGAGACGGGCGCCCAACTGTGGGGCCGAGTTTATACATGTTTTAAACAGCACTTTTTCACTGGGCACCATGGTGATTTCTGTGTACTTGTTTAATCAAACTGGATGTGTGCGTGAGGTTTATGAGAGCCAGTGATTTGGACTGACTGTGTTTGTGTGTATGCACAGGAGATTGTCTTTGGCTGCCCAAACACAGGATTTCCTGAAGAATACATATTCGGATCAAAGGCTGTAATTTGTTTTGTTTTCATACAATCTGATTTTTAATTTTGGTTGATCAAAACCAAAAATGTTGGTTGGAACTTAAATATATATAAAAAAAAGATTAAATACAACCTGTTCTGTCGATCTTCAGCGTCTCCTAGTGAGTCTTGGTTGTGATTCATAATTAAAACTGGCACTTTTTCTTATACCTCTTTATCCATATGTGCTGTATTAAGGGAGGAAGGAACCTTGAGTAGCCAATCCCAAGATCTCTTGAGTTCGACCAACACTTATAAGAAATACAGCGTGTAGGTCAGACCAAGCGCACCCAAAATGATACACACTGACCCTGAACACGAGGCAAATTCCCACTTCAGAGGACATTGGGTGCATGTACGGATAAACTTTTAAAACAGCTACAGGCATTTAGAGAGAGATTCTCATAAATCATGCGATTCTTTTTGTTGTATTTAAATTTAGAAGCAGTGATTTATATAAATTTGTTTGCTCGGTTTTCAATATAATGAATCCTGTGTCTGTGCTTCCATCTAGTGGCAATATTTATTCCACGTGTGCTCTATGGGATTTGGATGTCTGTGTTCATCTGTTAAATGTATTCACACACAAAGGAAGAAATTGAAAAGATGATTCTGACTTTTGACATAATATTTTAGCGTTCTTTAAGTTTTATACACATTCTAAAGGGATGTCAACAGATCTGTGTACAAAAATGTGAGAGAAATACGCTTTTTGTGCGTCTGGGATCTTTCATTTCAGCTCATGAAACACAGGACCAACACTTTACATGTTTTTTGTTCGGTACCTATTACCTGTCAAACTGGTATTCAGTGCATCTCTGATCTGCCTTGCAGTTGAGAACCCAGTGGTGCCTGACAACGACGATGGGCAAAAGAAGCCTAATCCTCCCGGGGAGGTGGCGCAGGGCGAGAGGGAGCCGGCAGAACCCCCCCAGATCAAGGGTCCAGTGGAGATCCCAGAGAGGAAGAAGAAGGAGGAGGAGGTCCAGTTAGACCGGCCTGATGCAGGTAATGTTGCACCAATGGCCATGGAAATCTCCAGTGACATTAACCTGTACCCTAACCAATCCCCCTGCAGGCCCATGAGGGTGGACACGCTCACTGAAGCAGCCCTCTTCATCCCTGCCCTTCACCTCCTGTTCTTGGTGATGTCAGTGTTGGCTTGTGGATGTAGACTGTTTATGAGGCACAGATGGTGCGACTAACTGTTGTGAAAGGATGATGATGAAAAGAGTGATACTGAAATGTCTGTTTGTATATTTGGAAGGTATGGCCCAACCGGTCGGAGAAGCCCATCGCCACGAGCCGCCTATCCCTCACGACGAGGTGATGGTGGACCAGAGTAAAGACAAGGAGGAGCTGGAGGAGAAGAGAGAACTGGAAGGTGACAAGGGGGCAGGGCAGGAGCAAGTGGGGGCCCAGGATGGGGAGCAGAAGGAGGCCGTGGTGGAACAGGGCGCCCAGGCAGTGGAGGTGCACAAAGAGAAAGAAGGGGACTTGAAGCCGGGTGAGCACGCCAAGGGGAAGGTGGCCGAGCCCGGGCAAGAAGACCAGGATAGGAAGGAGGGGCAGCAAGGAAAGGTGGAGAAGCCAGCTTACAAGGACCTCGATGGGGCCGGGAAGCAACAGGCGTCGATTGAGAAAGAGCATGAAGGGCTGAAGCCTGCAGTAGTGGACAAGGCCCCGGAGCAGCCAGCAGGGAGAGGTGGGTCTTTGTTGGTTGATTCTGTGTGTGTGTGAATGCTGTAGCGACACTGTTTTATAAATGGAAGTCATCCCCTTTCCCAGTCTTTAATAGACAGGAGACTTAATAACAGTAAAGTCAGGGAAATGCTGAATGCATTAAGCCACACATTGTCTGGTTCAGGTGATCAGCCGCCCCCTGAAGCAGAGGATCATGGGCAGGGAGGGGAGGTCTTGGCTCCGGAGGACAGAGAAGAGAGAAACCCCGAGGTGAAGGAGACAGGACAGGAGGACAAGATGGACGGTGAGTGTGGCTGGGCAGGCTGTGACCTTTTAGTGCTGCCAAGACCTTCAGAAGGTGCCAAATAAACGCTGGATACGGTGGAGATATTCTCTGTTTTAGTATGTGATTGTTATGCCATTTATTTATTTATTCTTTATTTAGATGTTTGTGGGGACAGAAAAACACTATCTTTTTTTTTTAGTTGGGCTTTTGTTCTAGTTTGCTTGATGGGTAATGTTTATTCCTTTTCATAAATGACTAATTGAGGAACAAAGGAAATGGGATGAAAGTACAGTGGCCGTGTGGCTGTAGGCAGCGTGTAATGAATGGGCTGTGCAGTGTTGTGAAGTTATTGTGGCCTGGGGGTGGGGGGGGGTTGAGGAGCAGCCCAGAATGAAGAACCTGCGAGGCTGAGAAGTGTGTCGCCGCGGGTCTGGGTCAGACAGATAGATGAAGATGTGTTTAGCGAGAGTAAATGAGCTGTGAAAGCAGTCTGAGTGGGCCGTCCTCACCTCCATTGGAAATGACCTTCACGGAGAGGGAGGCGGACGATGTTCCGGTGGATGGAGAAAGCCATCGAGTCGGGCCTCAATGAGGGGGCCGTCTCGAACCGTCTTTAATGAGTTTGTTTATTTCCAGTTGAAATATTGTCGCAGCTGTGTAAAATAAAAAAAACTCACGACGGCTTCATTTATGACAGTCTGTATGCGTGCTTGCTCTGAGATTCCTCTCCGAATTGAAAAGGCACTACGGGGTTGCTTTGCTCTCGGTGGCCACACTGTCCTCGCGTGACTCCAGCCTCCTGTTGCCCATTTCCAGGGTTGGTCTGGTAGTGCAGTGCGGAGGAGAGCACTTCATGTTCCTGAGCACTTTGTCAAGATTGCTCAGTCTTATAAGATATACTAATTTCTGAGAATCTGATTGGAAAGCGCATCGCCCCGAAGAGGCTTTGCTAAATTAGTTCTGTGTCAGTTAGCCAGCTGTGACATGGCTTCTCTGTTGGCGAGGCCTCCAGGGCATTCTGTGGGAACCATTCATGTCCTACTGTTTTTTATTGTTAGTTTTGTTCTCGTTTTTTGCGGGGAGGGGTATTGAGATTTATAATTGTTTTTGTTTTTATGTAGTTTAGATTTCAATACATAAGGTTTTATTCTCAGTGTTTTGTCCTGAGCCTCCAGGCCTGATCATACAGGTTGGTGAGTTATGTTGGGAGTGGTTATGGTTTGTTTCAGTGTGTTGGTGTGCGCCTCAGTAGGTTTTACAAACTGAAGGGGATTTCCATGTTTTATAACAGGAAAGGGAAAGGGGAGATTTGAAGTGTTTATTCACTCTTTGCTATGTTTTTATTTTAATTTGGTTATTTTATTTATTTATTATGTGGTTCACCTTTATCAATCAGTACTTTGATTTGGAAAATTATTCTTGACAGCAGTTCACAGATGATGGTAGTTTAAGGGTTGCAATCACTCTGCTAGTAATTTAAAAAAGAAAATGGGGGGGAGAAATACCTACTTAGTTGAATATATTAAGGAGATCGTATATGGCGGTAACTATAGTGAACAGTTTATTTATCATTTACAATTTCCCCTACCTAACATGGCTGAACCATTACTGAGGAGAACGTCCTTGTAATGCTCATCACATTAGCAATCAAGCTAAGTTTTTAGGCTAAATGGGGAAAAGTGAATCCTGATCAACACAGAAACTAAACTGAATGGTAGTGTGTTAATTTGGGATATAGAAGCTGAAGCTCAAGCGTGTTCGGTTTCTTTCTTTGACTTCCTAAAGAAAATACCTTAAAGATCTTCGGGGGACTGTTTTAAGACATCCTGTACTCTTTCTTTCCCTATGCTTTGCAATGGACCTCTGCCCCAGAGATTAAAAGGCTGGTAGCAGGTATGGATTTCACACACCCTTCCCCCCCTCACTCCATCCTCTCGTTAACCTCAGAATTGATGTTTAATTCATACAACTAGATGTGAGCAGCCATCACGCGCATTCAGAAGAGTTCAGTTCAACTAAATAAGCACTCCACTCCAAGACTGACCACAGAGGCAACAAATACAATTAATTGCCCATGTAGCAAAGATTCTAACCTCCTCTCGACTTGTTTACCCTGCTGTGTGACCATTCTGTCTCTCATCGTTGCCGCTGAGCTTACCTCTCAACTGCTCACCCCCCGTCTTCATGTAATCGCTCCCAGAGCACTACACGGCCTCTCGTTCCCCCTTGGTCGGTATCCTCTGGTTCTCACACCACTCTCTCCCCTTGTGTTCCCCTCAGAGGCCGAGCGGGAGGGCAAACTGGACCACAATGTGCTGCTGCAGGTGATCAAGGAGCAGCAGGAGCAGCAGAAGAGGCTCCTAGACCAGCAAGAGAAGCTGCTGGCCGTCATCCAAGAGCAGCACAAGGAGATCCACCTGCAAAAACAGGATGGAGAGGAGGAGCATCCCCCAGGTAACGTTCACTCGCCAATGCTGATCTAGAGGGCCCCTGCTCTTTCCCTGGTAACATGGCCGTGGAAAGCATCCCAGATGGGTCCCACTTTTAACCAGAGAACTTGATAGTGTATGAACTCTTTCAACAGATGTAGGGTGGGTGGATGGCTTGTTTTTTTTTTCATATAATTGTGTTTAAAGTTTATTTCGAGGACAACAGATCATCTTGGGCATTCATGTAATTTGTATTTATTTTTGGTAATAAGGTTTAATAGGATTCTCAGTATAGCAACTGTCTGATTTGTGTATAATTCCCACCGAGCTACTGAAACCAAGCAGTGTTTGAGACAAAAAACAAAACAAAAAAAACAAAACGTATTTTAAAGTTGAGTATGTCAATTGGCAATTCAACTGTAACTGAATTATGCTTCATGATCAGGCCTATATCAGTTTAGGAGGGTTGCAGAATGCTTGCTGTTCTAGTTGATAACCATTTATCAAATTGTAATGTCTATAAAACACTACAATATCAATTGGTTGGTGAGCAGTTATTGTTTGATTGTCCATCATATTGAATCTGGAATTCTGTGGAAAAGTGAAGTAAAGAGCGCTGTGTGTGTCTTGTTCTTCACAGAGGGACTTCCAGAGGGTCAGGTGGGCCCAGGGGAGGAGAAGCCGGGGGAGAACGAGGAAAACGAAGTTCCAGATGCCCAGGGTGGGGGTGTGGATAGGCAGGTGGGAGCAGGAAGAGGTGCCGCTCTGGGAGTTGAGGAGCGGGATGGGCATCCTAACGGCAATGAGCTCCCAGGTGCTGTGGTGCAACACCAGAACAAACCTGCCCACGACGACAACTCTGACCACCATGATGTGGAGCAGGCCATACACGGTGACTCTCAGGGCGGGGGGAGCAAAGATGAGAAGCCCAAGGTGGCACACCCAGACTCTGCTCCCAAGCCAGTGAATGGCAATCAGGGGCTTCTTGAGGACCAGCCTGGCAAGGCGCAGCGGGAACAGCATCAACAGCATCAACAGCATCAACAGCATCAACAGCATCAACAGCATCAACAGCATCAACAGCAGCAGCAGCAGCAGCAGCAGCAGCAGCAGCACAGGGAAGCCAGTGATGCCCATCAACATGAGGCAAGACCGGACATGAAAGCTGAGGTGGCAGCAGGTGGGCAGAGAGAGTTGGGAGCGAGAGGGGTGCCTCTGGGGCCAAAGCAGCCTTCAGCAGAAGAAATCAAGCCCAAAGCCAAGCATGAGCAGCAGGTAGGCGGGGCAGAAGGGCCGCCGGATAGGAAAGCGGACCATGTGGAGAGACAAGACCAAGAGAGAGAAAAGGAGAGAGCTGAACAACTCCAGCGTGCCAGGGAGGCCCAGAAGGCGTTGGAGGAAGCCAAGGCCAGGGCCAGGGAGGCAGAAGCCAAGGCCGTGGCCAGGGAGGTGGCGGCGGATGCCAGAGCCAGGGAGGTGGCTGTGGAGGCCAAGGCCAGGGAGGAGGTGGCGGCAGCAGAAAGGCAGGAACCCATGAAAAATGGTGGACGGGACCTAAAAGAAGACACCCAGCTAAAGCAAGAGCCAGCAGCCAAGAAGGAGGCACAAATGGATGAAAGGCAGTTGCCCAAAAAGGAAGAAGGCCTGGACATGAGGCAGCAGCAGGAGTGGGTTCCCAAGGAAAATCCCCCCAGAGACCTGGGGGGCATGGACCTGAAGAGGAGACGGCGAGAGGTGGATGCCGTGGGGGTCCCGGGACTGGAGCCCCTGTTGGAGCTGGGGGGGTCGGACCTGCATGCTGCCCTGGAAGGCCAGCTGCTGGGGGGGGCCCTCGTTCACACCCGGCAGATCAAACAAGCACCAGAGCCTGAGAGAGAGAGATAATGCATGCCTCACCAAAACCCGGGACCTCTGCACTGCCAACGCACAACACCGAGGCAGTTGTGCTTTTGGGGAACCCAAGCCTCAATACCAAATGCCCTGAGCTCCTTAAGTTGCCTGTTCCACATGGTTCCGGCTTCTCCCACATTATTCTTCGCTTGTAGCATCTGCAGTAGCTGCCAACAACTGAAATGGTTCTTCCTAACAGGGCAAGATTTCAGCATAAGAGCAGTTCACCCTGAGGAGAATCCATTTGCTCGACAATAGTCAAGTGCTTCACATCCGTTATCACAACATGATCAGCATATTGATTTGAGATACCGGAACCTGCTCTCTTCTGTCAGTGTGACTTGTGGGTAATTTACAAGGGCTGTTACATATTGGCCAAATCTTGCAGTGGAGTGTTCTGGGTAAAACGTTGGCGTTCGAAGTCCAGCACTTAACTTCATTCATATCAGTCAGCTTTAATTGTTGTCCTCGACCACAAAAAAATAAGTCAACTAAGAGCTAAAATCTCAGTAGCTCTTGAGTACAGTAGGCAACATTATAAAGTGTCACGTGTTTGCAATGGGAGGACATTTTGTTTTAGCAGTGTCGCTCCAAATCCACACACTGACCATACTTTGTGTACTTTTCTCTGACTCCAAATTCTCCTCCTCCAACAATTAGCTCTGACCCGATTGAGTGACTAAAACATTCCAAAAGCTTTGTGACATTTCTTAACATTTCCAGGCACAGACAATGGCACTTCGGTGCATAAACTCCACAGTCAGTCCTGTGTCAAAGAAATTGCTTAAATCCTCAGTGCTGTTCGCTATATCCACAGATCTTTTACTACAAGGTTGCCGAAACTGGATTGTTTTTATAAAAGACTTTAAATTCTTCAAATCGTGAATAAAAAATAAAAAAAATGACATTTTCATTGAAATCGGTTGGTCTCGTGTTGTCAGTCAGTCTGATAAATACTAAGGATAGGGTAGAGTAACCCAGAGTCATTAAAGTGTAGTCCCCAAGATACCAACATTCCTGTGCCTGTTGGTCACATCGGCAGATACTCTGCTATGTGGCAGAATTCTCCCACCGGATCAGTACCTTGTAGTTTAGAATTCCCTGAACTCTGTCATTAGGTTGTAAGGGAACATCTATCAATAAAAATGCCAAAGTGGTGAGAAATTGATTAGTTTAATGGATTTTTAATTCTCCCTCTCTCATATGTATATATGTTTAATGTAGCTTTTAGCAGATGTTTAGTACACACATACAGAACAGGCAGAGAAGAAGGTAACGCATTCCTTTATTTTTTGTTTTGGACCAAATTAGGTCTAAGATTGCACCCCTGTTTTTTTTTTTTTTGTTAGACATCTGGAAATAAAAACACAGAGGTGCAATCTTAGACCTAATTTGTTACATTTTAATATTTCGTAAGCTTTTGCATTGAAGTTCATAATCTCTGGGTTTTAGTTCAGATCTTGTGCCTCCAATTGTGGATTCCAGGAGAATAAAAATGTTGTATATGAGTGACTTTTTTCATTCTCTTTCTCTGCTTTTGCATCATGTTCCAGTTGTTTATAGTCTCTTCTGTGTCCATTTGCAACAACTCTTTGGTGGTTGTTTTTTCCTCCATGTTGTTCATCTGGATTTGAATAGAATGTATAATAGTCCATTCACAGCAACCTTAATGAAAATCCCCAGATCCATTCAGATGGACACGGCACTGTGTGAATTGGGCCAATTGGTCTGTATTCTGGTCATCCGACTGCAGAAGCATAAACGGCAGAAACAAAACTGCTGAAGATAGAGAGTTAACCATAGTGATCCTGATACTGTGATTTTTTTCTGGTGCAAAAATACTTCTGGATTACTGTTCTTCACTTAGTTAATTAGGACATCCTTTATTATTATTGTTGTTGTTATTATTGTTATTATTAATTTAAAAACGTCCTTTTAAGGAGATCAAGGACATTCATATTATTCTGCTTCTCTGTAAAAAGCTGCTTGCTCTGATGGGATATCTGCAGAACTATACAATAGATTGGAGAGAGAACAGAGTTTGTTTTCCGAGTTCATGACAGACATAAAGCGCTGAAGTGAAGACTTCGGAAACGTTTAGTGTGATTTTTTTTTTTTGCCATGATCACAACAACTGCTTTGATTTGATGTAGCTTTTGGACACCATGACTAATGAAGCAGGTATGTCTGCTCTGACCTTGCACACTTCTGGCTTGTACTTGAACCCTTCTGAAAAAGAAAGTCCAAAAGCAGAAACATCAGAACTTGTGTACCCTCAAAAGACCAGGCAGCTTTTGTTAGCTTTTTCTCCTACAGAGCTAGAATCCACAGAACACCGAGCATTTCCAACCCAAGACAAATAGTGTTAATCTTTATGGAGCAAGTAAGACAAGCTATTGTATTCGTGCAGTTTAGGCTCCACCCAGGCAAATTGTTTAATGGTCCATAATCTCTCCTTACATTCCACATTGTGCTCCGAATGCTCTGTGTATCTTTAGTGCCTTATTGTAATTCCAATGTTCTTCAGAGTTTTTAGTTCATTGTGCTATATATACTGTACTGTTTCTGTTTTGTATAGGAATACCGCTCTGTGCCTCAGTCTCCAATAGTGTTAAAATCGGCTCCCAGCAATTTAGAAATCAAACTGGACCAGCAGCTTCTGGAACCGTACTTGATCTGGTGATGTGCAATTCAAGGCTCACTGTGCAAACAAGTAACTTGTGTAGGCAGTATCATAAATATGTTCAGGGATCCTTCTACGATTTGTATTCCTTTCTTTTGCCTTATGTTTGAATACAATCAAGGCTTGTACCTCTGTTGATTTGAAGGATGCACAATCGCAGCATGGGTCCGCTCATGTTGAATAACTCTGGGAATGTGTTTGCATTGGTGTTGTTTGTGCTTTGTGTATACAGTGATAACCTGCTGTTATCCACTCCTGCACAACCATCCCAAATTCCTTCCTCTTCCTGTGAGCTGTGCATTGAGACTCCACTGTTGTTTTCCTAGCATCCTCTGTTTGTTACTGTAGGAAAAGGCTGAACTCCTGTGGTGAACATTGTTTAGGGTTTAATAATGTAAGTGGTTCTTATTTGTAAGTGCAATTTGGTGTTGAATTAAATGGTTTGATCACTTGGATGTGGGTTTAAAGTCAGTATTGTTGGGGACTTGTGTTAAAACCCCCAAACTCTCCCAGATCTCAATTGAGAACCACACAGTCAAGTTTGAGTTCCAGAAAAAGCTTTTATCCCATTGATGAACAGTAACTACTGATTTCTCAAAAGCTTGGCAAAATTGTATTTAGATAATTTTCTGTATTTTCCAAACTAATAAAACTACCAATTTGTTTGCATTTTACTTAAGAAAACACAGAACTAAGGATGAAACTGTTACATTACAACGATCTGGGCTTTTGGGATTTCGGAGCAAATTAAATGTACGGTTTGTTTCTGAAATTGGTTCACGGGTTTGGAAGGGTGGTTCCTGTGTTCTTTCTTTAAAGGGTCTTTAAAAAATGATTTGCTAGAAGCTGAAAACAATTTATTGTAAAACAATAAACTATTTTGAAAAGGAATGCTTTTGATTATGGTGTTTCTCTTGGATGTGGCACATTTTATATTGTCCCCCTTCGTCTAGTTTAAAACCAACTACACTATGACAATCCTAAACTGCCCGTCTTTGTCCTGACCAGAATAGGGAAGCACAAGGGTGTGAAATGCAATACACTATGAGAGCAGAACCATTTTAAATCAACAGAATAAATCCTATTGAATGGCCTAGTACCTATTCAGTTCTTTTAATGGGCTGATGAGAGTAATAAACAAGTATGTATCAGGGTGTTTTATTAAACCACTGCACTATGTACATTTTGCACTGTAAGCTTTCCCACTTTCTTGTTAATGTACTTGTATTTTGGTGCACAAGTCACCTTGGATAAAGACTCTGCCAAAAGAAAAAGCAGAAAGACCGATTGCAGCGACTAAATAAATGTAGATGGTTAAAGGTTTCACTAAACGGCAAAAATGCGCTCTCCTGTTTGTGTGTAATTTTGGTTGAGAAGAAAGTGTCTAATGGATTGGAAAATCATAATTAGCTGTGGTCTGAAAAAACAGACTTGTGAGGGGGAAACCGAGACACTGCCAAGGTGCAGCATTTCAAACACAAACCTTTTGGCCCCAGCAGAGAATTCCTGCATTAACAACCTGTTTCTAATTGCGAACCTGCTTGGCCAGCATGCTGATCCGAAGTCGTTAGTGACAGGTTTTACTGCCTTTTAGTCATTAACATTGCGCTAATGAGGGGTGTTCACTTTTCAGGCATGGGGTACAGGGGCCTTGTAATGAGAGCGCTGGGTTTATCGCAGCTCCAGCCATGTGTGATGTATTAATGCGCTTAATTTGTTTAATTTCAGTGGCAGGGCAGGGTCGTGTTTGACACTAATGAACTGGACTTTCATCTCCTGTTTCAGACCCAGTTCATATCTCACTTTGTTGTATGCCCTATACATTAAGGATTTTCCCCCTCGTTTTATTTTTAAATGATTAATGGTCAATGCTTTGGATTTACAAGGACTTTCATGCAATTTCCCCCTGCGTTACCAGATTTACTACTCCGGGAAATTTAATGTTTTATTTTTTTAATGAATTGTAAAAGCACAATCCTTACAAATAATAAAAAAAGCCTTTTTACAAAATGAGCTGTATTTATTCACATGCACTACTCTATACATTATCAAACCGAAGCAAATCCCGGGGTGTACAATGTGGGCATTCAAGTAGAGACCATTTCCAGTGTCTTTGGTCTGGATGTGGTTGCAAATTCACATGGATTCCAGTTCAGGGAAACCCAGGTCTTCCTTTGCATCTCTTCTCATTGCAGTCAGAGATCGCTGTGATTTATTTCACACTCTTCTTGGCCTGCAGAGAGACGAGAGGTAAACAAAAACCGATCTGATGCAGGAAAGAAAAGCTGCCACAGACACCTCTGCAGCCTTTGGTCTCCCTATAACCGATTCTTTAATTAGGCAGTCTGTGTTAGCTGCTTTTCATCTACTTGGGAGTATTTCTCAGCCAAAGGCAGTTGATATTTACAGGTGCCTTTCAACAGTTTTTGCTTTAGTCACTGCTGTCTGGGCATTTTTTTTTTTTACACAACTTAGTTCAAAGCACTGTAATGAAGTCATTAATAAAAAACAAGTCCAGCTCGTACAGTTGTATTAAAACTAGAAAAAGGCTCAAATCATTATTTTAACCAATCAGTGCCCTGGGAGCCAGCGATGCCCACAGGCTCGTTGCTATAAAAGGGGCAATTCGGGGATTAAAAATACATTTCAAAAGCATGTGAGGACAACTGCTGCGCTGAGACACGGGGGCGCCGGCGGGGACTCACTGCAGACACGAAGCACCTCTTCAGCGCCTCGAACTCCCGGGCGCAGAGGCCCTTCCTCAGCTCTTGCGTCCCAGTGGTGGTGGTGGCAGACACGCACTTCCCATAAGCAGCTGCCTGCAACAAGACGAACAGATCCAATGCAATGCACACATAACTAGCACGCGAATTATCCCCATTGATGCATATTCAAAATCATGATTAATAAAGTTACTTTCTAAGCGCGCACCGAGTCTCCCAGTTCGGACCCCTTCCGTCTCGGACCCCGGACTCACCTCCGCCCCGCACTGGGTTAGAAGTTCCGGGAACCTTCTCAACCTGTCCCGGCTACGAGCCCAAACGTTACTACCCGACATCCCGGTCTGATCTGATAATAACTAGAGTGGGTTACAACGACGTGCTTACAGGAGCAACAAGAGGGAGGCTTAATCAATGAGTAAGAGGGTGTGGTACTATTGAATGGAATAACACACGGTTGACATGTTCGCTGTACAATTTAAATAGCGCTGTTGACACTCATTACGTATCTGTCATACTTTCCTAAGTCCTAAGCACGCCGCCATGCTGTTGACCCCGAAATCAAGCCCTCTTCCTGGTCTCTTCCAATTGGCCAATGCTGCTTTTCAGAAGTTTCTGATTGGCGGAAGCCGCTGTCGGTCAACACAGTCTGTTCCGTCCAGCATTGGAAATCTAGCAGCGGCGCAGAAGTAGCGACCAATCACTGCAGAGAACAGTGCATCCTCTGACTGTGATTGGTTGTTGCTCCACACGGGCGCCGCCCTTCCCCGGTCCGGGTGATCAGCTGGTCGTGACAGAGCAGCATCATGGCAACCCTTATGGAGAGGCTGGCTTTCCTTCAGAAAGTAGGTGCAATCGCCGGAACTGTTATTGCTTATATTCTTCTGTATTAGCACCCTTTTTAAATGTGTTTTTGTTACGGATGTCTTTCCTATGATAAGTAGCACGGGAAGGGCAGGCACCGTCATTCACTGCAGCTGGCATAGGTGCCAAGTGCTGCCCAGCTTTCACTCTGGAAATAACACTTTCAATAACCGTGCATTGATCACTAAACCTGGCACTGTACGCAAACCTTGCATTATATTTTTACCTATAATCCTGGGGAGTTACATTTTCGACTTCTGTTACTTGTTCGTGTCTGTTATGAACTGGGTGGCACCGCGAATACTAGTTCTTGTGTTTTTGCTTCGTTTGTTTGTTAAAATAAACATCACTGCGATTATGTATTTATGCATATGTATTTTTATTACTACTATTTTTAAATGTTTCCATATGCATTATATTACTCTATATTATATTACTTTTCAGACAGCAGTTTACTCTCCTGTAAGATAGCACTATTATCATACTACTTGTTTATTTTGATTTCCTTGGCCCTGACTGTGACCCCATATATTGTATACACTTGTGTAAATTGGAATTTGTAATGTTTTATGCCTTGAACTGCACTGTATTCTTGCACTTTGTATTGCGCTTATATTTTGTAAGTCGCCCCGGATAAGGGTGTCTGCTAAGAAATAAATAATAATAATAATATGTATCATATTATATAAGTGCCAAGAGCAACAAAAACATGTTGGGTATCCTTTCATTCCTTTTTAATTTTACTTGTGACTTGTCACTTTGATTTTTGTTTATAGCAGTGTTTCAAAGCAGTGTTCAGAGTATTGGTGTGCAGCGTGGAAAGATGTAAGTTATGTTTGAGTTTCAGTGTTGTTTATGACCACAGGAAATACGATGTTAGTGCTCCTAGACTCCGTCTTCAACCTACAGATCAGTCAAACTGGAATTATTTAAAAAACAGTGTTTACAGCCCATTTTGTGAATGGGTCTATCTCAGAAAGCCTTTGGCATTGTTGGAATAGCGTGGTTCTCTTTTCTCTTGAACCAGGTTCCCACTCTGATGAAAGCCACCTCAGATGATGAGACGCCGTGCCCTGGATACCTCTTTGAAGAGATCGGAAGTATCCTTTGACTGCTGATGCCATCACGCTTTATCTGTCTTTAGCACTGTTTATGTGTACTCAAGGAAGGAGTCGGGCGTTGTGTACACGAGCGCTATAATGAAAGAATATTTCCGAGATCAAACTGAACTGCAGCCAATTATTATAACATATTATAATCATCACACAATTATTGTCAAATGCATCCTCTGTAATTTCACCACAATCTAAATGCATAGCTGTTGTTCGAGCAGATTAATTCCCCTGTCAATAAATATGTATTTGTGTGCCTGTGTGTTAAAGCAGTAGTGCTCTGTCTCAAGGGCAGATCTGGAATAATTTGTCTACCTAGTGCCTCTAGCCTTAGTGATGAATTGCTGAAGCAAAATCTATAATTCTTCAGCATAAAACCACATTGTACTCCTTCCACAGAAATTAAAAGATTGTCTTTCCCTAGGGAGGGATACAAAATGAAAGCTTTGTGCACAATACCATATGTAACAGTACATTATATTTTGAGTTGAAACTAGTAACACCGAGATGTCAAATGGAAACATTGTACCCTTTAACTTCATGAAACTCCAGAAATCTCCCATGAGTCTACTGGGTGCTGCCAGTGTCTCCTGGAGTACCTGCTGGAGCGGCTGCAGGCAGACTCCTGTCACGTCAAGCTGAAGGTGAGAGTGTCACAGTGGTAGTGAAACACAGCAGGAGGCAGTTCCTAGAGAGCTCGGGTTTGAGTTGACAGCATTAGAATTGTTCTAAACATATTGTCCTCTCTTCCACCAGGTCCTGAAGATCCTCCTGCACCTCTGCGGTCACAGCTCTCATCACTTCCTCACAGAACTGCGCCGCAATGCCACCTTTGTCCAGGAAGTGATCGGTGAGTCAGCAGTGCTATTGGTTATTCCTATGAATGTGAAAATGGCTTTGGGCATGAAGATACAGTTGGAGGTCATGTCTGAAGCTGATCCCAAAGTATCCCCCTTTCACCAGTCGTCTAATTTGGGGTTTTGTACCGGCACACGGCCCTTGGGGATGTCTTCAATGTGAATTTTGCTTTATAAATACAAATGACGATGGTTACTCTTGGGGAACACCCTCGGTATTATTTTCGATAAAGACATTTCCATAGAGCATGCTGACAGTGTGTGGTGTTGATGGGATAATCGTCCCCACTGTGTGTGTAGTGACGGCCATGCGTTCCTCAGTTTTCAGTGGGCCTCCTGATCCCGTCCATGGCAATGCGTTGTACCAGAGAGTGCGCACCACAGCGCAGGTGAGTGTGGGAGCGGTGAGATGTGCGCCTGCATTAGTGTTTCATCTTCTGTCTGCTGAGACTTTCACCACAAATGATACAAACTCTTTGTTACTGAGCCAGTTTTCAAAAGTCACTGTAAATCCCACAAGAAAAATCTGTTTATTTTTTAATCGCTCTGTCTTCCTCTCACCCCCTCATTCTGCCTTTCCCCACAGGAGCTGGCCAGTGTGTTGTTTGCTGATACAGTGTCACCCCAGCCTGCCGTGTCCCCTTGCAAAGCTGCTTCTCCCAGCCTGGGTGAGTTTGTGCATGTGAGTTTGTCTGAGGAAATGTTTGTGTTTGTGCTTCTGCCAAATTCGACAGACTTCGCACCACTCACCTTGAGATCTCCATGGTGGCACTGTCCTATAATAGAGTTGTATTGGCTAAAGTGTCTAGGCAACGGGATAAAGGTTTCACATAATTTAATCATAGCTTCACTCTTTCATCACATCGGATTGCTGATGCAACCCGCTCCGTTTGCGCTGCCAGACCCTCTGTGTTTCTGTGTGTGTTTTTGGCTGCCGTGTATTTGTGATATAATGTTGAATGTCACACTGGTGTCACGATGCTGTACTGGGATCTCCTCCCCACAGGAATGGGCTCGGACTCGGGGCTGAGGTCGGGGATGCAGGGATTTGGATACAGCCCTGGGAAACAAGTCTCGAGTAAGTGCCAAGACAGACAGTGTCAGACTGCCCTTGTGTGTCTGATTGTGTAGATCCCTTGTAACTGAGTACTTCTGTAAGCCGATGTGAGCCTGTGCCCCAATGTTTTAGTATTACGCTGTCCTTATGTGTTTCGGTCTGATTGTCTGACCTCGTGCGTCCCTTTGTCCTCTCGGTAGATGGCACTCTGTTGGACAGGATCCAGAAGGCAGCAGAAGTCGTGGCCAGTGCTGTCCTGCCCCCTACGGAGCACCCTGGCATCCGTCTCCATGACAACAACTACCGGCCCGTGGTGGCGCCATGTGCGGTGGTGGAGGTGGCGGTGCCAGCGTGCGCCTACAGTCTGCCCGCCCAGAGTAACAGAGGTGAGGGTGTGGGGGGTCTCTCCTGGTTGAAACAAAGCTGCTGGTTTGGCTGAGAAAGATGTTGTGCAAAACCGCATTGTGGAGATGAGTGTGTCATCCAATCTGCATGAGACTGAGGTCTGTAATTATCAGTGGGTGCACATTGTTCAATTACATCTTGAAGCTATTATTATGATGAGCTTATATGACAACTGAGGGGGTTTTGGCTGCATTTCAAAAAAACATCTCTCCACAGCTTTCACTATGTGCGTAACCCATATCATGACCAATGCAGGAATTACAATGCATTAACCCAACTGTGTCCTGAACCCCTCCACCCAACAGCAGCACAAAGATGTCCAGGCCAGGCCGGTGGGGGCTGGGAGGAGAGTGACAGTGGGCACAGCTCCCAGAACTCCTCTAATGAGAATGGCGACCTCTGCCGGGCCTCTGTGGGCGGCAGCAGCAAATCGGGGACGGACAGCCAATCGGGTGCCAGCCGTGAGAGTGGGGACCTGTCCGAACGGTAATGCCCCGTGCTGGCAGAGCAGTGACACCCGGCCACTGCGGAGTGTAGAGGCTGTTGTTTTACTGCAGACCTACAGTTAAAGTGCAGGTTTCTTTTTAGATTTTAAGCTTTTAAGCTGTGTCTCAACAAAAATACCTTAAGTAAAGGTACAAGATGTATTTGATGTACGCAGCCAGCTATGGACTACAATGCCAATGAACTGTGTCCTCTAATGTGCTGATAATGTACTATTTAAAAACTATAGTGCTATCAATTTAAATTCTGTGTTGTCAGATATTTGTTGGTGACAATAATTTCACCCCGTTGTACCAATCAAGCCAGTGTGTGCTCTTGTTCTTTCAGGGTGGAGGTGTTGCATTTAGGAGACTGTGCCCAGGAAATGATCCTAATCAACAGCCTGACACAGGGGTCAAAGGTCTTCCTGACCAGAGAGGAAATGCAGCACTTTCTTAAAGAGTGAGTGTGGCCTGACACACGTGACACAGTTGCCCTTTTTGCTGTCATGTACCTGAGAGACAATCAGTCCTGCATTGTTATGTTTCCATTAAAAGCTCGTTCCTTTATTTATTAGCTGCTCTGATCGATTTTCTCCTTAGTCCTTCAGCTGTGCTGCTGTGATTATTGTTGAATCTATTTTGAAGGGTTCCTCTGTTTTCCATTACTAAAGCTCTCCTGTTCTTTAATCCTGACCCAGGTGTGCCATCCTGAACTGTGAGGTTGTGGTGGAGCTCCTCTGTCGAAAGCTGCAGGACCCCACGCAGTTTTCCCAGATGGTACTTGACTCTGCTGCTTTATTCATTTTTTTCCCAGACCATCTTCTAGGCAGACCCTAAATGCGGTTTTCTGCTAACAGCAAGAAAACACATACGGGCAGCAACACACAGTACATATTTCTGGAAAAGTCTTCTGAGGATTCTAACCCGTCTCTGTAGAGTTTTTCTTAGATGCCATCGTATCTGGGGTACACAAATTAAGAAATCGTTATTTCAGATCTCGAATTTACGTCACTATCATGTGGAACAAGACAGCAGTACTGATAAACATGAAAGTTACAGAAAACTGCTGTCACTCTGCTGCCAGTGCTGGGCAGAGGGCTTATTACACATTCTCACAACGCTATCCAGACACTTCACCACAAGGGAGAACGGATTCTTTAATTTATTTTTATACTTACTGACTGTCTCTGCCTGTCGCTCTCTCTCCAGAGGGCCCTGTGTGCTGTGGCCTGTCTGATGTCATCCGACCTGCTGTCGCTGGACCACATATTTGGTGTGACCCAGAAGCACTTGGTCCAGCTGAGTGAAGGCTCACCAGGGGCTGTAGCCAACAAGGCCACCAAGGTGAGCACTGACTGGGCTGGGAGTACATTTCAGTGTATTTACATGGGATCATCTCTTCCCAAACTCTCTGTGCTATGTGTTTATCCTGGATGGACAGCCTGAGCCATAACTGTAACATAAAATAAAATAAATGTACAATCAGAAAGTACTCTTGTCCATCAGGTCCCTGCATATGTAATTCAGAGCTGATTCAGGTATTGTTCTGTTGTGTTGTGCTGGCAGTGACCTCTCTCCTCTGCCTGCAGATACTGAGGCAGTTCGAAGCCCTGATGGGTGGACAGCAGGGGGCAGTGAGACGGGACGGCACTTTCTGCTCGGTGACTGCAGGTCCTCTGCCCCTGGACGAACCCTCGAAAGTGACAGGAGCCATCTTGCTGCCCACACCGAGGACGGGGACCTCCTTGAGCCTCGAAGGGAGTCACGATCCAGAGTCGGAGAGCTCATTTTCCAGTGGCCAAAACAACATCTCCTCTCCTCCTGGCTCAGAATGGGAGAGCCAGTGTCACCAGGCGGAAGTAGAGCACTGTGGGTCTGAACACCTGGATCAGTTTATGGACAGTGCCACCAAAGATCTGTCCAGCAGAGACTCGGAACAGCTGCAAATCAACAGTCCGTGTAGTGCAGACGCCTCTGTAGACCCCGAGCTGTCTGGCAAAGGAGCACAGGCAGGGGGCAGCGTTTCTCATCTGAATCCGGGATCTGAAACGCAAGAGGCTCCCGCCGGCTTCCCCACGGGCACGCTGTCTCTGTTCTCGGGCATGGAGCTCGTCACTGTAGGCAAGCCTGTGTGCTTCCCTTCACCACACACAGTACAGGACACTGATGCTGACAGGCCTGCTGACTCCGCAGACTCCTGCACCGAGCACAACGCCAGGACCTCGCCCACGCCCACGCCCGACTGTGGCTGTAGCCAGCAGCCCTCCGCCTTCTCCTTTATCAACATTTAAATGCCGAGAGGGGTGTTTCCGTGACTGTGATAATAATAGTAATAATATAGTAAATCCACATATCAGTGGGATGATGTTCGGTTCATGTGATATGGGTTTTACATGCCATATGTTAGAGGAGAGTGGACTGAAATGTAAACAGCTCTGTCGCTCCAGGGAATGACATCAAGTGCGGCCGGGATTCTGAACAGAGGAGGAAGGATGTAGAACTGGCCTCTCATTGCCTGGCTTCACATTAGACATTGTGGCTCTCCTAAACTCTGGTATATTGCTGGATTACTCCAAGTTGGCTCCTCTCTCTCTTATTAAGAACTGTGTGCCAGATCATTGTGATACACTACAGGGATCCCCTTTGAGCTGCACCTGCTCTGCAATGTCTTATTAAAATGTGCATGTATTATTTTCTATTTATTTCATACTATGTTCTATCAATGATTATTTCAAGATACAACACTCAAGGTCACTACCAAAGCAGTCTTCGTATTTCATTCCACCTCGATCTTTGTTAGGAGACATTTGTAAAATCCATGCGATACTGAATAAGGGCAACCATTCTCCAACAGTTGTACTGTGGTTACCACATCTGTTCAGAGCTGCTTGTGTTTGTTACAAAGCTACATTTTGTTTCCTATGTTCATCTATTGAAAAAAGAAAAGAAACTGTTTGTATCCATATTTGTTTGCATTTATTTATTATCACAGGTGAAGGTTTTATTTTGATGTTAGGTAGCCAGGGTCACCTTAGTGCTGCCGTTGGTTTCTGGGTGGAGGGAAGGCTAGTTCTTAATGGACATTGTATGAATAGTGGATACAGTTGGAAAGGTAACTAAATGTATAAAGCAATCTAAAGTATGCAACTTCACTAAACTCTTTGGGCTTTTACTAGATTATGAAATGCTCAGCGTGAGTGCGTGGGCATAAAATTATGCACGGCCTGATGGAGATTTAAACGATGCCGTATGGATTTAAAACGGAACATTACCTGGGATTTCACCCAATAAAAGCAAATTTCCCTTTAGTCATTAAAACCTCTGGGGTATGCAGATTTTATAAACCTGTGGCATCGGGGTGTAATAAATCAATATAGACCTTCGGAGGACAGCTTCTTGTAAAAATACACACAAAAAACAAAACGGAAAGTGTGTTAAATCGCAGTTGGGGGCTGTGGAGACGGTTCCCAGTGTGGCGATCTGTTCCGATATCTGTCTCAGACATCATTTCTGCAAAATGAATGGATTGGTCAGGTAATCCCCTGGTCTATGCAGAACATATTTTAATAAAGTCTATATAATAACACTTCCTCTATGAACACTAGCCTTAATTATATCATTATCAACATATATATATATATATATATATATATACACACACATTAGAAAAATCAGTCTAATTTAGTATGCACACTATGAACATGTGCAGTCTTAGAGGTAAGCATTTAATATTAATTTAATCAACTTCTGCATAATGCGTGCCAAGATAAACCCAGCTTGACACAATCATAAATAGAAGAAGAAATGCAGATCACAGTTAATCAGCAATTACAATTAATGGCTCTTGAAATTATCACAATGAATCATCTGCATCTTGGCTCTGTAACTCATTCATTCTGCCTGCGGTCCTACTGGCTGCAAAAGGTCAATTTTAACAAAGCATTTCAAGTATTACAGGGACTCACCGCTACATGAGTCGATATAAAGTCCACAATCGCCATGATCTGCAGACGTACTGATCTGAATCAGCATTACTGCAGTCTTCTCTCATCTTATCTCAAGTGTGATATCAAAGTGCAGTTTAAAGGTAAATGAACTCAGGAAAATATTGATTCCGATGACAGACAACTTAAAGCAAGTCAAACTTGTTAAAGTGTTATACATGAGCTCAACACAACATTAATAAATTGTCTCTTGAATGAGAGTCCTGCCAAAATAAAAAACAAGACAAGATTACAAATCATCAAGTTTTATTTCAAATGTAAGTGGTGGATTTAAAAAAAAAAAAAAAACCTCAAATTTATGCTAATAGGTAATGTACAATTCTAAATACAAAACAATCAAGTGTTGTTTTTTGATCTTTGCAATATTAAGAACAAAAGGTCTGGGCAGGATTGCAGAACACTTTTCAGAAGGGGACCTGTCTCAACACGCTTCTCATGGCAGCACCTACAGATGGGAATCGAGGGACACTGGCACTCGTTAACAGTGAGGGCTTGGGAACTGAAATCCCAGACAGTTAGGGACTGTTCAAATTCAGCCCTCATCACCTCAGCCCCTAAAAAAACATTCATAACTTGAATTTATTATGTATTAATCCACCCTCTCTCTATTTAACTCTAGTTGGGATTCCACTGCAGCTGGGTCACAACGTCACGGGTTATTTTTTAACCACGGAGACGGGCCAGACGGCCGGCACGTGCCGCACTACACTCCTGGCACACTGACAATGCAGGCTTTTAAAACTGGCCTCTTAACCAAAAACTGTTTGCATGTACATCGTAATGTACATTGCTGCAGCCAGTTGTGCCCGTTACAGTAGATATATATTCTATTGTTAGAGAAGACTTTATTGTAAAGCTCTCTCCAGGACAGGCAATTACAGATTGACCTGGTGAGACTCACTTAAGCAGGAATCCACTTCCCGGACAAACTGAGAATCCTGCACTGAATCACAGTGTACGACACAATCCTCAATATTAACCCAGACACTAACTTCCTAGCTAAAACTAACCAGACCAGAAAAGGTTAAACCCCTACATCTGTTTTCATTTGAATTTTGTCATCCAACCCTGGCATGTGAACCAGTAGGTACTGCTAATAGTGGAGGCTATATTTAGAGGGATGCTAATTTAAGTGCCTACACTCTGACCGGTCCCTTTAAGATACCCGTCCTCGATGACCGAGCTGGCAGTTTCAGTGTCCCTGCTACTCACGTGAAAAATAAAAAGTCCTATATATTTTATCGTAGACCTCCAGAGAGCTTTTCAAAACGGGGAGGTTGCGCAGCTCTTAATGAACTCTGAATCAATATCTCCATCGATTTATTGCTTCGGCTGACAATTGAGATTCTCCAGCGTAAGTTAAAGTGCAATACATGGAGTAAAAAAAACTAAACATTTACATGAGCCGATGTGCCACGGTGAGCGTAGTGATCACAGACTCGATTTGTGCTGGTCACCACAGGGCTGCCAAGGTAAGAACAAAGCAGTTGTTTCACCTGACAGCACTGCCCATAAGTCACCGAGAAATATGTACCCAACACAAGCATCTTAAGAGTTCACTATTGATTCTGTGACAGGGATAAAAGGGACACCCTGGTAAAGTGAGAAGAGACGTGTTGATTTTTCAAGTCAGTTGGCAAGTGCCAAACCAGTTTTTCTTGTAGATTTAATTTGTCTTTAACACAGAAAACGCTCTCAAAGTATATTAATAGACCGCTAAGTTTCCGGAAATATGCCACGGTAAACATTGGCCTGACTCTTCTGTATTAAAATAAGAGACCCTGTTCTTTTACAGCTGCCAACCACAGTCCGAATAATAGGCTAAGGGTCCAGCTTTGGTAATAAACCATTAAATAAACACTTCCTACCGACATCCAATTTCTGACTAGTCACCACAGCAGTAGCGAAGCATGCCATTTACAACTGAAAAGAGGAATGTAAGGTCCAGAATAGTTTTTTTTCCCCCCTCAGTTTAGCCTTAGCTACAGGGATTTCGGTTTCTTTGTCATTCAAAACGAGAACAGGACAGCAGTGAAAGTCTGCTTTTCCTTTCACTTCTTTTCTATTAACAGCAAGTACTCAAACTAGAAGAAGAAAAAAAAATAGCACGCTAGGCTTTGCAAAGAGCATGTAAACTGCCCTGGCCTAAATAGAAACCAGGAGGAAACATGTTTAATTATTATTATTGCAACCAACGCTTAGAATCTTCTGAAAAAGCATCCGTGTCAACATACGGGCCACAAAACCACAACCAACCCATGGATGATTTTTTCTTTTTTTTTTTTTTTGTTAAATGTTGAAACATGAGAAAGCAAAGTCATTGACGACAACAGGTAAGGAAGTTGTGCAAAGGCCGGATGCCCCGTGACCAGGCCTCCCTCCCTGGCAGTGGGGTGAGGAGGGCAGGGGACGCTCTTCCGGGGGCCCTGGCGCAGTCCTCTCCTCTCCTCTCCTCTCCTCTCTCGGGGGAAAGTGTGTGCGGGGGGGGGGCGGCAGTCACGTGGCACCCGGCTGCCCGCGGCTCTGCAGGCTGTGGAAGTGGGCCTCTCTCAGGATGCGGTTGATGCGGTGGTAGGAGTCCTCCAACGCCGAGTCCTCGCTAAAGTGTGCCGCGCTGGCCGGGCTGCAGGCGCCCACGTTGGACCGGCCCCCTGCGCTTTCCGCAGACTGGCTGCTGCCTCCGCTCCCCGCCGCTCGCTCCGGACTGCTGATCGCACTGCTGTCGCTGCTCGACGACTGCAGACACGGGACGACATCCAGAGAGGTCAGCACAGGGATCTATCACATCTCTCACTTGACCGTCCTGGAAATTGTCTAACGGTCTGGTTAAAATGACTTTTTGTTATTGTGCCTTATGCTTATTCAGTGTAAAACTCAAGACACTGGAGACTAGTATTTTTACAATATTATAGTTCTAGCACTGTCAATGGCACTCGACAGACTGATTTCAAACCACAATTAGAGAGAATGGATCTTAACACTAAGGTCTTTGAGACATTGGTGATATAGGCTGAAGTCCCCCTACCACAGGAAGAATTGAAGTTTGTCTCCTGCCTGTATCTTGCCCCATAGGAGCAAACCCTCACTTTAACATGCCACCCTAGATATGGCTTTTCTTCAGTGTGCGCTTATTGGTTCAGGTGTTTCGAGCCCCTGATTTCTGATGCCATGCGTTAAGAAACTGTGCTGTTGCTGTCGGGTGTGCTCGTCTCCTCTTACCTCAGAGTCCCAGGTGTCCCGGCCGAGGTCAGGGATCAGGGACTGACCCGCTCCCCCGCGTTTGGCCTGGGGCAGGAGCTGGCTGTCGTCATGGTCACAGTTCCGCCGCCGTTTCCTGTGGGCATCAGCAGCACGTTAGAGGACCAGTGCAGCCGCAGTCTGTCTCACTCATTACATACCCACACTGACAACCACTTTAAAAAACTAAACATGATTTATACGAAGCCCAGCGTCACCTTTCTTGTTGTTAGACTGACATCACAGTGGCTGTTCTAATAGAAGGACAATTTGGAAGATGCGGCGATCTTAATTATACACAGGTTGATAAAAATGAGCACTGAGGTATGAAGTTGTAGTTTCCTAGACATGCATTTTAAAATGATCAAACACACTGAATACAGACAACTGCTCGGGACTGATCTCATCCTTGGTGCATCACCTGTTCACTCATGGAGCAACAACCTACCTGTGCAACTGCACCAACATGCCACTAATGCAAAGTCATTTTTAAATATGCATCTGTTTGGAAACAGGCTTTTTACTTTGAACATGTCGTTCACTTCGCAGGAGTAAACCCCAGATGGTGAAAAAAAGACAGGAATTACAATCTATCGCATCCACAGTAAGTATTCCCATGACTGCAACTGCCCCGAACTGCTGACTCACTTGTGTGGCGATGACTAGTTAATATAGATAGAGTGGGTCACTAAAAAAGTTAAAATAAACACACTTTCCTTTTTACTTAATCAACGACTAGACAGTCTGCGTCTCCTGCTCGTTATGAGATGGGAATCTTATGGTTTCAAATATTGCCTTTACACGATTTCTAAAAATAGGAGTGAGTGCTGACATGGACATCTCAGCAACACAACATGGCCCAACACACTGTAACAATCAGATCATGCGAGTCAACACTAACACTATTACTAAAGGAAATGAGTGTACGAGTGTGTTTGACTTACTGAGCTGCACAGAATCCATCGCACCCTTTCGCTGCTACAAAGTATCGCAGCCTTTTAAACCTGTTGTCCTACGTAGTCAACTGGATTTAATTAAAAACAAAAAAAAACACCAACACGCCCCTTGTTCCTGGCTTTAGCACTGACCTTAGAGAGGAAAGTGTTTGAAAACGTGCGCAGGGGACACATGAAACAAAGCACAACTCACCTGTTTTCTGATAACATCTGAAAAAGCAAGGTTTCCAAGTGTATAATGAATCGCTTCCTCCGCAGCTCTCTCGCTCGGTGCCGGGCTGGTCTGGGGGTTTATCTTCGGTCAGAACATGTCACCGACTTCACTCTGCATCCACACATCCCTTACATGTAGCTACGAGTCTGTAGTGAAGTCAATGGCTCTAATATGCTTTTATAATTTGGTGTGAGAGATCTGCACCCCCCCACTAACACTAACAGTGTACCGGCCTAGAGAGCTGGTCAAGAGGAGCAGGCCACAAATATCCAGCACCGTGTCTCCGGATCTGTCCTTACGAGACGTCAGATCTAATGGGAATATGATCTGGCGTCAATATAAAAGTGACTTGCTTAATAAAAGACCCCCACACAGCACCACCGTGCCGGGTTTCTCTCTCTATCGGCTGCTTTCGAAAGCGAGAGGCAACGACTAAGGGCCGCCAACACGAACACGGCTCGGATTGTCGAGATTGTAGACAAACTAAACCGCAGATATATTAATCGCAACTGAAAACAAACAAACAAACAAACAAACAAACACTTCCTCTCCTGCTCAATGCCCACGGCTGTCGCCCCCAAACCTCTCCGCGATGCCACCACAACCGGCCACCGTACAGCCCGATCCCCCGAATGCACCGCTCTCTCGCCCCCGGCTTAATGTTATATCTCCCCCCCCCGCGGTATCTACTTGAATCCGTCGATATGGCAGCAGGATAAGGTAACGCTAAAGCATTTTGTAAAGAAAGCCGCCGTCCTCGGTGTCGACACGACGCGTTTCGTGGGGTCTGTGCCGGTTTCCCCACCCTGATCTCTGCCGTCTCTCGCTCAGTGCCTCTATCTACTGCTCCCAGCTGCTGCTGTTTACATGACATCGCGCCTGCGCAGTAAGGGAGGGCACGCCATCGCGAACAGCACAGGCGAGAGAAAGACGCCTAAATCCTAGCTATGGACGAGGACGCTCTAAGAATATATATTTTTTTAAATACAAAATTACAAAATATATATATTTTAAATACTATTTGAATACAAGCGTTACTGAAGCAATGTTTTCGGAGCCACAATGAGCAGGAATACAGGCTGCGAAAGACAGGCGGTTCTCAAGGCTACCTATTTCCACTGAGTTAAGGGGCTTTGGATGCGGAGTTTCTGTAAGAGCGTGGGTTTCAAGTGTTATATGTAGCAAACGTTGCAGTTGGATATTTTCTGCTAAGTAAATCGATTGCCATAGTGTTATTTGCTAAAACGTTTGTAAAACATTATGCTATTCTGCTGTTATTCAATGAAGTATTTATTATAGAGCCCCCCAGGCCGTTACTTTTGATGTTTTTGGAAGTAGTTAGAAATTATGATGTCACTGGTTCCGCCAATCCAGATTGGTATCATTTTCATAGCGTCTTCTGATTGGTTAATCTAGCGAGCAGCCAAAGAGAAAAGGCATGAGTTCAGGTGAGTGGGTGATTAAACTAATGTGTTTTATGTCTTATTTCTTTACTGTGATTACTTTAAAAACGAATCTGATTGTTATTATGCAATCAATTTTAACACACTAGACTATATACAAAATGTCCTGCTATACTATATAAGTAGTAACATAAAAACAAAATAAGTGCATACGTGTAGATAATTGTATACAGATGCCTCTATTAGTAGTTCATTACATTTTAAATAAATTAAATGTAGTAGTTTTTTAAGATTTTAAATTGCACTACATGACTAAATTGGTTAACAGACCTGTAAAATGTATGTTAACAATCATTATTCATTACTTTTACAAACAGTCATATCTTGCCACTGCTTGGATTGTATTTTTAATATTTTTTTTGTACCATTCAAAAATCAATCAATCGTAGGACTACATTAAATATAGAAAACAGAATAGATAAGCAGGCAAGGAAAGTGATGAATATTAACTTTATTAAGTTTATTTGTATTCCATGTCTTTATATAAATTTGGAAAATGCACAATTCATATCTCACCTCATACTATAATATTATTATTTTTGTTTGTCAGGCAAGACATTGGAATACGTGTCTCTTGGGATGGAGGAGTGTCCATTCTGTGGGAAACCTTTTAAGAGGCTCAAGTCCCACCTTCCTCACTGCAGAATGGCTCCTGGTGCCAGGGGGAACAAAAGCTCTGACATAATATCAGCTGTTGTTGATTCCAAAATGTCTTCAGTTAAACAGGCTAAAAGCAAATCCAAGAAGAAGGAAATGGAGGCCCTTCCTCTGATTAATCGCACAGAAACACTGCCCACTCTGAGAAACAAGGCCAGTCCCAGAGTTGGTGATAAGAAAATGAACATTAGCCAAGGTACAGAGACTTTAAAAAAATATAAAACTGAAAAAGCTAAAAGCAGATGTAAGGACGGAGTGGATCTTCAGAAAAAGATACCCAGTGTTGAGAACCAGATCAAAGATCAGATTGCATCACCGATTAAACAAAAAATCAAGAAAATGGCTTTGAATTCATCATCATCAGCTCACAGTTCAGCAGTTAAAGCAGGCAATGCTTCAATACAGCAAGACAAAAATGTGCAGTACATCAATGGTGTGTCACCTAGTGTAGGAGACATGACACAGATGCACAGTGTTTCAAAGTCCAAAACTAAACAACCAAAGTCTAAAGAGAATCAGAAACTTTCAGTGCCAGGCCCGTCTTCCACAGCTGGTCCTGTGCCCACGCAAGATCATTTTCAGGCACCTGTCAGTGCAGAAACGAGAGACACAATAGTTACACAAATTAACAGAATTTGCAGAAAAACAAACGTTTGGGAGCACATCCGGTGTAACTTTACGAACAAGAGAGGTTTGCTTCACTATTGTGAAGACAATATGAATGTAAAGGAGCGGACCAGTACTTTGGGCAGTCGGAGTTTGAGCAAAACTAGTGTGTGGCAGCATATTAGAGAGAATTTCAACAGCAGGACCTTTGAAAACCTGCCAAGAACTGAAACCAGGAAAGGACTCGCAGTTAGGGGGATTGATAGCAAAGCAGTAACTTCTTCTACGTTAGATGTTTGTTCCACTTTACCGGACGTTTCTACGCATCATTCCACAGGCAGATTTCTTTGCAGAACTGTAACCGAAAGCATGGGCTCCCAAGGTGTGCTGCAGCTCGCACCTCCAGCAGCACCGACATTGACGCCTCGCCTGCTGCAAACAGCCGTAGGGTCCAACTGTGAGTCGTGTTGCAAAGTAGCAGCTCCCAGAGGCTTGGAGTGGTGTCCAGAGTTGGCCTTGGGGTACCGCGGGATCAGGTTCTCAATGCTCCCCCTGCAGCCCCTGACCTACTGTGTGCAGAGCACAGGAAGACAGCCCCCCGCAGGTCTGAGTCGAGGTATGGGAGCCATGATGTTCTTGGTGAATGTTAAAAAATGTCCAATATGGGGTGAAAGTGCTGCAAGGTTTCTCACAAACGAAACTAATACAAGGCAAGGTTTAAAATATGCCTCAATTGAAATGATCTGATTATTCTCTAATTCTTAAACAAATTAATGTTCAAAAGTAACAAATCCAAAAATAAGGCCCTTAAAGTGAGCGCTGAAGGTTAAAGGGTTTGTTCAAACTAGGATGGGTACGGAGTCTGTGTCAGCGTCTGTCTCTAATCTACAGGATTGTGTTTCTGTTCCAGCCTAGCTCAGCAGTGGTCACTCCATTATTCCAGTCATATTGCCTTGGTGTGCAGTTGGCACCCCTGTGGGTTCACCCATAGTTGAGCTGCAACTACTAGAACATTCCCAGTCTCCTGGAATTTCACACGTGACAAACATCAGTATTGAGCTACCGACAGGTCTTGCATCTACAGCAGACATTGGACAGGTATCACAGAGGGCCTCACAATCCGGCATAAGAGTTTCATAGAACAGGGAATACAAACTGAATTGAGATGGAGAAGAAAAAATATATTGATCTCATAAAATCAAAAGGGTTTGATTTTCAAACGTAAACGTTCCATATAGCGGGAAATATTGGTTGGTAATAAATTTGGCGGATGGGCTACATTGGGGTATATTGACATTTTTTTTGAATTGGCAATTCATTTTTACACACTTTAATTAACACAACATTTGTTTTCATCTAAAAGACATTCTAACATGTTGTAAGTGAAAGGATAAGATCGGTGGTTATTCCCTGCTCACTGCCTGGCAGTCTTCAAAATCGTGGCTTGGAGGAAATATTGGTAATGTAATCAAATGCGCCAGTAACGCCAAAATAAATTCACCACAATTTCCCGCTATACAGTTTTTTTTTTTTTTTTAATTTATTATTGTTAGAACTTACACCCCAAAATATGTAATACTGTATATATACACTCACCTAAAGGATTATTAGGAACACCATACTAATACTGTGTTTGACCCCCTTTCGCCTTCAGAACTGCCTTAATTCTACGTGGCATTGATTCAACAAGGTGCTGAAAGCATTCTTTAGAAATGTTGGCCCATATTGATAGGATAGCATCTTGCAGTTGATGGAGATTTGTGGGATGCACATCCAGGGCACGAAGCTCCCGTTCCACCACATCCCAAAGATGCTCTATTGGGTTGAGATCTGGTGACTGTGGGGGCCAGTTTAGTACAGTGAACTCATTGTCATGTTCAAGAAACCAATTTGAAATGATTCGACCTTTGTGACATGGTGCATTATCCTGCTGGAAGTAGCCATCAGAGGATGAGTACATGGTGGTCATAAAGGGATGGACATGGTCAGAAACAATGCTCAGGTAGGCCGTGGCATTTAAACAATGCCCAGTTGGCACTAAGGGGCCTAAAGTGTGCCAAGAAAACATCCCGCACACCATTACACCACCACCACCAGCCTGCACAGTGGTAACAAGGCATGATGGATCCATGTTCTCATTCTGTTTACGCCAAATTCTGACTCTACCATCTGAATGTCTCAACAGAAATCGAGACTCATCAGACCAGGCAACATTTTTCCAGTCTTCAACTGTCCAATTTTGGTGAGCTTGTGCAAACTGTAGCCTCTTTTTCCTATTTGTAGTGGAGATGAGTGGTACCCGGTGGGGTCTTCTGCTGTTGTAGCCCATCCGCCTCAAGGTTGTACGTGTTGTGGCTTCACAAATGCTTTGCTGCATACCTCGGTTGTAACGAGTGGTTATTTCAGTCAAAGTTGCTCTTCTATCAGCTTGAATCAGTCGGCCCATTCTCCTCTGACCTCTAGCATCAACAAGGCATTTTCGCCCACAGGACTGCCGCATACTGGATGTTTTTCCCTTTTCACACCATTCTTTGTAAACCCTAGAAATGGTTGTGTGTGAAAATCCCAGTAACTGAGCAGATTGTGAAATACTCAGACCGGCCCGTCTGGCACCAACAACCATGCCACGCTCAAAATTGCTTAAATCACCTTTCTTTCCCATTCAGACATTCAGTTTGGAGTTCAGGAGATTGTCTTGACCAGGACCACACCCCTAAATGCATTGAAGCAACTGGTTAGATAATTGCATTAATGAGAAATTGAACAGGTGTTCCTAATAATCCTTTAGGTGAGTGTATATATAGACAGTATGATATACTATAGATATGTACTGTCCTTTACACATCATGTTTCCTCTCTGTGTTTATTGTTAAAGTGACCTCAATGCACAATCTCTGGTTAAGTTTGTTGTCTTCCTTTTGAATTGCCCTGGGTTATGTACGGTTCTTAGCAGAGTGGTTGCTGGGATGCAGAGTCTGACTCTGTGTGTATGTCTCCCTGTGTGTGTGTGTGGGCGGGTACAGGTCCCCTGGCACAGCGGGCACTGATGGAAGTGAGGCTGGGGGAGCTGCCTACCTGGCTGATGAAAGGCACCCTCACCCCGCAGGCTGGTCTGACCGCGCTGCAAAGAGGTGAGTCTCTGAGGTGTTCTGTCCCCTGATGATCACTGAAGATTAGTGACTTAACAAAGGTTGTGTCTGCACTGCACCCATCCCAAATCATTGCACATTGTGGGGCACTGTTTGTGTTGAACTTCATTTCCAGTTTCCTATTACTCTTGTGAGTGGCCCTAGATAAAGCCAAATACATACATACATGTATGTGTGTATATATATATATATATATATATACACACCAATCAGCCATAACATTATGATCACTGACAGGTGAAGTGAATAACACTGATAATCTCGTTATCATGGCACCTGTCAGTGGGTGGGATATATTAGCCAGCAAGTGAACATTTTGTCCTTAAAGCTGATGTGTTAGAAGCAGGAAAAATGGTCAAGCGTAAGGATCTGAGCGACTTTGACAAGGGCCAAATTGTGATGGCTAGACGACTGGGTCAGAGCATCTCCAAAACTGCAGCTCTTGTGGGGTGTTCCCGGTCTGCAGTGGTCAGTACCTATCAAAAGTGGTCCAAGGAAGGAAAAGCGGTGAACCGGTGACAGGGTCATGGGTGGCCAAGGCTCATTGATGCACGTGGGGAGCGAAGGCTGGCCCGTGTGGTCCGATCCAACAGACGAGCTACTGTAGCTCAAATTGCTGAAAAAGTGAATGCTGGTTCTGATAGAAAGGTGTCAGAACACACAGTGCATCGCAGTTTGTTGCGTATGGGGCTGCGTAGCCGCAGACCAGTCAGGGTGCCCACGCTGACCCCTATCCACTGCCGAAAGCACCTACAATGGGCACGTGAGCATCAGAACTGGACCACGGAGCAATGGAAGAAGGTGGCCTGGTCTGATGAATCACGAGTTCAGGGTGTTGACTTGGCCTCCAAATTCCCCAGATCTCAATCCAATCGAGCATCTGTGGGATGTGCTGGACAAACAAGTCCGATCCATGGAGGCCCCACCTCGCAATTTACAGGACTTAAAGGATCTGCTGCTAACGTCTTGGTGCCAGATACCACAGCACACCTTCAGAGGTCTAGTGGAGTCCATGCCTCGACGGGTCAGGGCTGCTTTGGCGGCAAAAGGGGGACCTACACAATATTAGGCAGGTGGTCGTAATGTTATGGCTGATTGGTGTATATACACATAGTAGTCATAACATTAACAAAGTCTCACAAATGCATTGTTTCAGAGCACTTGTTGAGAAGCCCTTCACATGTTGGCACTGTGGTCTGTCTGTGTACAGCGGAGGTGTTCCTGTTCCACAAGAGACCCTGTCCTGCTGGAACTCTCTGCTCCAGTTTAAGCCCAGCTCGAGGCTGCGGCAGCCCTGGGGTTTGGAGTCACCACTAAATAAGTAACATATTGCGACCAAAAAGAAGAGCAATCACTGCCATTTTAAAAATACAGCCCAAGCCACACAACTTCTCTAAAAGGTTCATTGTTACTGTCCATTGAAATAGTGCTGTGTAAATGCAAATGTAATTATATTAGTTATGAGATGCTAATTGCAATCAAGAGTGTAACACTCATATCAGTACCTGACAAAACAAAGCCTGGAAAGAAACCATGTGGAGAAAAGGAAAGGTTTTCTTCAAGGTGTTTTCATTGTATAGTCCCTGTGAACTGTGGCACATATGGAATGACGTGAGTTGCTCTTACAATTTGTGGCAGTTAGTCACCTGTTTAGCCGTGACTTCAAGCGACAGGAATGTGCCGCAGCGGCGCCGGCATTCCACCATGGAACCAAGACAGCACGGCTACACACACAAACTGAAACTACAGTAGCGACTGTTCTGGGTTTACAGACAACTGTGCTTCCTATAGAGCCTTAGCCCTTAGGGACAGGCTGTACGCTTCATACGTGATGTAATCCTACCTATGTAGAGCCCTGCCCTATTAGTTTACACACTTTACTATTTAGTGGAGGGTAGGGACAAGCTTCCCTTATTTAGGTTTTATTAGCTTTGTAATGAATTTCATTTTTAAGATATTTTCTCCAGAAAAATATATATTCTGCTAATATTTTCTGAACATCTTTCTATTTATGTAAAACCTGACCTTTGTCATCTGCCAGAGGTTATATTTATTATATAAACATTGTCTTGGTTTATTTAACCTGCTCCTGTTTAGATCTGTGTGCATTTTCTTGAGTGATCCTGAGTGAATGTAGTGTAGTTCACAGAAATCCCACCAGAGGGCATCCTAACCCCAGGCATCATGCAGTCAAATCAACAGAAATGAAACTTTACATGTCAAGAAACACAGCGAGGAACATGGTTTGCAAAACTTTATTTAGAATAAACATTTAAATATAATATAATATATATATATATATATATATATATATATAAGTGTGTGATCTCTTGTTACAGCACAAACATGTAAATGTTTTCCCCTTGGCACATAATGTGAAGATTCCTCCGAGGTAGATTACAACTAAGCATGTTTTCATACATTGTCCAAAGTGGTTGTGAATGAACGAGGACTTGTTTGATTTTTCAGTTTGGTCACTACTAACCTGTCAAAGTGATCCCCAATGAGGGAAGATGAACTGAACACTTGAACCAAAATACAATGACAAAGAAGAGCTCCCCTTTATGAATGAGGCCAGATGTGCAACACGTGTGAAAAACGATTGTTACTACACATCGCTAAGATGACCAAAACCTAAAGAGGAAAAAAAAAAAAAGCAGAACTCCAGTCCTTCGAAAGCGTAACAAGAAAAAAGGCATCTTGACAAGTTAATGTCAATTCGGCTAAAGCCCATCTTAAAGATGGAGCTATTGAGCAGCTTTGAAGGAGGAGGACGCAAGTGCCATGTCAACAGAGAGCTGTCAATTCTGTAACTGGATGTTGGATCATTTCAAGGCAAAAAGGAAAACTGCTGTATGTTACTAGTGTAAAGTGAGTTCTACAGTGTTTTGACTAAAACGGTGTCCAAAGGCACTCGTGATGTCATCCACCAGGCCCGGCCACGCAGCGGGCTCAGTGGCCGAACAGCAGGCCCAGGTGTCCCCTCCTGCACTTATTCGCATAATGGCCCTTCTGCCCGCACTGCAAGGAGACAGAAGAGGCATCAAGTCTAATAGCCGAATGCTCACACGTTCCGTTTTTAATCTCATCACAGATAATGAATAGTGATAAGCACATTTCCCGGCTCAAATCTGTTGGTTTTACAGTGATATTGTTCAATTAATTTTTGCTTAACACTAACCACGATGTTAATTTGGTCTAATTAAGCACACGGTTGTGCCCGAGATTCAATTTGAAGATGAGGTGGAACACAAAGTGCTAGGTTGTCCACGCGGCTAATTTAGCATTTGCATTGCTCCTGTTAATCCGTGAAAATTGAATTCAAACTTTTAATCTATTTTAATTAGACGAGTGATTAGGAATATTTTGAGCCCGATACAGAAAGAAACCCCAGATACTATTACCGTTACAGATACCTAGAGCCTGTTTTAATTACACAACTGTAACAATATTGCGGAGGCTATAGATTGATTATTTTGTCTATTTATGCTTTGTCTTTTGCAAGTAGACCATCGCAGATACAAGGACAAGAACAATAACACCACTGGGCTGGCTTTAAAAGCTCCGGTCCCTCACCTTGTAGCAGGTGATGAGGTGGATGGGCCTGGCCGAATTGCGCGTTGAGGTGGCGGCCTCCTGCAGCCGGGTGAGCTGGTAGTGGACGATCTCCATGGTGGACAGAGAAGGGAATGCTGGGACTTCGTGCAGGAAGATCTTCTGCGGGTGAACCAGGGGCTCCACTTTCACTACGAAGGCAGGCTGCGGCTGCTGGTGGGGGGGGGGTGATGGTCAAGCAGAAGATGAAAGGAAAGAGAGAGAGAGAGGCTCATTCACGGCAAACTCCTGAACTCCCTCGCATTCTTCACAAACACAGGAAGTGTTCTTCCCCCTCTTCCGCCTCTCCCTCCCTGCCCTGTTACAACACAAACTTTCCCACACAACCCTGCGAAGAAACTGTTTTCTAAACGTGCTGACAAAGGAGTGTAAGCCTGGTACAGATCAGGGTTTGTGTCATATAGATCAGCTGTATTTTAATAAAGGGCTTCTCCAGTGCCTACCTTTGGCTGCTCGGTAGGACAGTTTGGAATGTCAGCTTTGGGGCTGAAGATTTAAAATGAAAATCAAAGGATAAAACACAAATATAACCATCTATCCTGTCCTACTGCAGATGTTCTCTCGTACAGCTACAGAGGGATACAGTCCCTGGGCTCAGATCCAGCGAAGGGCAACAGGAAGCAGAGTTTAATGGCTGTGTCAGCTATGGGCCCAGCTGGGATTAGTTCCCATCACACAATCCCCCCCATACCCTATATGGTCTTAGCTTCACTGGGCTTCTTTCCTTAATAAAAGGATAGCACTCAGCTGTAGCATTGTATGTGCCAATATACATATTATAAATGTAACAACTCGGTGTGTAATAGGTTCTTAACATATTTCTCTCTGAACAGGAACATTAATCTCTGCTCATGCACTGAATGTAGGCAAGGTCCATGCTCGTCACACTAGTAGCTCAATCACATACTTGAAGTTAATTAGCTCTTGTAATTTCCTCAAAGTGCTTCCTGCTCTCTTCCTGCCTCTGACAGACAGAATAAAATCATTTATATTGTGTCTTTTATAATTTGTTTTTCCCCCTTTGACTGACTTGTGGTTACTGGCTCCTTGTGCTGAAATATTAAACAGCTCTTAGGAAAATCCCAACATTGTTGTTTTTTTTTTAAACAAATTTTAAACAGGTTTTTCATGCGTCAACAAAAACAAATCTTGATATAACTTGGCATGAAACAGCGAAACGGAGCATTTCCTGTTATTTGTTCCTCAACTCAAAGCTTTAACCCTTCCTTCACTGACACTACCACTATGACTCAGTGGTCCATTCTTACCACAAGAAACACTGAACCCCAGATTCCTCATCATGGCGAGCAGAAGTCTCAATTAATTATGGCTTCTATTATAGAGGAAATACTCGGATACAGGTGTCCCGTTGTGCGTGTGGAAATGGTTCATCATACCGCTGACGGTCGAGCTCCCTCTGAATCCTGGGAGGAGGATGATAATAAAGTGCACATTGCTCAGCAGGTCAGGGGTTGGGGGCACTTACTGGACAAACTTGCAGTGACCTCCCTCAGGGCAGAACCCCACTAAGTAATTGGGGCACATGACTCTCCTGGTGTGTCGATGCTTGCACATTGGCCCTTGGAGACACAGGAGAAATCGGCCATTATTAATTCCCCCCCACACCTTATATATACTCCACTGGAGTAACTGAATAACAGCAAGACTGGGTCAGTCCAGTACATTTGAACTTCTTTTCTTTTAAAGCAGGAAGAGTCCCAAGGGAACTTAAGCAGGGAAGGTTAGCAGAGCGCAGGGTTAAACACACCCACGGCAGACCTGACTTCAGTTTCTCCCTGGGGCCTCTGTGAATGTCAGCTACAGACTACAACAACGCACACCGAGCCTCTTCTTAATTCTGTTCTGTTAAAATAACAAAGATACCTGTACAGCGTACTGAAACCGCACCGTGGCATCACGTGACCCTCGATTAGTTCACACAGGAAGAGGCTCTCAGAGGTGTTACTAGTGCTTCCCTCCCTTATTGCCTGGACTCTCTTTATTACCAGCCACCACCATAATAACAGCCCCCTCTGCAGCAGGCTGCCCCGTACCGTGTTTGCAGAAGCCTCGGTCGTACCAGGGGCAGTCCCGCACCCGGCTGGAGGGGTCGATGTGAAGGAAGGCACACTCCTTGTTGCTGCACTCGTCTGTGCCGCACAGAGAGGATTACAGAGACAGAAATGTACAGAGAGAGAGACACACAGGTTTTCGCAGAGTAAGTTTGAGGAAGCTGGACGGCCACTTACACATCAGATAAAGTAATCTGTGAATCTGCTTGCTAAAATTACACAGAAATGATACACAGGCATGAGAAGACAATATGTAACATCTGAAGTACATGCGTTTTCATTATAGATTGCGTTAGTGTGGCTGGATATTAGGGTCCGCGCGTTGAGTGTGGCCCCACAGTGTTCGGGGCGCTTACTGAATTTGGAGTAGAAGTAGCACTCGGGCATCCTGGTCATGTCGTACTCGTGCAGGAACTCGCACTGGTCGCCCTTCTTGCACAGCCCTCGCAGCCAGTGCTTGCACACGATGGACTTCTCTCCCCGCAGGTGGCGGAAGGGGCACATCGAGCCTGAACCACAGACAGGTACCCATCAGCACCAACATAGCCCTGCACGCCCCCCACAGCCTGGCAGAAAACCCGGTTAGATCCTGCTACAGTGTGAGGAACAAGGGGCTACAGTGTTAGTTCAATTCAGCCACCATCCAACACTTGTCAGGCAGGTTGCTTGCCAGGAAACAATAACTTTTGTTGTTTGGTCCTGCACTGTATCCTTTAATGTGGCGTTTGGCTTGGATTCATGAGTGTGTGTGTGCGCGCGTTTGTGGGCACCTGCTAACTTCAAGCCAGACAGAATATTCTCCTCTTTAGAAAATCCTGACACAGAGCATCAGCTTAATTAGGTATTCGGTTCCTTTCAATTCTAAACGCCAGGCCTCGTGTCTGAAAGTGGCCAGCGTGTTTAAGCAGAAATGCTGTCATCATACAATACAATACAATACAATACATTTTCACATGATCAATTTCAATACACTGATTACTAGACCAACGCCACCAACAAAAGCACAATACAAGTGAAATATGTTGCCTTGGATGCATCTGACCTTTTAAAGAGAAGTGAACTGCATATAAACACAGGAAAGCAAACACCTTTTACCTTTTTTACAGAGTCCCCTGTTAAAGAACTCGCAAACAGCTGCCCCAGACTCTGGAAAAGAAGGAAGACCTTGTGAAAGAGCAGATAAAAGTCCTGAACTTTCAAACTCTGAGACAAGACGCTACCTATACATTACTCCAAGAGGCACACAAGATGCGTCTGGACACAGCCTTCACTTTAAAGCCAAACATGCACACTCGGCTCCAAACCCTGAGGTCATCTCTCTCCAAACTCCACCTTCTGGTTACCTCCAAATCTGACATTACCAGCATTTATGAGATTTAGAGATTAATTACTGTGGTGTACAGACACAATGAGGTCATGGTTAAGAATCTGACAGCTGGAAATATACTAAAATATTAAACCCAAATTAATTAAAAATAAATCAAACAAACATTTAAACTCGGTTTGGGAACAACAGGTATGAATTTTACGTCATAGAAAGTGTTTCTGTAGCCACACTCTCATTGTAGATTTGGACACACTAATGTGTGCTAATTTTATGATTAAAACATCACAGTCTTGTCCAATACTTCTACAATGACAGTGCGGCTACAGAAACACTTTCTATGAATTACTGTTGCCTTGGTTTGGCCGGCACCATAGGATTGTGCAAATGTTCTCTCTACATATGTAGTCCTATACACCGATCAGCCATAACATTATGACCACCTGCCTAATATTGTGTAAGTCTCCCTTTTGCCGCCAAAACAGCCCTGACCCGTCGAGGCATGGACTCCACTAGACCTCTGAAGGTGTGCTGTGGTCTCTGGCACCAAGACGTTAGCAGCAGATCCTTTAAGTCCTGTAAATTGCGAGGTGGGGCCTCCATGGATCGGACTTGTTTGTCCAGCACATCCCACAGATGCTCGATTGGATTGAGATCTGGGGAATTTGGAGGCCAAGTCAACACCCTGAACTCGTGATTCATCAGACCAGGCCACCTTCTTCCATTGCTCCGTGGTCCAGTTCTGATGCTCACGTGCCCATTGTAGGCGCTTTCGGCAGTGGACAGGGGTCAGCGTGGGCACCCTGACTGGTCTGCGGCTATGCAGCCCCATACGCAACAAACTGCGATGCACTGTGTGTTCTGACACCTTTCTATCAGAACCAGGATTCACTTTTTCAGCAATTTGAGCTACAGTAGCTCGTCTGTTGGATCGGACCACACGGGCCAGCCTTCGGTCCCCACGTGCATCAATGAGCCTTGGCCACCCATGACCCTGTCACCGGTTCACCGCTTTTCCTTCCTTGGACCACTTTTGATAGGTACTGACCACTGCAGACCGGGAACACCCCACAAGAGCTGCAGTTTTGGAGATGCTCTGACCCAGTTGTCTAGCCATCACAATGTGGCCCTTGTCAAAGTCGCTCAGATCCTTACGCTGCCCATTTTTCCTGCTTCTAACACATCAACTTTGAGGACAAAATGTTCACTTGCTGGCTAATATATCCCACCCACTGACAGGTGCCATGATAACGAGATTATCAGTGTTATTCACTTCACCTGTCAGTGGTCATAATGTTATGGCTGATCGGTGTATATTTTAATTAACGTACTTTTTTGGGGGTTAGATACATCAGCCAACGACAAATAGGTATTGTTCTGTTATACACTTTGTGCACATGCTTGTGGGATGTAAGGGGTGGAAATAACATTTTAGAGAGTCATTTTAAAATATTATTAGTGCTAAGTTATGAAGCGCCATTGACCCTAACTTACTGTCCATTCCAGGGAAGGGGAGGAAATGGGCACCTTTCTGGTAGAAAACATCCGCTTCCAGGTGGAAATGGAGGCTCTCCACGCCGGCGATGAGCTCTTGCATGTTGACGAGACGAACACAGAGCAACACTGCACTGCTGCCAACACGAGGACCAGCAAAAACGCAGCACCGCAATGAGCCGCCAAACCGGAAGCCCGAGAACCAGCGTATCACTACTTCCGCTTGCGTGCGTGTGCGTGCGTGTGTTTTTACTAATCTCTCAGCAGGCCTTCATCCGGGGTTTTCCGCGTGTTTCTGTAGATATAATCACTGCACAGCCGGGGCACGGGGTGATTAAGTAATGGGGGCAGGTGTGTTCCCAGACTGTAAAATCACGAATTGATCACGCTTGTATCTGATTGTTTATTTTCTTTTGGCATAAACCGTTCAGTGCATTGTTTCTTAACATTATAAATGCGTGCAATTTCAGCTTATAGTGATGCGTGCATGCTAAGCAAATTTAAAATATATTACATTTCATATCGCACTTTCAGTAATCAATTAAATTATTCATTTAGCCGCTTGGGGGCAGTGTCGCACACAATGGAAGCGTTTAACTGCAGGAGTATTACGTTGGTGATTTAAGGGGTAATTTTTCATTATTTTATTTTTTATTGTTTTACTGTCACTTGTTTAACACCAGAATGAATTCCTTTATTCTCTGTGTCGTTATCGATGAAAGGCACCTTCTTCACGCTTTGGAAGGAAAATAAATAAACATACCTATTTTGAATAACATTTTCATATTAATTAACAAGCTGCAACAGATCCAAAATCTGTCCAAAGGTAAGTCAGAAAACAAACAAACAAACAAACAAACAAACACACACACACGCACAACAGTAACCTCTAAGGACAAACAGCGAAAGCAAATGCAAACTGAAATGCAACTGAAAAATGTGACCCAATACAGCTGTCCCTAATGTGAGCAAACTACACCCCCCAACAATGGTTCTCATTTAGAGAGCACAGGCAGTGAAAACAGCCCCATCACCTGTTCTTCCTATTCACTGACTATCATATTACCAAGGTCAAGCTGAGAGAAGTGGATGAAACTTGTCTTTCTCCTCTGAGGGAAGTTTTTTGTTTTATTTCACTTAATAGCTGCTGGCTGGGCTATATATATCTATCTACAACATCATCTTGGCGTCAACGTCAGTGTGCCATTAGATCAGCAGTGCTGCACAGCTGTGGCAATGGTGTTCAGTGGCTGTCATCGTAACCCAACTCCAGCCCGCGGTCACAGCGTGATCTGCACACAGAGACAGTGTCAAAGTGGATCATTGTAATAGATGCATGTTTTACTCTCACACATACACACACAGTTTCCCAAGATGCATCTTAATGAATTAAAAAACTGGCTGCATGACAGATAGACGGAGACATGTTGCCAGACACGCACACACAGGCCCGAGCAGGAGGCAGGGGTCATAGAGGCTGAACCTCAGGACAGCTTTGTAATTCAGGGTCGTCATCCCAGTGCTGCCAGAGACCATGATGGCACCCGATCACCTACTGCCCACACTGCCGATGGAGTCTGCTTTTAAGCCTCATTCAGGGACTTGCCATCTGAGCCTCTTGACTGTGTAAGATGAGATGTGTCAGCATCTGGTGCACATCTGCAGGGCTGTGTGTGACCACAACACATCGACTTACATAAGACTGCATCAGCTCTGATCTCGGGGGTGCAGTAACAAAACACTCGCCGCTGCTGCACTGACATGCATTGGAAATTGGAAGTGCTCCTGGTTTAACAATAGGTGATATGTTTGTTTGTATAAGATTAAAAGGAAAGTTGCATTTCCCATCAGAAACTAGAAAGGTGTACACTTTTAATACAGGGTGAGGCAACTAAACATGCAGGATAACTATCTCCAGATTAGTCAAAATAGGAAGAAATTAGGAGCCTCTTGTATGAGAATAAAATGTTGTATTTACTGCATCACTGCTGGCACACAGACCACTTTGCTGATTATTTCAGCCATTTAAGCAATGAACTGTGGCACTGCGCAGATGTCGTGTCAATCGAAGCGATGCCCCCGAGTTGCTGAGCAGGATGACTGCAGCGCAGAGCCAGCAGTGAAAAGCCTCTTATCATGAACAGCCTGCCCCATTACCCCACTTCTTCAGCCAGCCAGCGTTCGCCGTGCTGTTGTTGACCTGGATAATGACACCCCAGGCCGGCCCAGTGGGGACGGCGTTCCGGTTCCTGCCCGTTTTCAACAGCCGCTTATTGTTCACGCCGCAGCGACAATGGGTGGCTCTCCGGGCCCAGCGGATACCATTGTGTCCCGGCCCTGCCTCGTGAGCTCTCACTGCATGCGATTTGCATTCATTCGCCCCGGCAGGACAAAGGCATTTTAATTCCCACCTCCCCGACCCATCCCACCGTCCCACTCCCGCAACCTATCAGTTGGCAGACCTCTGCTGCTGGGGTGTTTTGGCTGTCAAAACAATTTGTAAAGAAAGGCAGATTGTCAGTGGTATGTTGGCTCGTCTTTGCAGTGGATCATTTTAAAGTGATGGCATGGCTGCATGCAGAAAACAGGCAGGATATCTATGCAGGCAGGAGAGCAGGGGGTTGTTGCCAGAGGGTTCAAAGATAACATGGTAGAAGATCTTGATATTTTTTTACTTGTACCCGGGGCTACTGTATCAGGAAAATGTCCTTTCATATTCAACAGCTCCCAGCCCACCCCACCCGCTCCACTTGCTAAAGTAATTCTGTGAAACATCACTTCTATTGTTTCCCCCAGCAAACTCCTCATTCTCCCTCTTCACAAAATGTATTCTTTTCTTTTACCACAGACAACAAATTGTTCCTCAGCCTTTTCTTGCCAGACACAAAGCAGGCATTGTGAGCAGGCCTGGCATCGACCCCCTCTAGAAAAACACAGTTCAGTGGACGCACAGTTCCTCACTACAGGGTGAGCTGCCCGCTGCCCATCCCTGTCCTCCTCACGTTTGGGGATTTATAGTTTATTTGAATCCTGCAGTAGAGATATTTATATTAAACTGAAAAGCAGGGATTTTGTTTTATGTATTCCAAGAGTTTGTGTAAGTTCTTTGATGTAATGAACACAAGACCTACAGCTGCAACTCGCATCTTTATCATTTTACAGACATAATTATGAAATTGATAATTTGTGACCAGTAATCTTTTCAAATTGGGCATTTGTGGTTTGATTTTTAGCACTTCACTGCTATTATGTGTTAAGTCTAGTATTATTTCAGTTTCAGTAATTCACTCTAATCTAGCTCACAGCCCCTCTCCTCTGCCTCTACAAAGCAGGCAAGCTCTCAAATAGATTAACACGATGGGAATGACTGGTTCAGTCCCCTGAAACGGAACAAACCGCGCATGCAGAAAACAGTCACTCCTGGCCTCTGAACAGTCAACCATCGAGAATGAGGGGAAATGAGGAGCAAGGGCTCTGGTGCGGTTTGACCCATTATGAAGTAAGATTCTGGAAATGGACACGTATGTGTGTTCAGGAAGTTAACCCTTCTCAGTCTAACTGGGACACTTGGGAGTCCACACATTGCCTGCAGATAGTCAAAACACATGTGCTAATGAAACCTGTGCTCCTCAAAGTCCTGAAAGAAGCTGCAGTAGATTCCTCATAAAAATAGGAAAAAATAAACCGGCCCATTGCATTCACAGTACAATCACCTAGGCATTCGGAGTACAACTGAAACAAAGAGACGCGCACAACGGCACAGTTTAACAAAGGGCAGATTACCAGCTTTTCTTTTATTGAAAAATATACTTGTTATTTGGAAGAGGAAGGAACAGAAAGTATATATATATATATATATATATATATATATATATATATTTATACATATTTATACAGCGAGAGATAGAGATGGGATGGGGAGATGGAACATCATGTACTAGACATTAAAGAGCTACTGCACAATAACCTAAAGTTGAACATGTTTGTAAAAATGTTTCCTAACAAATATACTCCTGCATTTTTAAATTTTATTTTTAATGCATAATCTCAAACAAGGGAATTGTCAACATGAGTACGACATGGGATTTCTAATGTATAGGAAGATCACATACTGATCTCTCTTGCCATAAAGCACACCGGCTAGGGATTTGAACCACTCAAAAAGGAGAGTGTGGGGACGACACGGGATCAATCCTTCATGTCATCTGCTGACCGTAGTCCTTCTGGGCACCTTTGACAGCTATCAGCCAGGTAGAAGTGGTAAAGTTTGATCCAAGTCTGCAGAGCACACAGATACGGCCTCCGAATCCAATTTTATTGCGCAGTACGAACACGGGACGTTTCTCAGAGGTTTACACACTTTGCTTTGACGGGGTCGAGCAGTGCGTTTCAGGTCCCCTCCGCAGTCTGACTTTAGAGAAAGAGAGCAGACAATCGGTCCTGTAATGATCATGTGTAATTTCTGGTTAATTTCCGAGACAGTCATTGTCAACTAATAATTTAGTCCAGGGCTCACTTGTACAAAATCGCTTCATGGTGCTGTAATCCTAAAATGATCCGATGATTAGGAAGGTATAACAGGTTTTTACGTCAATTCAATCTAAATCTTAAAATGGATATTTATTTGAAATCCTTTTGGCACTTTTAAGTTGAAAAAATAAGTTTTGTCCAAGAATATGTCAATCCTTAAATTGTAAAACTTTCCACAGCAATAAAAGGAGTTTAGTGTCGCAGCAAATTATGGCACTATATTGTTACAGGGCTTAACTGAATTTTAAAGTGGTCCAACAATGGTTCTTAACCTAGACAGACCTCTTAAGTGACTGTACATGCCCACATTTTCACTCTCCTCTCTCATATAGCAAAATAAGACATTTTATCTGCACATGGTACCAGTAACCATTGAGTGGATTAATTCAATTAACTTTCTGATCTCAGGTCTGCACAAACTGGGATTGGGGATGATTGTAATAGTAAGCCAGCACCCTCTTGCTAAAGTCCAACCAAAACTCTGGACCTTGATGCCATTTTCCCCACACAGCGCTTGTATGATTGAGCGTACAATGTTTGCAGAGAACACGACCCAGATGGTTTTTAAGACTATTTACAGCTTCAGGCAGCCAGTGAAAGGGGAAGGAGTTTTCAGTGCAGCAATTCACATCAAAAGGGGCTTCTACAAGTTGCTGCACGACTATCCAATAAAAGACTGAAATGTTGGCTTGTGTACTAGATCTGGAGCTGTAGTGTGTGCACTTCAATACACTATTGTTTTCTCATTAGATTTTGTCTTAATTAAGTAGGATAGAGTTATCATTATTTCTAAAGCCAACCCCACTGCCAGTCGATAAGCATACGAGATTCTCAATATGCTTTGTCTTTTAGACTGGACATCCTTATGGTGGACAGTTTTAAGGAGTGCAATTTAAGATGTTTTACAAACAAAGGCAATTAAAACAAAAACAAATGCAAGTATGGAATTTTATTTTTCCTTAAAGAAAAAAACACTAATACAGATGTTGGCCATAAAAGCTCACAACAGCAGAGTATACGTAGCTGATGTGCAGATTGGCAAAGTCAAGACTAGCCTGTCTGATATGTAACATCTGGATACAATGGTGTTGTTTCTCTGGGGCTTTACAATACAGGGCACTGTTGGCGGCCTACTGCACCACTTACAGATGTTTCAGCCGGAAGTTTCAAACGAGTGTTTTGTGGTTGATGTTGCAAGCATTTGAACTACTTAAATTAAAAATGGCCCTCCATCTCTCTGCAAACAAAAAGCTCTGATGAAAACTCATGTTTCTTAATACGAACAAATCGACCAAAAAGCTGTATAGCATTAAATTTAGTCTCCATGCTGACCTGACCAAATTTCTTCAGTAAACCTCCGTCAGAAACACCCCATGCTCCGATTTGTCTTTTTACCTTTCTCCATTAAGTTTGGTTATTTGTATTCAAACGCTTGCAGTAAAAATCGCACCATTTCTCATGCAGTTTTCAGGAAAGGCCACTTCAGATAAATACAGGTTTAATTTTTGTATCCCCCCCCCCAATGTTTTTTTTTCTTCAGTTAAAATACAAAATACATAAATCAAAGATTTCTAAAGTCTTTATCTGTAGAAAAGTTAGTGTCTTACTTTTTTGTCATTTGTTTTGCTTCCTCAGCCCACTTGGATTAAAAAAAAAAAAAAGAAATAACAGTTCGTTCCATCACAGTTCACAGCTGGGTTGGTTCAGGCATAGGTTCGGTATTGTGCTGCATCGTGATTGGTCCATATTATGAAACCATCAAAGGCCACTCTCGTTTGTAATAGGCAGCCTGGGCACTCTTGGTTCAAGTCTATGCCCTGAATTACCGATCCAGCTCAAACACCAGCTGAACGGTAAATTTGGCGAGCAAACTGAGTACCTTAAAAGCAAAACCAAAAATACAACTAAATAATATTTATATATAAATTCTACTCACTCCCAGAACACAGTGCGAGTCTTGAAGGATGAAGCATTTTAATAATCTCCAGCTTTTATTCTGCTCTTTAGTTTCCCTTGTCGGTTGCAACTGGCACATGCATGATTCAGAAACTCACTCCCATCCAAGTACTACAATTCCCATAAAGCAGCTGGAGCAGGAAATGATATCCCAGCAGCTTAGCTCCTCTTCCACTCACGTCAGGTACTTACAGGAAGTGGTCAGATGATGACAAAGATAAACCAAAGTTGTGACTAGATTAATACTTTAGAGGTCCTAGATTTAAAACCATAAAAATTGACAATATTATGACAAGAAACCACCCTGCTACTGTTATAATGTTAATGTCAGTGAAACTTGACAGGAGGAGATGCTGACACAAATCATTTATGTACCTGTATTGAAGCCACAGGTCTTCCCCACTCACAACATTCCTCTACCACCTCTCTGAAGTCACATGGTTAGAGAGGTTAATAAAGATGTCTGCACAGCTGTTTCAGGGCTGCGGGAAACTGGAGTCCATGTGCACCTGGCCCAACACCCTCAGTCCAATAAGATGTCAGGGCAGTTATGTAATGTGGAATTAAACTCGACTTAGCAAAAACCGTGGAAGATTGCCGTGCCCTTGCCATGGCTGTTATCTACTTTGGCTCTGGTGACTGGAGAGGTTTATCTTTATTATGGTTTCAAACTCACTCATCTTGATTCCCCATGCCTTAATAGAGAGTCTGCACAAGTACATATTCCCTGAATTCAGCCTTGCTTATTACCGTAGAAGGGTTTGCAGGCCCCCGTATTGAGTCTGCTAAGACCTTGAACATATGTGCTGTGGTTATGCAAAGAAATACAGCTTCCTGTCTGAAAAGACCTAGAAAATAAAAATAGGGCACCACCTGGTTTCTGCCTGTGTTGTACAACGTATTTCTTTAACTTGGGTAACAAATTTCTGTGTTTGAAACTAACAAAAAAATAAAATAAAAATAAACCCATTTCCCCCTAGCACAAGTCAGTGTATGTGTGAAGATATGGAAATATATTTTAGTATGCAAAAACGTGTCACGACGAAACCTTGCAGAAATATAACGGACGACTAATGTTGACAAGGAGGAACGTGTACTAGACACTGCCTGTAGCCGCCGTCTGCAGTCGGAGGCAGATGTGACTGTGCATTACTACTGTACCAACAGCAGCAGCAATGTGCTTTTGTAGATGTCTGAGCACTCCTATAATATTACAGCTGAATGTCTTTTCACTGGCCTGCAAAGTGATTTTTGAATTTAATGAGTAATAAGACCCTGTATGATCAACCTGGCTGTACATCTCGAGGAAGGAAGTTTAAAATGTGAAGAATGCGTTTTATGATTTCTACCCTTACCAATCCCTGCTGTCTGAATTCCACCCGCATTTCCCTTTGATATGGTCTTTAGTTAAACCAATGACTGGATGGGCAGCCTCTCTCAAAATGAACTATAAATGCACCAAGAATTACAGAAAAGGGGGTGAGTTCTACTTAAAAAAAAGTTTTTAAAGTTTTTCCAATAGGGAATATAAAAATCCTAATCAGATTTTTATATTGGCAAGATTCTCCTTTCACACGAAAACTGCTGGTGGGTGGACTGGACTGCAGTTTCCCTTTCTCTGGTGAGAGTGAGGCAATCTATCTAGTACTTTCAGTCTTAGTCTAACTTTACTGGGAATGTGTTTTTTTTGTTTGTTTCGTTTCTTTATACTCTAATTTCATCGTCATCCTCATCCATGAAAGAGAAATCTTTCTCATCCTCCCCCTGTTGTGAGCTAAACTTGGCGCTGTCCGTGTCCCCCTGTGCTTGGCTCTCGGCGGTAATTGGTTTCTCCTCCAGGGTGGCCGAGCCGGCGCTGGACACAGAGCAGCTGTCTAGGTGATGATGCCGGGGCTGGGGCTCTGGGGTGTAGGGACCAGCATCAACCTGGCTCTCCAAAACCTTGGCAGGCCTCGCTGGGGACTCCATCTCCTCGCCCTCCCCAGCATGGCTCGTTAGCGTTGGGGACCCCCTCCCCTCGCTACTTTTCCCCTCCTCGAAGCCCAGATCGTCCTCCTCCCAGGGCTTCTTTTCCATCACGCTCAGGATGTCACCCAGCATGGATGGGCCCAGGTCGATGTGGAAGGACATGATGGACTCGGCGTGTTTTAGACCTCCGAGTCTCGGTGGCGATGATGGGCGCAGATCTGTGAGCTCGCCAAAGTCTCTCTCATCCAGCTCGGGGTCGAAAGTCTTGATATTGGCGGTGGCAGCCGCGGCTGCACCGTTCACGGGCTTCTCGTAGTCTGGCAGCTTTTTGAGCGGGCTGGAGGAGAGGCTCTTGGGCACACGACCGCCCCCTCTCTCCATGTCGTCGTCGTTGAGGTGGGGCAGGGACACCGCATTCTTCACGAAGGTGGGGGAGCCCCGGGGTGGCACCAGAGTGGACTCGTGTTTGTCAGCCCGTGTCACCGACTGGGACCTCTTGCTGTGGCGGAAAGTGCGGGACAGGAGTCCTGGTTTGGGGCTGGGGGAGTGCGGCCGGGCCTCGCTTTCCCGAGGGGGCTCCCCGGAGCGGGTGCTAAGGAAGGAAGTGTCGCCAAAAGCGTCACCCCCCCGGCCCACATGCATGGTGTGGCGGAAATCTCCCAATGGGGCACTGATCATCTCCACGGTGAGGTCGGCCCGTGAGCGGCGTTTGGACTGTGACGTATTGGACACCAACTGCTTTAGGATGGGCATTGTGATGGCTGTGTGAGCTTCAGTAAAACGATGAAAGAGAAAATTAAAATGACAGGACAGGGAAGCGCTTCCTATCAGTTCTAAGTAAGTCTGTAGTTTAATTTACTTTTGCTTTCAATTTTGTGAAAGTGGACTATTTTGGCAAAAGGTCAGGGCACAAGCATTTCCTGGTATCGCAGGGTCACATCCATGGCAGTACCCCAGAACAGGCACTGTAGGCTCCAGATTCAGGCATGCCTCATCCCTGTGAATCACTCCTGCAAGACAAAAGTAGAAGAGAAACTCTTTCAGTTGGATGTCAACAAAAAGTTGGCAAATGTAGCAAAACCTGAAATGGGGAGACATTCTTCTAAGGGTTGTTGACATCTGCAGTGCATCTGTAATTACCCATGAAATTCTTATCACTTCTGTCCTGAAAGAAGAAAACAAAAACAAGCGTCTTAGTGACGCCCGGTAACCTGGTTCAGTTTCCTAGTAACCACCACCAGCCGACGGGAGCAGTCAAATCAGCCCTCCCCTCGAACAACGGAGAGGCTGCGGATCCGACTTCATTCTCGGCACTAGAAATTTAAAGGTTATCCCTGCTGGGGATCACAAGTTTCCAGGACTTACAAATGCAATTCTGCTGCTCTAAGCAACCGGCATTTAAATCTCGGGACTCTAGTGTGACTGTGGCGAGGGTGACCGGGAGGCGAGAGAGGGAAGAGGGACAGAAGAAAAACGGACCACTCGCTTTTAAAATTCGCTTTTGTTTGATTAAAATTCCTCTTCCATTGAAAGTCAAATTCAGCAACCAGCTTATGGTTCCTGGGCACCAAAAAAAAAAAAAAAACTGTTCCAAACACAGTAAATTATGTAGTATGTAACTGTAGCATGACATATAAAGTATTCCATAGTACCTTGTATGTTTTAATATCAGATCTTAATTATACAGTGTGGCTCAGCTTAAGTAGACCACAGCATGAACATCCTACACAGACAGTTTCAGACAGGAATCGCCATACTAGATAACCACACTGAAAGAGGATGACTTCAGACAGCACTGTGCGAAACCATAGGGTACAACAACACAGAAATCAACTGAAACTCAAAATGTGTAGTCAGTGTGCAAAGCATGAGGGCGGGGAAATTCAGTCACTAGAGACCACACTACTACTGAAGAGAGGGAGACGCCCTTGGGAAAGACGAGGGTCGCCCCCCTTCCACAGTCCCCCCTGTACCATGCTCTCATCTTTGTGCTCAAAGTCAAGCCTCTAAATCCTTTCAGTTGTACTGCTGGCAACTGTCCAAACCTTGCTCTGTACTGCGACTGGGACGGGAGATTAGACTTGCAGAAATGTGTAGGCTTTATGTTGTTAAAATAATGATGGTGTAGAAATGGTAGCTTTTTATTTTAAAAACCCACGAGGAGCAGTCTTTTCCATTACATAATTGACTTGATCCCATTTCCATTTAGTCATACTTGCTAATTCCTTCTTTATTACCCTATTAAATATTTTCAGCTTTTAAATTATAGTTTAAATGAAGTTAGCACAAACCTTCAACCTTCTCTGTAGGACACTCAGGTTTTTAACACAAAACAACATGGCTAACCAGGAGGAATATTTGTGCTTCACTGCAGATGCTGCCCTTGATCCAGGACACGAGGTTTCCAAATACAGAGCAACACAGAGATGCTAAGAGATACGGACAGTTTTTCAGTCACCTGCAGTTGTGTCTCATGCAGAGAAAAAAAATATTACTTGAATAAACACTTGTTGCATCACTCACATTTCCCAATGACGTTCGTTAGACTTGCACAGAACTGCAATCAAAATGGCAGATGTGAAATCAAATGAGGATTTTTCATTAATGCATTTATAATTCCCAGGCAGACTCCAGAGCCACGCAGTCTAGCAGTCTATTGAAATAAATAACATTTTTACATCTCCAGTTACTTGGAAAAAAACGACTTCAACAGCTTTCTAAGCACGGCTTAAAACCTACATTACAATCTTGTATAGCATCGTTCAATTTCCTGTTCTGGCTTTTACATCATAAAGAGATCAAGTTACCGTTCGTATTCTCATGTCCCAGCTACTGGAGATTCCAAGAGTTAGTCAGATATAAGCTTTAGGCTAAAATAATTAAACCTTCATTCAAATCTACACCAATTCCTGTCGATTAATTGAAGTTTACTGAAACCAATCTCCTATAGTCAGCACTTCACTAGGAACAAGATTACTAATCCCTTAACACGGACACTGAAATAAAAGATGGATGTGTCCATTTTCATATAGGTCACTAAAATAAGACATGACCACTCACTCACACTTGTCACTTTCTGCCTTGCAATATATAGACTTTACATTCTCAACACCCTTGGCGTGAAAACATCCCGCATGTTAGATCAGTATACCTCTCCTTTCCGGCATCCTCGCTCACAGCTCATGTCACCCCTGTGAGGAAGTTATAAGCAGTTGTGCTTTGCAGCAGGCGAGGGGAGGCTGCGCGCTTTGCATCTTAGGAACAGTCGCACACACCGCCCTGCCTCCACCCAGCCGAGTCACTGGCAGAGGGGGGAAATGGTTGAAAACCACAGTGACAACAGCACAGTGAGCACGGCGAGCAAAATTAGTCCACACTCACTCGGTACCCTGCGGTGGTTTTGATTTCGTGTCTGTCTTCAGGAAGAAGTTGCTGCCAATCGACTACCAACCTTGCCTGTTTACTGCAGTGAAGATGTGATGCCAGTAGCACCACCAGGTTGCAGCTCTACCGGTTTTTCATATAGAAAGTAGATTTGAGGGCCCAACAATGACAACTATTACAGCTGGCATTGCAGTCTTATCAGGTATCAATTCAACAGATCTGACTAGACCAGAACTTTGGAGTACCCATATCAGACATCACCTTGTGCATGTCAAACTGGGGAGTTAAAAACAAACTATGAATGCATTTAATAGTACAGGAAGGATGACATAGGTGATCATGAACCTCATGCACATTTTTCACCACGTACCTCTCAGGAATGTAGAAAATCAAACATGGCTAGTTTTCCTGCTTTTCTCCAAATAAGGTCACACCTTACATAATTGGCCCCAATTTAATTATCCGACCAACTGTTCACCTGAAAGGAGGCAACACGGACAGGTGGGCAGAATGCGCCGGTGGGGGGGATTTGGGCATTTTACTGGAGCAATCTAAGTGAAGTACCTTGCTCAAAGGTACAACAGTACTGCCCCACCTGGGATTTGATTCCTAGTTTCACTCCAATAACTGTAGAAATACGGAGTCCTGTCCATGGTAACATTAACTACAAGGTAAGTCAATCATTAACCTTCTCTGAAAAGATCTGTACAAGCTAAACAGTACTATGACCATTGACAATAGGTCAGGTTAATTAACCTGTTCTAGACAGCATGTTTTTTTTTAACCCGATACAAACGTCACCGCACAAAATGACTAATCTTTCATGGAGAGATTTCCAGGCATCAGCTACAAAGTAAACAATATCCAAGTACTCAGTTACAGAGTCAGACAGACCCGGGAATGACAGGATCTTGGGGGAGAAGGTGAACTCAACTCCTCAGAAACACCCAAGGGTGGGTGCACTTCAAGCACACCCACATCTGCTGGCAGAAAAAGGGACACAATCATGCATTATATTGGATTGTACCACTTAGTAAAACCTACAAAGAAACCTCAGGGCTGTGGCATGTGACTTTCCATGTGTAGTCTGTTAAATAAGGAATGGGCTTCCCAGACTGTCTGTCTAGCATCTGGGGTCATCAGTTCACTGCCAGTCACAGACGGAGACCCTCCGATTCGCTGGCTGCCAGTATGGGAATTGCTCAAGGTCATGGTTCTCTTTTGCAGACCCAACTCCCATCTGTCTTGCTGGCATTTTGTGACGCACTTATAATAAGAAACTATGACCTCCTTGAGTTTAATTCCCTTTCCAGCAGGGGCACAAATTATTCAATTGGAAAATATGTGCCAGACAAAAAGCTTTTCTCCTGTACAAACAATCTAAGATGTGTATCGAACAGGCGATCCATGGGCAACATCTGTGCTAACTTGTAGTCATTTCACCCCAATCCTTCCCAGCCTGCCCTGCAGTACTGGCTGTGATCCATCCCTCTGCTTAACCTCCCTCACTCCTTTACCTGCTCAGGTCTCCAGGGCAACCCAGGACAGGAGAGCTGCCTTACTTCCAAACATAGGCCTATGGACGAGCGAGGCCTGCGCTTTTGGTAACTTAGCCTCCGACTTCAATAAACCAACAACAGCAGCAACAACAAATCCTTCTATCAGGGATTTGGATTTCAGGGGAGTTGCTCTGCTTACATGCACACACGTTGCTCAACAGTGGAAATTAATACAATGTAAATTAAGTGATTGAATCAGATTAAGACACATATGCACTAATTTGACACTCTTAAAAAAAGAAATATGGTCTGAAGGGAGAAACAAGCAAAAACAACGATCACACTCTAGCTAGCCCTAACTAGATCACTCAAAGATGCCTTTGTTCCAGGGTGCATTTTCTGACACCCTCCCCCCTCCATTCTTGCACTCCAATAAGCACACGAAAAAAGAGAAAGTGTGTAATGTTAAACATATCAGCCCTAGATCCAACCTCTCAGTTTCCTCTCACCTTCCCATTGTCTGTCCATTTGTCTCTCAACCAGCTTAGATTTCCTGCCTCAAGTTTTCACATAAGTGTCACACTACACTCATCACCCCCCCTTTGTTTTAACACACCCTTGACACCAGATCCCATATCTCACCTGCCAACGTCCACATGGATAGAAACAAAACACAAAACACATCATACCAGCCATGTAGACTGGCCAATATTTTGTAGGACATGTTGTGAACAATGAAAAACTGAAAATGTATTTTGTGTATATGTAATTTCTCCAAAACAATCATGTCCAGTAGGATAACAATGACACAGATGAACGCCCCTGATGCCATTCAAACACGATCAGCCAGACACAGAACACTCCACCTTTCAAGACAAGAAACCAATAAGGAACATTCAAATGGATTCCAGAATCCCTCAACGTCCGGGTTTCATCTTGTGCTCGTTCGGCTCTCTTTGTTCTCAAGACTGATCATGGGTTCCAAAGCGTTCAGGCGATTCGCTCACTGCCATTGTTCTGCCCAAAACCTGTTCACCGAATGTTCATTCCAGTTTATTATGAACATTATAAACCTGCAAGGATTAAGCCAATATCAAAGTGCAGAAGATAGCTGTATGCTACTCTGCAGGAAGTCTCACAGTTTGCCTCACAGGGGCCTAAGCTTTTTTTAAAAGAGGCTGTTAATTAGCTGCAGCAGCAGATAAAATGGGATTTGAGAATCCCATGAGAAATCCTTCAAAGCAGGTTTATAGGGATGGTTGCTTTACTCAGCTAACATATTGCTATAAAGCTGGCATCAAAAGATGCATAGCGCCAGTGAAGTGAAGTGTGTGTCTTTCTGCACACACAAGAAAAAACATTTAAAATGGATTAAGCAGCAAGAGCAAGACAGGCACAGTAAAAAGTACCAAATGAATAAACCAAATTCAAATGAATCACAGATGGAATGGGAATACCACTACTGAAGATGGAAGGAGCTACACTGTTGTTTCCAGCTAGTCCTGTAAAAGACATTTCATTGTAAAATGAGTAACTAGGCTCCAATGGTTGCTTTTGAAAAATCGGCTTTTAAACAAATGACTTTGCTCAACAAATATGCAGCAGTTATGTGTAACAGACCTTCACCAAAGATCAATAGCAATAATAGCTTGCCTTTTACAAAATGAAGCATTCACTTTCACTGACTGAACAAAAGGGTATTTCCTATTCAAACAAAGGGCACTGTTTGCCATGGCATCCTGGCAGACAAAGCATGATTTGGCTTTTCTGGGATCAGGAACAGGTAAGGGATGTTTATACTCCAAACATTAGAAAGAATAGTCTTATTACAATAATTTCAACATTAGCTAAATCATCTTTTCACACTCGACAATACCCATTGGACAGTGAGCACAGCTGCATCACCCCCTGCATTTATTTCTATTTCTATCATTACCTTTCACAATCAGCAGTGGTGATTAGTAACAAATGTGGTAGCAGAGCAACTCCCATTAACCCTCTACCATGCTTGGGGAAAAACCCTCTACCAGTGCTTTTTAGTTTCAGTATTAACAAAATCAGTCAAAATTGGGTCCACTTATAACCAGCTATTATGTTGAACAACAACCGAGAAACTGACTTTGGCCTTTTGTAGTGTAGTGTATAGGGAAATGTTTGGTTCACAGGAGAGTACATGATTAAACAGTCTGATCCTGCTGCTGCTGCTGATCCCACCACTGACACCATAAAACTGTCCCCGAGCCATAATCTCCAGCTTGGAGGCAGAGGTTTCATGCCAACATCTTCCAGCACTGTTAACACAGCCCTCTCATCCTCAGGCACTGAGTAAACCACAATAAACAAGCATGTAGTGAGTAATCCATTTTTAAAATTGTACCTTTCTTTTCATTTTCTTATGTAATGTTTTGGGGAGGAAAAAACTTAATTTCTGCCATGTATGGTCATGTGAGTTTGGCTTTTAAATTTAACAGAAGTCATATGACATGAGCCGGAGAGAGAAGGCTTGCCATAGCCAAAACCCATAGCAACTCCGGACTGTCCACAAGCCTACTTCAATATGATTGTAGCACTAAGTGATGAACATTGGCAGAGCCTGGAGTTTATGTAACAACCTTCCCTCACGCAGAATGGTCGGATAAATACATGTAATTGCATTGGACACTTCTCTGTAAATTATGAATTATGTTAGGTAATACAGCCATGTATTTTTTAAATGCACTTCTTTGCAACAGCTATAAAAGGCAACATCTGAGTGCTGATAGTTTTTTTTTTTCCACCCCCTTACACTGGTACTGAACAACTATACCAGTTGCCAGCTCTTCCATTACTGTCCATCCCTCCCATCGCCTGGCTGTAACCTTCACCACACACTCCTGGAGAGTGGGGGCAGCTGGGTTATGTTCCAGACTCCTGCATAGCCTCTTCACGTCCATTAAGTGGGATTGTTACAGACTGGCCAGCAGCGAGTCTGTATGGCCTCTCCAGCTCTATCATCACCGCTGAAGACCGAAATTACTTGGCTCTTAGTTTAATAGTAAAAAGCACTCACCTTTGTCAGTGTTGCTGACAGAAAGCAAAGTTCTGTTTCTCCTCAAAGGGACATCATGTAAGCACTCCTGCTAGTTAGCATTATATCCAGGTATGCAAACTTGCTGTGCAAAAAAAGAGGTCCTAAATAAATGCATCCAGTGCTTTCCCTTCCAGTGGGAGAAATGCCTTCCTTCTGCTGCTCACGCCTCACACTCTGATGGGACCCTCAGCCTGCCCTCAACTTTTCAACACATGCCTTTGTTCAACTTAAAACAGGTCACTACTCCTATGTAAATTCTCTGTACAAAAGGGATATCAGATGAGCATCCTGAGTAACCCACTTTGTCAGTTCATTTAACATCGTCATCAGGACTACTTACAAAAGAAACGCCACCCATTTAAATGCTAATCCAATCTTTGAGGAACCGCAGCAGGCAGACAGACAGCGAGACAAAGGGATCAATCAACAGCCAATCAGCAGTTTGTTTAACAGAAGTCTTGGCATACCAAATGAGGAATGTCAATAGTATGTGAAGGGACATCATTATACTCTGAAGCAACAGAGTCTGAAGGCAGGAGTAAAACAACATCTGTTCTAGGCCTTTGTGATATTCATCTGTATGCAAATGATCTAATTTAAGACTTCGTATAGGTATCTAAAATGTATACAAATTTTGGAACTTCAGAACTCTTCAACAACTTTTGATGAATACAGAAATACATTAATCTTGCTCCTGGACTAATGCAAATGAATAGGGTGGAATTTTAATCCATAGAACAGGTGTGTGTGTGGCCAGGGAACACATGACACTGCACTACGCTTATCCATTTCCCTCTCATTGATCAGTGGAATTGGATCTCAGAGAAGAGGATCAACCTGTGAGTTTGAGGAACATTACAGAGTGACCGCCATGACTGGTATTTTTCTAAATGTGATGCTGTGCAGGACAAGACGTGCGGGGACCCCCCCGGAAGTCCATGCCCTTCCACACCTGCACTCCCTTAAGTGGCTAAAGTGAACTGCTTCCTGGTGGGGAGAGGCAAGGAGTACCACCACAGGAGCAGAGTGGAAAAAAGAGCAAAAGCAAAAGCAGAAGCAGAATCCTCACAGTAAATTCACTTTGACTGCGGGGCTGTGGAATTGATTACAGATTTGGACTGGCCGCTGTTTGTCTTGTGCATTTATTATAGTTATATGTGTAGCGAGGGACCTGTGTTTAAGTGTAGGTAGGCTCAACAGGGAGTTGTTTGTCTATTAGTTTTGTGCATGGAGCACTGTACAAATCAATCACCAGTTCCTTCACTTCAACGCCATATCTCAGTTTGTGTTTGCTCATTTTCCTAGGCCCCACCTCAGGCTTAGGGCCACACCAACACACCTTCCTTTCAGCCGATCATCAGTCGTCTAGAATCTAAATCAAACGGACAATGTGAGAAAAACCTCATGGAAAAAAAACGTTTGATATTTTTTTTTATCAAAGTTAAAGAGATTTTGATCACAGTGATTCAGTCACAATTGTCTCCAGTTTTAGTTAAACCCTTTAGGTCCTTAAAAATACAAAACTTCAAGCATGAATGACTCTCTCTGATCTACTCGGGGAGGGGTTTCTGGAGCTCTTCAAAGACAAAAAGCCAAATGGAAGAAATGATCAAACATACATTTCCACCCAAGTAAGCAAGATTGAATCTCAATCCAAAACTGCTATAAGGGCTTGAATAATGAGTTTTAATTTCTGATAAGTGTGCTTGGTTGGAAAAAATTAAAACATGTTCATGAAAACAGTCACCACCCACAAAAAAAAAAAGTTCTCTCCCAGGTTCTCTCCCAATCACTGCAAAGGATTTCTGTTCAAACTCATTCAACAGTATATTTCCATCACTGGATCTTGGTTAAAAAAAATGATCAGACAAACAAAAACAACATTTCTGTGCAGACATGGCTTCAAGAGAACTGCTCGTAGCCAGTACCTTTAGAGAGCCAACGTCAAATAATGCAGGAAACAGACGTGATTTTAGTATCGCGATTAAAATCCCAAAGCAAGAGAAAAGCATCACATTTGAGAATGGAGAAGAAACAAATTAAAGGATGACGACAACTTGACAGAACAAAAGATTGAAAAGGTCAGACAGACCAAGGAGCGAAGGAAAAAAAGTATGAAATGGACGGCAATGAAAAATCTCTCAAGACACCGAAAGGACAGCCATTTAGTCTTGTCAGCTTTGGACTCCATTGTCTATTTTAAATTACGATTTGGCTGAATCTGCCCCCAAAACACCACATCTCCAACAGCGAACAAATCGCGAAACCATTAGTCAGAAGCACTTTAATTTAGGTGTCGTAAAGTAGAAATGAAAGGTTTTAAACTACAGGGAAGTGCTCCGGGGCCATTTTAGTTGGAGACTTGTATTTTTAAAAGATCAAGGACATGATAAATTACAGTTTGTCAGTATACATATGATTATATTTATCTGAAGGGGAATTCACGGCCTTCAACCTGCCTCAAGTGTTAACAGACAAAGAGCCTCAGTTTCACAACTCGACGCAGTACTTAATAAAGATAACATGTTGTACAGGCGCGGCACAGGCAGCCCTGTATTCATGGCGAACAGACCGCCCAGGTGGAGCCAGGCCTCTGGCACACACAGGCAAACCACTGCAGGATTAAGTAATTTGTTCAGCTAAAAACTGAACGTGGCTCCTGCCGAGCACAGCTCCGCCCCTGGCATGACCTTTCACCCCCGAGCGCGCCTGACTGAAGCGACGACACTTCTACACAAAGAAACTCTGGCGCCCCGTTTACGGCCCAGCCAAACCCTCCGTTTAGCTGCGTGACTTTAGTAATGCCATACAGTTACGGAGGGTATTTGCTTGTCCTCATGTTGACCTCATTTTTACATTGCCGCACTTTGTTTTCACGTCCCTGATTTAAACTCTCAGTGGGACAGCCGTGAAGAGATCTGAAAAATGATGAGACATGATAAATAAACAGAACACGATGGGTTTAAAAGTATGAAAGGCCAATAAGCAAGGCATTATATACGTTTGCACTATAATCCCTTCAGTTATCCCTCTAGTTTTTTTTTTTTTTTTTTTTAGTTTTTAGTTGAGACTTGGACTCTCCCTTGCTTATTCAGGAGAGGAGCTACTGGTTTTCCTTTCATGGGACAAACACTAAGCTTGGCGTTAAAGAACAGTGCACTGCCCTGACATTTACAAACCTGAAATGAGGGGAACAAAAACACAAAGCACAGAATGGGCATGACAAGGGCACAGAGCTTACAGCGCACTTCAGGAGAACTGTATTCTGGGTCTGTGAAACTCATTACCTAAACCTCCTGGAATGTGCCCAAACCTCATTAGTCCGCTGCAATAGAAGAGCGAGAAATGGCGAAGGAAAGCTCAACTCAGACAGAGGACAATTGTGTCCATCCGATCAATCACTCCAACCATGTGTCTTTTTTATTCCCTGACTGGCTGCCTTCTTTCTTTGTCTTTTTCCTCCCTCCCCCCTTTTCCGTCTAAAATGTGATCACCAACGATTTTAACTGAAAAGATAAAGAAGCCTAATCCAGTTTCTCACTTTGCATAAAACAAATTGGACGAAATGATTCACTGGTTATGGTGAACAGTTGTTTTTCAGGTACTATTAACCCTTAATGCCCCTCCCCAGCAAATTCTTGCTAGACATGACAAAGATTTTTTTTTTGTAGTAGTTTAATTGATCAAATATTTGCATTTAAACCTGTTGGATAATGTAAGGAGCATTTTGATGCCATATTTAAGACAGAGGTCTGGGTTTGTATGAGTAGTTGCAGTCGATTAAAGTAACATTGGCAGAACAGGGCATTTTAGAAGATAAAACTACTAATGAACACTTCCAAAACGAATTCCTCTCCCTTTCTTGATCACCACTTTGTATTGAAAAAATGTGCTAAATCACCACTATGATAAGCGTCTCATAACAGCATTACAGAGAGAGCCCCTGTTCAGCAAACACAGCAATTACTGCACACAGAAAACACACACGAGGTCAGTCTGCCTGCCAGCCATCCAACCAGCACTGTACAGGACAGGCAAAGCACTGTGGGACTGCGAGAGCTGGGGACCAGAAAGGGAGGGTATCGACCTTAATGGGTCAGCAGGAAGGGAGGATGCAAGATGCTTTCCCTCCAACTCAAATCGCCCTGCGGAAATAGGCTGCTCTTGCCCTTCCTAATCCGTCCCATACACACACACAAAGCTTTAGCAAACGCCCGGTCCACGAGCACATGCCTATGAGCCAGCAGTCACGGCCTGTGTGTTAAATCAGCACGTACCTTTGCATGCAAATGAAAGAAAGCACACAATGCGACATCCTCTTGTCCCCCGAAGCGATGGGTTGCTGTGAGCCGTTTAACGTTTTGAAAAGGTCCCCTTTGTTTGCCTTAATAATAACACTAATAATCAGTTCGCCTCCAGAAATGAAAGCTTTTACAGTGCGCAGTTAAATGTATACGGGTCTCATGAGGGAACACTAAACGTCCAGTTTCAAGAGTTGCCTCAAGCGGGACTCACTGTTTTAATGATTTAAACAGCAGTGGATGGAAAACAAATTAAAAATTGGAGTGGTCCATTCCTGGCAAAGGAGGAACACCACTGGGGTTAATATAAATTGTATGAGTGATTTTTTTTTTTTTTTTTTTTTTTTCCCCAAAGGCGGAGACCAGGGCAACAATGCCGACAGGAGTTACAGCACGCACAGACCTCTGCCCGTAGATCCAGCCCTGTAACTACAACGGTTTTTAAGTAAAACAACATGTTCCTCATAAATTTGGATAATTGAGATTGAGTGCGTCTTGGTAAAGTTCCTGTTCAGAGACGCATACAGTTAACAGTTCTCAAGTCTGGGTCTCAGCGCTGGCTGCTGCTTAATTCATTAGCTGCTCAACCAAGACGTTTTCAATTTATAACCCTCTGGAGGAGATCTGGGGACATCATGAGATCTGCCCAGTCCCTTAGACAAAGGCAGTTTGGACTTCTTTGGTCAGGAGTGCTCAGTAGAGAGCCAGATCAAGAGCTCTCCTGAGGTCATATGTAAACACATACAAAACTGTGGAGCTGAACTAGCCTCCAGATTAAAAATACATCCCTGTATTGACTGAGTCAGTGGGATACTTCATTGATTCTCATCCGGTTCGTCTTCCACAGCCCACCTCCTGTGATCATGCATTTTGGGAGCAGTTTCTCACCCAGCTGATGTGTCCGGAACAAACATCTTACATTCAAGCCACATCACACTGCAACCAACACAACCCTCAGCCGGTCATACTTCCACTTTCCGACCTCAAATACCAAACGCAGACTCTCAGCAGCTTTAAGACACAGACAGCCACCTCTGCAACCTGCCTCACACATTCAGAGGCCCAGCAAACTTCACACAGGAACTTGTGCATAACCACCAAAAGTTGTGATCAACATAGGTACATTCAATTTACCTGAACTTTACATCCGTCTCATTTTAACAGACAGAAGGAGAGAAGATATTTGAAAGAGGTGCACACACAAAATAAACGCGAGATATGAAATACATGATTTTACACTAATGTTTTGGATATGAAAGTTATCCTTATTATAGCTTTTGTGTTTGTCTTTTAACACAAGATTAATGTCAAAAGCTTGGTCCTCACTGTGTCTTTTAAGTTATTAATTATTTCTCTGGTGAATGAGTGAGTGATGGAAATGGTTGCTGTGAAGTATTCTCTATCCTGCTTCACTGCACTGGCTTCCCTGGGTCAGGTAGGCCATAAAGGAAAGGACATTTTCCAGGAAATTCCAGTCAGGTTTATCATTATCGCTCACACCCTTTCTAAACGGCCAACAAAAATCCCCCCCAGCATAAGCACATTCAGAGTGTGTGTGTGTGTGCGAGCACATTGGTGCCGGGTTTATGAACAGCACATCTCCCCGTACCTGACACCCTGCCGCTCAGACGCACAGTGACCATCACCGCAGCCCCATCGCCGGGTTTCTCACTCAAGATAACAGCACCAAGGTTCAGTATAGCCTTTTCTTTCATATTTCACCTCCTCACACCGAACACACCCTCCAATTTTCTTCTCACAGGCGCTCACAAAAGAACGGAACTGAGAAAATTACACCCAAAATGAAAATACAGCAATTGGCAGCGCTGCCTGTTCTTCATACACAACACAGGAGGTATCAGTGACAGTTCAAATATCCTCGGCAAAGGCGCGCACAGATGTCTACATTGCAGCCATTACTCGTAGGTGAACGATAAGTCCCGAGTGTTTAAGAGCTTACAGATGTGCAACAAATGGAACCAGAGAAAAAATGGCCCTTGGCAGGAAAAAACACAAACACGGGAAGAAAAATAAAAACAGCCTCCTCACATGTTTCCTCTACATAGATTTATCAAACAAATGGCCTGCACTTCATATTTTGGCTGTATTATTTTAACATGGCAGTTTGCCAAAGCTCAGGGCTGTCCCATGTGTTACAGAGCAAGCACTGCAAATCCAAACATAGATTAAAAGTTGCTGCAGGAATTTCATTGATGGGCCGTTATTGGTTATTCATTGCTCACGTCCTGTCAGGTTTTACAGCATGTCCAAAAGCAAGCATCTTGCAGTTTTAAGAGGTCCGCTTTCACTGAATGTTGGCGAAAACCATGACCCTCGATCTACAGCCTACTATTTAGGATCCTGGTGGCAACTAAAGGCCCTTCTGATACCTAATGGTCTGACAAACCGTAGGCCTGAAAGGAAACTGCCACAAAGACACAAGCTGAAATCTTGTCAATAAGTAGATGCATTGCTCACAAACCGCTTTAGGAATACAGTGGGGTGTAAAACTTCTCTCCTTGCTCTTTCAACACCTGAGAAAACTGTCCAGCAGTGGGCTTTCCAAGGCTTGCCGTGCACACACTGCCTGCCACCTGTCATCGCCTGCGCAGAACGACACCAGTGAAGGAGCACAAAGGGGAACTATTGGCCTGTGAATGGGATTGTGCCGTGTTGGATCTTTGAGGCTTTCAAGTGGTGGTAATCTGTGCAATAGATTAAACACATAGCAAAACTCAGCAAGTTAATATTTAATCACGGTCACCAGACGAACCCTGCGGAAAAAACAAAAACAAATACAAAACAAAGAGACCCCCAGAGAAGAGGGAGATCTGTTGAGCGACTGATCATGGCTGGATGACAGAAAACAGGAGGAACTCTCAACCTGTGACCGGTTATATAGCCCAATGAGAAACCGGCTCATTTCCCTGAAATATCATAAAGGCATTATTCATTTGCCATTTTTACAATCGACAAATTTGGGGACTGAAGCTTTTCCTGTGGTGCTGAAGTCAAGAGGAGAATCTAAATCAACAGCTGCTACGAAACAGAAAAACAAATACATGTACGTACTGAACTATACAAAAAAAATAAAGTAAAAACCAGATATGGCAGGTGTCTCTTTCAAGAGTTACGGAAACGTCTGCGACTGGGAATTAAGGCCCTTTGAACGCACTGGGTTGGTTCGGAGAGATCACTGGAATGTACTTATTAGGACAAAATAACAATGAGAAAAATGTATGCTCCTTTCAGCGTGCCCAAGTCACATCCTTGGTGTTGAAAAAAACATTCACTGAACAGGTCTGCCTTCTTTCAACTAATTATTTGCTCATGTGCAGCCAAAATTGAGCAAGGCTATAATTATTCATGGGGGTCAGAGAGGCCTACACAAGGTGCATTTACAGTTACACTCGAATGTAGTATAACAAATGTAAACCACTTCCACAAACATCGGTGCTTAGGTTGTCCGATAAAGCAATTTTTAAAAATAAAAGTTAAACCCTTCAATATGAAAAGTGTACAACGCATCCACATTAACATTTCAGGTAGTGAACCCACCATCACTGAAGTCAAGTGTTTTGACAGGTCAAATGTTTGTTTGTGTCGCTAGTTCATTAGGGAGAGACTGACGCATGATTTGAGGATTTGGAAATTATGAATGGATTCACACCCACAGACCTGGGTCGGGTTCATCAGATAAAGCTGCAGAAAGCATGTCAAACTCGGAAGAAGCCTCCCCAACACAAACCTTTAGTTTCAGCACCTGAGGCAAGTGAAAGAACATTTGTAACCGAGTATAAGCTTCCTTATCACAAAATATACATTTCAAATTCATTGTGATGCTGTCAACTTGTTTCTATTACACTATTCGCTTCGACCTAATACACATTACATACATCCACATCCACACAGATGTGCGTGCACCTCAAGCTTTAATTACACTGGGAAGGGTGGTTTAGCAGTCAATGAGCATTCTGTTCCACAAGTACATCCTGACATTGTTCTTCATCAAGATACGGCTCCCTGGCAGTGAATGAAGTGAAGGGGCACACACCTCCAGGACAACACAGCGGGACAGGAGCCCTGTTCTACACCTATGGGAGTAACCTCGATGGGCAACAGAGATAAGTACACCAACCACTGGCTAATGGGACCACCCTGAAGGAAAATAAATCCAGACCAGACTTCAATTCAAAGACTTTACTGAATCCAAGCCTAATTGATATCAGGACTTTGTGTGCTGCTAATTGAGGAAATACCAAGTAGAGGCCTAAAGGATCTCAAACAGCTTTAATTCAGAACTTTTGTTAATCAAGCTTACGTGTTGTAATGGTCTGATGCAGAGGGCTGCTTTAATTCTGCTGGACACCACACACTGTGCCGAACAGCTTCCACATAGTCCGAGATACCAAGCGGCTACGGTGGCTCCAGCTTTCCCCATAAACAAACACACGATATTTACAGTAAACAGCCTTGTGCAAAGACCGGTGCTCTGATACAAGATAAGGCACACCTGCTCACTTACGGAAATCTGACTAGACAACTAACTGATGCCAGCTGAAACACTGCCACGTCTGGGTTCTTCACAGCCTCAGCCAATCGGACTGCGAGTGTGGTTGCAGGCTTGCAGTGTTCAAGGTTTTGAAATGCAGAGCTGTATAATGTTTGCTCCCTGCTGAAACAACTACAGAGAGATTGCCAAGGTACTTGTACCAAGAAAGCACACTGAACTGAAAACCTTCCCTGCTCTGACCTATACATATGTAAACACAGACTTCACTAATAAACACTGAGTCGCACTTTACTGAACACAATTAGCAGGGCAACAAATTTCTGTTCAGATTACTTTACCCACCCGCAAATAAGTAAATACCAGCTTTCACTCACTCCATATTTGGAAAGCTTATTCGCTTTGTGTGTTTATCAAGCGTTCCTTCCAGAACCGTATACACAAGTCGGTTCTCAGCATGTGCTTGCCCGTTACAAACAATCTGGCCTCTGCATTCCTCTGTGTGGTTTGTCCCAAGATATATAAAACTCATTTTGCTAATATACCTCTCCCCCGATAAACATTTCTCAAAACGTCAAAGTCTTCAGTTACTAACTACAGCAACTAGCACTAAGCCCGAATTCCAGAAAAAACAAACAGTTTACATTGGAATTTCCTGGATTGCAGAGGAGGAGTGGGCATACATACATTTTCACACACAAACCCCTGAGACCTACAAGCACGATGTATGGTATACGTCCTCAAATGTAACCTAAAAACTGGAATTCAGCGCACACTATATACCATTAAAACGTTTAAACACATTAAAGTCATGAGTACCACCTGGCCTTCCGGTTATTTAATATTTTACTTCCTTGTCCTCAGAGAAAATGACTCGCATGTCATGCTAGCTATTTTTCAAATAAATAAACGATCAACTGAAGACACAGTCTGAGAAACGTTCTCAGTGCTGAGCAGGGAATGCAATTTAGAGTGATACAAGACTGGGAACGCATCAGCCTGTGCAACACTAGTGTCCACACCACTTCTGGTAAATCATTTTCTGAAGCAATTGCAACGCTGGTTCCCTTGTACTCTTCGGCTCTGAGAAGTCTCTTCAGAGGCAATTTCTAAATTAGTTATAATGAGGGGAATGGAGGAAGCACCAGAAAAGTGCCCTGAGAACTCAGTGTGACATCCAGCCAGTCAACACTGAAAACAAAGGAATACAAATGAAGACCATTACTCTCCTGAGAGAGGAATATGCCCTAATCTGCACACAACTAACTACACCATGTTGGACAGTCTCCTTCGGATTGTGAAGGAACAGCATGATGAGGTTCCAGGATAAACAAACTACTCACTGCTAATGACATCCAAGGTAGCTTTAATGACTACTTCCTAAAGTAAAGATTATTCTGAAAAACAGGCTGTCTGATATCTTGGGTTCTCTTTGCTTTTCACTCCAGCTGCACTTCAGACAGAAGAAAATGCACGGAGACGGATTTGGACTGGGAAGGAGGCCAATTCTTGTCCGTACCATACCAGACATCTTGGCACTTTAAACACAACCTTTCAGAGAGGTAGGCCGGGGAGATTAGCAAATAGCAAATTCTACTTTAAAATGGTAATAAATCTCTCAGAATCAGTAAAAAGCAGCTGCATTCCTTTACTTTAACATGTGACATGTAGTTGGCAGGCTGGCATATTAAATACACGTCTTTTTTAATGCTGTGCATCGTCAGCAGTCTGGCAAGAGCACTTAAGTGAACAGACCAGCCAAGAAGCACGGTCCAGCTGCCGGGTTGTACTGCAGGGATGCCAATCCTGACAATCTCAATGGATACTTGAAGTCTGGCCTGGGGTTGTTCCAACAATAAGCATTTTCAGAGGAACACTGATTCTGAAATGCAACAAGGTGTTTTTGCCCAAACAAAGTATGCATTCTGAGTCATACACATGACCTATTTTGTAGGAAAGCAAGACTCCGAAGCTCAATCTATTAGTCTTAAAGGTCCTTGGTAAGGGTTTTTTGCTGCACTTAAAGACAGTGGCCTTGACCATGTGCTGCAGGACGTGGTTTCCGTATCTCAGCTGGGGTCACTCCGTCACACTGACCAGACCAGCGTCAATAGCCTCGGGCAGAGCATGAGGCCAGGGTCTCCCCTCCCCGGCCTGTATCATTCTAATGAAGGTCAAAGGTCCGTCTCACTTCCATTCACTCAAAAGCAAAGCTAACCATCCCCGAACAAAGAAGTATTCACACAAAGGCCAGGAACACTGTGTGTCCCCCAGTGTCGAGATGGTAAATCATAATCTTCATTTTCACTTTCAAGACAAACACTTCTTCGGGATATAATAGCTACAAAGCAAACACTAACAAAATACAGCTGGTTCCAAGGGGACTGATCCAGTAACTTGTCTGCTGGAAATTAAGAGACAGGATTGTTTTAATAGCCTTGGATCCAAGTTGTGAAAGAAGCATCTTTAATGCTGGTTAAATACTAAACAGCTCTGCTGCATTCACAGTTAAGATGTTCCTTCTGTCAAGGCACAGTAGAACAGAATACTCTCATAGAATGGGAGTCAGAATCACATAAATCAGACATGAATATCTAAAATCTCTACTAGATCAACATTAACGCTTGCTTTAACAGTGTTTCATCATGCCTCAGACTCGAAAGCTGCCTTGGCTAAATTGAAATTCGAGCAGATTTACCTTTAAAGTAACTGTCTGTAAGGAGGGGGTTTAAAGAAGCAGCTGATCTAATATGCAGCAGCCCAAAGGCTCCGTCATTTGAATGGGAAGATCAGACTTAATTAGGCCAAGATACTGTTAATCGATTGGAAAATGTGTCCAATCTGACTGCTACAATCCCAGCCTATTAAAAATAAAAGCACGGGGCCTTGGACTCAAACACATGACAGAACTGCTGGGCAGAGGCTCTGTTATGTGAAAAGGCTTCCCAAAGATTACAGTCCAACTGTCTTGAAGAAGCAGTGAAGCAGTTACTGATAAGAACATTATATTTAAACTTGGCTCTGCTGGCTTATTCACAGGCAGCTCTTTCCACTTTGTATGTCGGAGAAAAGAGAGTGTACTGGTTTCTGTTAAAAAATGACTCCTGCTCCTCCGTTCCAGCTGTCATTCCTCAAACTCTGTTAATTATCAACCCCCCCCCAGCTCTTCCTGTTACAGCCAACAACTTAGAAAAAGTAGAATTTTGTTTTACAGGGCTGCATAATGTGTGTGTGTGTGTGTGTAGGGTTTTATTGCATATCATTTACAGTCTTTGTTTTAACTATAGATTTTTTTGTACTGCTTTATTCCCCAGCCTCTCTTCCTGCCTTGGAAATATACTTCATACACCTAAATAAAAACCTAGACAGACACTGTTCTCCTTCAGCAAGAGGAGGCTTAGCCTTGTCAGCGTTTTGTGATGTCTTGCCTTGCTATGAATCCCTACACACACCAGACTTTGGAGATTAGTTACACAAGACACAGAAGAAGCAAAGAGCACAAAAACATGTTATCATGTTATCTTGCACATTAGATGACTGGGTTCTTTAAACCACAGTATTTACTTCTCAGAAGTGCGAGGGCTGGTATCTCCTGAGAAGTACGACTGACAGGAGACTGAACAATGTTGACTGCTGCCGGGATAAAGCCGCGCAGGCAGGGACCTGGGAAGCTAATGAAATGCTTCTTTAACAGAGTGGTGGGCTGCTAAACGGGCATCTTGGTGAAACGACACCGTGCGGGATCATAAAATATCCCCTCAGCCAATGATGGTTCCCATCAGAGCCACTATTCTTTCAAATTAAACACAGCCCTAAACCTCCCCTCAGTATCCTTGTTTATCATATAGACACGCTACAGTATAATCCCCCTATATTTCAAGCCCCACTTGCCACCATCCAGCAAATTACTAGGTGCTGTTTAATGGGTCGTTTGCAGAAACGCTGGAGCTAACAGTGGGCCTATTAACTTTACGGCTGGTTTTCTTGTGTGGCGTTTTTTCTTTAAAAGGCACCATCATCCTCTTTTTCACCCTACAGGCTTTCAGGCCTGACTCGCCCATTCATCATCAGGACTGATAAATGGAGTGCAAATCAGAGAGGAAATACTATATGTCACAAATATTTCCTCCAGCATTAAGTAGAAACTTTGGCGGAATCAGAGTGAATTACATCTCCTCCCCCACCCACCCACCCACCCCTGCACTGCAGCCCTGCAAGTGCGGCAGGTCTGGCAGGACTTTGCAGGTCCACTTAACTTGATCTGGGTCATGCACTAGAACTGCTGACAGGGGAATGACAGGGCAATGTGCCACCAGGGACCATCAGAGCATGCTCACAGACTCCCAAGGTGGAGTTATGCTAGTACTGTTCGTCACTAGCACGCATTTGTGTTGTGGAGTGCACTGGATCAAGACTGTGGGTTGAACAGTGGTTCAGTGTGCACAGTCTATGTAGTATGTTCTGTATGCAGCCATGCTTGCGCAAGGTAGGTTGAGACACGTTTCCTCACCCCTCACAGGGAGGGATGTGCTGCAGATTGTCCTGTGCGGATCTGTACCGAGCAGAGGGAGTGACTGCCGGAGTTGGAAGTGGGCAGCCGAGCATGCACATTTGCGGGGAGACAATGCGCCCCTGTACACGGCGTGCAACGCCGTGTACAGCGGCGCATTGTCTCCCCGCAAATGTGCATGCTCGGCTGCCCACTTCCACGCCCACACACGGGGCTGCAGCCTGGGAAAGTGTCCGGCCCGACCCGGCCCGGCCCTGGATCCCCAAAACCAGCACCGAACCAAGCGGGCCGGTTCCCACCAAAGACACTGCCCTGTGCGCCAAACATCCAGACATCTCGCCCTCCCCTGCGCGGCTCAATCCTTTGTTTCCAATGGTCCCCCATTCCCCCCCAACTCATAAGTTATTAATTAACACCCCCCCCCCCAATGACCGCGTCTGAGTCACACACACCAGCAACGACCGACACACGAGTCTCAAATGAGAGTTAGCTCACACCTTCATGTCCATGCATGCTTTTTGTCCTTACCCTCTCGCTTTTCTGGAGGTCCAGATGGTTACACTTTGCAATCCAGGTCCCGGTTCCTCTACGGTTATGTGCGTCTCTGGGTCCTTGAAAACAAGTTTGCCTGTCTTTTGTAAATCCGGTTATTATTCTTGCGGATCGCTCCTCTGAAGTCTGCGGCACATATGACTTACTAGACCAGGGCTGTACCTCGCAATGGGCTTTTCTTGACGCTTTCCCCCCTCTTCAGCCCGTCCCGGGTCCCGGTGCGGATGCCTGGCCGAGCTGCGCTGCTGTGTGACGGCGCACCGAGGCTCTTCCCCTTCCCTCCCCGGCCAAAGCACCACCCTCCTGCGCCTTAAAGCGACAGCACGCCATTTACAGCCCAAACCAGCAGGGCGGGGGGTGGGTGTTGTGATGGAGTAGCATCCCCCGGATTGTAGGAGCGTGTCCCGGTGAACCCTGCAGCCCCGGGGGTCCAGGGTGCATCACAACACCGGCCCATACCGAGATCTAGAGGAACACGCTGAACCAGCTCATCCATGGTCGGTGCCCACAGGCCCAGGAGGATGCTGTCAAGGCCGCAACCCAACCCAACCTCAGCTCCTCTAATAAGAACCTTAACGTGTTGATGTCATCAGCCTGATGAGCTCACTTGAACTGAAAACCTAACGTTAAAAGAATAAAATCAACCTCCAGGACATGATTTTATAAATTATGGTCCACAATAATTGGAGTGTAGGCTACTAAACCTGAACCAAGGCCTTTGAACCCTTAATTGAAGTAATAATGTGCTTACATTGGACTACGGAATTGTGTACATGATACACAGTTGGTTCCTTAATATGCCAGTTAAACAATTTTTACTTAAAACCCCTACAGTTAAAAATAATTAAAAGGCTCTGATTTAGAAAATGATTAGTTAAATTAAGGGTTCAATTAAGTAATTGAGCGCTCGGTTGGAACAGAACCCGGTAGGGTAGGGAAGCTCTAGGTTATGTGCTGTACAACCACTATATACAATCCTATATAATCATTCAAGCATTTTTAAAAACACATTCTTTCGCCATTTTAAATATACATATATATTTTAAGGGAAACATAAAAGGAGGCCACATGTGTGTTGAAGAGCAGCCCATCAATCCTGTAATTACATCAGTAATATAATTAAAGCTCCCTCTGTGGAATTTACGCATTAAAGAAATTAAAACCTGTATTTAACGCCCAACCACTTGTTATCGGCAATCCTGCTTTATGCCCCATGTCAATGTACAGTTCAGACCCTAGTTACCCCACTTTCTTTGATATTTAAAGGCACCGACCAGAACACTGCCTTTAAATGGAAACAAGCTAAGGGCTAGACCAAATCAAAACCTGGATCCAGCCAATTAAGATCATGTTTCGTCTCATAAATAATAGTAGTATAAAACGTAGCTATAAAGATCAATTAAGTCATAACTGTGTAGGCTACAGATTTGTACTTGAATCAGTTTTTATTTGGCCTCAAAATTAAATAGATTAAGATTAATGAAGAGTCCATACACAATATTTATGACAGCTGATAACCTAGGTAGTAGGTTTCCTGCTAATATGGAAGACTTCTTTTGCGTCATGTCACTGTGTATGATTAAAACGGACGACGTGCTTTTCTTGAGCCCCATATTTTTGAGATCTGTGAACTGTTTTTCACCTTACAAAACAACAACAGACAGCAGACAGCAAAGCCTTTGTTTGTTTTTTGTCATGCATACAAGGATTACATGTATAGATTGACCTATATAAACACACTGGCGACAATACAAAGAACAGCCCAGTTATTGCTGTGTAACCTAAATCAATCTTACACTCACTGTCAAGGAATATCTGGCATTTGGTTTTGTGACTGTAACAGCCAATGTGAAAGCCCAACTAAACGCCTCAGTAACCCTTTCTCTTTCACCTTCTTTTAATCCTGACTCCTTCTAATCCTCCCATCCCAACCAATGCCATGGCCGTGCTGGCTCCCGTCTCCCAATCTTGGCTTTTCAGAGACATCCAGCCCATCATGTTGACTCCAAAGCGCCTGTAATACCCACACTAAATCCTAATCTCTTTGTGATAAGTAAATGCCATTCATGGCAGATATCATGAAAAGCTGCGACCAGAGGAAGATGACACTTGTGTGAAGTGTACAGAACACATAACAGAAAAACATTAAAAAAAAAAATATATATATATACATATATATATATATATATATATATATATATATATATATATATATATATATATATATATGTATTTCAGTACACTTCCTTGTGCTTCAAGAGACTCTCACACTCAAATGCCCCCGGACCAGGGGTGAGTGGTGTCTCTGTGTAGCTAATAATCATAATCATAATCATAATCAAAATCAGTCATCACCATTATCATCATCATCAGACACTGCTACTAACCTACTTACTGTCTCATTCTAGCTTATTACTTATGCATACGACTAAACTAAATTGTACTACAACTGCTTAGACAAATCTACAAGCTATCACTGATGCAGATCATGTTTTATCACATGCTTAAAAGTCTATTTTATTTTTCTTTTAATGGTTTACTTTTGTTTAGTATTGATTTAATGTATTGAAAAGAGTCAACAAACAGCCATCACAGTAAACTAGACATACAAATTAAGCTTAAAGACAACATCAACAAAACAGAGAATCAGACGCACAATTATATATATATATTTTCCTTCTTTATTAAAAAACAATTATTTTTGTCAACATTTCATCTCAAATTCCTTCTCTATATGAAGTTCCTCTCTGAGCAGAGGAGCCAGGCGGAGCTCCAGAGCACCTTCAAGTGATTTGTTATCTAGTAAAGAATATATTTGATCACACACATTACATCCTTGGCACTAAACACTCAATATATTACAATATTTTCCGGAAGGAGCCTTGAGTTCTCAATATGGGAGCTCCCATGTCCAGCACTGGTAGCTTGTAGCCACTTGTTATGGCTGTGAACACCCCCACATTATCATAAAAATAAATATGTAGAAAAAATGAAGCATCCAGTTAAAATTTAAAAAGATCCTAATTTCCCCATGGTTGATATAGGACCTTGAAATATCCTGAAAAGTATTTTTCAAGCGATCTACCAGTCAGAACACCTGAGGGCATACTACTGAATTGGACAGATTTTTACTGAATATCCCACATGGACGATTCATCTGTGACTTGAACATAAAACGTATACTGTAGAATGGAAAATAACTAAACCAATGATATTACAGTCAACACGGCATTTTGGAGACAGCTAGTCTGCGAAGCAAGCGCTTGGGCCTTGTCAATCCTGTGACACTCTTGCAGTACAAACAGACATTAATGCACATTCCTGTTGTCTGATTTCTATCCACAAAGCATATGACTTCAATTAGTTTTTTTACAGCTGAGACAATGTGGGCTATCAGCAAACTGTTTTATAATATACACTACTGTTCAAAGGTTTGGGGTCACTTAGAAATGTCCTTGTTTTTGAAAGAAAAGCACATTTTTTTGTCCATTAAAATAACATCAAATTGATGAGAAATACAGTGTAGACATTGTTAATGTTGTAAATGACTACTGTAGCTGGAAACGGCTGATTTGTAATGGAATATCTACATAGGCACACAGAGGCCCATTATCAGCAACCATCAGTCCTGTGTTCCAATGGCACATTGTTTGCCAGTCAAAGTTTATCATTTTAAAAGGCTAATTGATCATTAGAAAACCCTTTTGCAATGATGTTAGCACAGCTTAAAACTGTTGTGCTGATTAAAGAAGCAATAAAACTGGCCTTCTTTAGACTAGTTGAGTATCTGGAGCATCAGCAATTGTGGGTTCGATTACAGGCTCAAAATGGCCAGAAACAAAGAACTTTCTTCTGAAACTCGTCAGTCTATTCTTGTTCTGAGAAATGAAGGCTATTCCATGCAAGAAAGATCTCATACAACACTGTGTACTACTCCCTTCACAGAACAGCACAATCTGGCTCTAACCAGAATAGAAAGAGGAGTGGGAGGCCCCAGTGCACAACTGGGCAAGAGGACAAATACATTAGAGTGTCTAGTTTGAGAACCGATGCCTCACAGGTCCTCAACTGGCAGCTTCATTCAATTGTACCCGCCAAACTGTCTCAGCGTCAACAGTGAAGAGGCGACTCTGGGATGCTGGCCTTTTAGGCAGAGTTGCAAAGAAAAATCCATATCTCAGACTGGCCAATAAAAATAAAAGATTAAGATGGGCAAAAGAACACATACACAGTGGATAGAGGAAGATTGTAGAAAAGTGTTATGGACAGACAAATCTAAGTTTGAGATGTTCGGATCACAATGAAGAACAATCGTGAGATGCAGACCAAATGAAAAGATGCTGGAGGAGTGCTTGACGCCATCTGTCAAGCATGGTGGAGACAATGTGATGATCTGGGGGTGCTTTGGTGGTGGTAAGGTGGGAGATTTGTACAGGGTAAAAGGGATCTTGAAGAAGGAAGGCTATCACGCCATGCCATACCCTGTGGACGGCGCTTGATTGGAGCCAATTTCCTCCTACAACAGGACAATGACCCAAAGCACAGCTCCAAACTATGCAAGAACTATTTAGGGAAGAAGCAGGTATTCTGTCTATAATGGAGTGGCCAGCATAGTCACCGGATCTCAACCCTATTGAGCTGTTGTGGGAGCAGCGTACCGTATGGTACGTAAGAAGTGCCCATCAAGGCAATCCAACTTGTTGGAGGTGCTTCAGGAAGCATGAGGTGAAATCTCTTCAGATTACCTCAACAAACTGACAACTAGAATGCCAAAGGTCTGCAAGGCTGTAATTGCTACAAATGGAGGATTCTTTGATGAAAGCAAAGTTTGAAGGACACTTATTATTATTTCAATTAAAAATCATTATTTCTAACCTTGTCAATGACTATATTTCCTATTCAAAATCATTTCATGTATGTTTTCACAGAAAACAAGGACATTTCTAAGTGACCCCAAACTTTTGAACAGTAGTGTATATTTGATATATATTTCACTTTCATAAAAAATAAAGATTTATTCCCTCCATATTTTTTAGTTTTAATGATTTTGTTTGCTTACTAACTTTGAATGTCACACTGAAGCACCGAGCAAGCAGAATTGTGTTCACATCAAATACGCAAAGCAGGCCGGACAGTGGTGGCCGGGGGAACGCACGCATATTCGGGTCCGGTTTCGACATGCCATGGAGTAGAGCAGCACACGCGTGGGCCGCTTTGGGTCCGATATTCAAAAAGGAAATGAAAAGCAGAAAGAGAAAACCACACTCACACATGCACACACACACAACTATAAACTGGATAGGAAACCCACCCCTTCCCTCATACAGTAGGCATAAAAAGGAAAAATACATCCCCAAGAAAATAACACATAAATTATAAATGTGGAAAACATGTTTTTGTGAGCTTCAAACAATAAAAACCACAACAAAAAACTCCATTACAATAACAGTATCTTCATACAGGCCTTCATTAGCAGTGGGGAGCAGGATTCACTATTAATGTTCCCATAATCCACTGCTCCTTCTTTGTAGAGTGTCTTCCCTTAGAAGCGACCGACTTGTTTATTTTTAATGGACTGCAGGGAAATCAGGCACGGGCCAGACCCATCGGATGACAATCTAGTAATTGCCTCTTGAGCTGCTAAGCCATTTTCAGGATCACTTGTGATGAGAGAGGAAGCACACCCAACGTGTTAATGGACCTAAAATGCATTAGACAGGGCTTACTGATTAACACTGGGGACACAATTCCTTTCCAATCAAGTCCAACAGCTCACCTATACAAGCCTTGCCTTTCATGACAAAGTCCAGGACTGACAATACACTCTGGACAATACAGCTTCATACGAGTTACACACAGCCTAGACACTGAGTGCAAAAGACTGGGTTTTTAGTGGCACACACAGTGAGACAAAGTCCTCTTTTGCACCAGAGCCTTTTGTTGTTGGATGGGTAAATATCTGGCATCAGTATCTGTGCACAAAATAATTGCAAAAAGGTTTCCGTGATAGGAGACGCGAGAACACCCCTGTCTTCAGTGTGAATTGACATTAAAGCTATTTAAAAGTTCAACATCTTATGCTGCTCGGCAGTAAAGATACTACACAGAATGTATTGCACTTTGCATATGTTTTGAATTTTCACGGCCATTGTTGAATGGTAAGACAGGCATCTCAGCAGTGCAGTGTGCAAACATCCAAAGCCCCCTGGCGCTCTGTGCGTCTGTGGTGTGTCACTGTGGCCCTGTCTGCACACAATTAAACAAGTCAACAAAAACAGTACAAATCCTTGGATACATCTACCGTCGAAGCGGCCAAAGAAACCAATAACCGCTGTTCCTAAAGCTGCATCATCTAGAAACGAAATATAACAAATAATAACAATTACAATGGGATGGGAGAGAGTACATTTCCTGCTCTGACTTCTAACTTATTATAGACATTGCTACCTCAGTGCTAATAGACATCCAATCACGAAGACAGCCTGTGTTGGAGATTAATAAAAGCCTCATCTGTACCAAGACATTTTAATTTTTTTAAATATTTGCTTATGGTTGAAACACTAGGACTGAAACAGGTTGAGGCGCCACCATAGCTTACGTTTTAGAGAACTGAAAACATGATGACTATTCTTCATTGGTTAACTGGAGCCAGATTTATACAGGACACACACTTAAATAAGGTCCTTCCACACAGATCCTACAAACGTGACAGATATGTTCTCTCTCCCTGTTTTCTGAAGTTCATGTAGTGAAGCGCTCAAGAGGAACACATATATGGTACGTTAATCACCACAGTTTCACAACAACTTCTTTACTTCGGCAACGTCCCCAGTATTCCCAGCCTTTACTCAATTTTCATTTATGAAGCAATTATCAGCAACCAATTAATGCACTGGGCCTCGTAGGCAATGAGCTGCGATGCATTACGCACACACACACGATTGTGTGAGTGATTAAAATGCTCCGTCTCACTCATCTTAATGTCTGTCGCATAAACACTACCGAACTTGTCCTATGTGTCATCGACCCCAACAGTAAAGGGTGCTTGTTGATGTTCATTGTCATCATGTTTTGCTCCTAATCCCTTCCCCCACTCTCCTTTCCATCCCCCCATCCCAGGAGATCAGTTTTCCAGCTGGGAATAAAGGGATTAACTCCTGCCAGGCTCCTTCCCCTTTCCACAAGAGCCGGTCAGTGCTCTTTAGTGCACAGTAGGGTTGTATCCAGCCACGATGACTGTAGCCCCCCCATCCATTCCAACTGCATCGTCAGCACTCCGAAAACAAGGTTAACTATTATAATTGTAACTGCAATTAAACTTCCCTATATGCATTGTAACTGTGCCAGACCTGACACTCGACACAGATCTCCCAATGTACAGAACAGCGCGACACATACTTTAGACTGACTGCAACCGATCTTTCTATGATGTAGGACTGCCAGTGATGGTCTCCAGTTAAAAAACAAACCTTGTCATTAGAGTATCAGGACAAAAAGACAGGGCACAAGCTTTCTTTGGATGTCTTTTCACTTACTGTTGTATATTCTGTCTTGTTCTTCTAACTCTCACCAGAATATAGTATGCACAGAGGAAGCAAAGGCACAAATCAAGTTTTCCCTTCCAATTGTGCACGAAACAAACCCCACGTGGAGGTGTGAAATAGTTTTGGATGGTCACGCATCATTTGAATCCGAGATTGAGTTGACTTTGTGGGGGGTTGTCTCTCACCGGGGGCCGCGCACCTCACTTTGAAGAGGTGTAGTATAACGTGTTGGTCAGTAGATAACAGATATAACTGCATAAAAGGATTTCACTTGGATTTATTTCCTATCACTGCGCTCATTAATCCCATTGTACCCTGAACAATAACATTTCATCATCTAGATGATGATATTCATCAGATATCATCCAAAATAGGCTTAACTAGCCTATATTATTTAAGGAATGCTCTGTTCAGTCCTATTAATGTTTAACTATTAGATACAAAACCTTTGGGGTTTCTGATTTTGAGTAAAGTCAGTCCCTTTGTACTCTTCAACTTCTTCATTAGTATGAATTTGATAGCGATGGCTAGAAGACTTAACATCCAAGGACTTGTAATCTGACATTTAACAACCCACATTCAAAAACAACAACAACACCCCTCTTCAGTTCAAGCTTGTGGTTTCCAGATGAACAATCCTAAAACTTTGGAAAAATTATTTATTTTGAAAAGTACCATAAGATACATTCAGCTACACGTTTTTTCTCGTCATGAAGGAAGCAGTCTGAGTTCAAGGTGATTTTCATTTCACAGAAAAATAAAAAACAGATGGCGCACACCATGAAAACTTTTCAGCTGGGACCTTATTCTCCACTGGAGGACTGTTTAGATGCATTGACTACAAGATAACGGACACGCGCTCTCGAATGGAGTCTGGACTGTTTAATAACAGGGAGATCAGGCTGGGACACCTTAGTTTCTGTAATCTTCCATATAATGGTCCATCCTGAAAACCCCACCAGATCGCAATGTATTGTGATCTTACTGTGAAGGTGTACAGATTGATCTCCACTTCTTTAATTTGTTTTTATAGTATCATCATCATCCATGACATCATCATGGCTGGACTAAAATCAGGCTCCATTAAAGCTGGATTTTAATATTTTTTTTCTTCTTCAAATCGTGAAGAAACTCCACATGGCCCATGACTGAGGTGAGTGAATTTAAGATGACATCATTGCCGGAGGCTGGCTACAAGCGTCTGATGATGTCATTCACACCAAATAAAAAAAAAAATACGAACACCTGAGAGTGCTTGGGGCAATTGTACATCAGTTGTCAGGATTATATCATTACATCACCACATTACAGAAACAAAATAGGTAACACATAATTCATAACCACACACTGCTGTTCCCACATGATTTAATTAGAGGGACCTCATAAAACAGACAATCGGATTTGATCTCTGAAGGATCGTCGTTTGCTTTTGAATCTGAGTAATACCACGAATACACCGGATCTGTGTGACCCGTTGAGGAATGTCAGTGCCCACTGCACGTAAATACACAACCAAATGTGTTATCAGACATAAACAGATAGCCTCTGTACATAGGTGGCTCACGGACAAAGCCAACGCTTTGTTTTTACAGTACAATGTGAGTAAATCTGATTTCAGCTGACATACTGATCTCCCAAAGCTTCTTCTTCAAGACTAAAAGACACTTTCTGGGCCTTCTGACTTGAACAAACACCTTCAACTTCAACTTGTCCTGTTTCCAGACTCAAACCTCAAAAGTGATACTCCTGCTAAAAGTCAGAGTGAAATTACAAACACAATTTACACCAAAGTCCAGGTCATTTCTTCTGAGCAACCAATCAAAGCACACGTTTGAAGAGTGGCTGTTTTGGCTACAGCTGCCAGTTCTGACATCATTTTTCTTTCCATACTTGTTCCTCTCGATTCTCTCTCTCCTTCCAACTATCTCAGTTTGTCCATCTTTCATCAGTCTTCTCCTACAATCCAGGCTCCAGTACTGAATGCTGTCCAAGTGTTTTCGGCTGAAATGTTTTTTTTTTTTTTTTTTTTAAACACTTTTTAAGTTTTTAGTTTTTGTATTTTTTATATATTTTTTAAGGATCTCACTGGTTCCTCCTTTTTGTGTAGTTGTGAAACAAGAAAACAGTAAATGAAAAAAAAAAATCATGCAAACTCTCTCAAACGGCAAAAATAAAATAAAAAATGAAGAGATACTGTCACTTCCAAATGTCTTTTCAGATACACACACACGGCAGCACACGCACACGAGAGGAAAACAAAAAAGAAAACCACCACTGTTCTGTAATGCTTCTTTAAAAATAAATGAGTTCAGAAAATAATAATAATAATATAATAAAAAATAGAAAAACTAACCAACAAAAAAATAAGAACAAATGAAAAAAGGGTGATTGTTATTTTTGTATCTAGAACGCTGGATAAAAAGTCTTGCGTCAAACAAAGGATGAAAAGCCAGCGATGGGAGCTCTAGACCCAGGGGCGAGGCTACTGGGGGGTCTGTAGAGGGTGCTGTGCTGGCTGGGGGGGTTGGAGGGCTGCTGTTGGGGGGTGGGAGTCCGGCTGCCCTTGGGCCTGAACAGGCTGCCTGCGGCTGGGACCTGGGCCTGCGCCTGGGCCTGGGACGTGCTGTTGAGCTGGGGAGGCAGCGGGGGCAGCGGAGGCAGGGGCGGCGGGGGGGCGCAGTGCTCCGGCTCGCCCGAATCGCTCTCTGTGTAGCTGTAGGCCTGCGCCCGTGAGATGCCTTTCTGTTGGCGTCGCCAGGAGTTGTAGTAGGTGGGGTCGCTGATGTAATGGTTCACGAAGGAGTGGGTCTTCTGTCTGTTCTGGTCCACCTCGTACTCACTGTCGCTGCCCTGTGATTGGACAAGACAGACAGGAAGAAAAAGCAACATTAATCATATTATATGTAATACTCCGAGTGCTTTTTCCAGCGATCATCCAATCCAGCACTGACAGTCCTTGGCAAAGCTGTCTGCTGTTGGAATAAAAGTCAGGCTTGTGTGGAGTATCGTTGGGAATGAGGTACTTATCTGGAATTTTGAATGAACCACATCAGATCATAGCACAGTGACTTTTCTGCGCATTTTAGGAACATGTGTTTGACATAAGATAACATATTTTGGGTATCCCCAGGGATATTTAATATGTAAAGTGTTTTTTTAATAGTATTTGGCATTCATATCTTGGCTTGTATTAGTACAGTGCAGTAAAATGTACCACAATAAGCACAGTGTTACTCAGAGGTTTCATGTTGTAATGACTGAAAAGATGAGAATCAAAATCTTTATCTTAAGACACATAATGATATTTATGACAATGAAACAAGAGGTCAGGATTTGAGAAGTAAATGGGAATATGCAAATATATCTTGAAAGGGAAATGAGAAGATGGTAGATGTGATATGAACATGGAATCCCACGTTCTTTCCTGACCAAAGTATCCCAGAAGGAAGAATTCATACACAATAGACACTAGCACTAATCTCTAGACACTATTGACAATATCTCAATACAGCACCAAGGTAGACACAACAACTGGACATTAGGAAGCTAACACTGGGAACTACTCTGCCACCAGCAGACACGTACAAACACCAGAGGACCTCACCCATTGCAGAGGAAGAACATGAAGCCCCCCATTCTTTAAAGAAAATAGCGCCTCCTACAGGTGGACAAATAGATTATTATAAAAGAATCAAGAACCCTGCATTAAAGTCACCTCCAGCTGCCAAGACAACTGTACACCTCATGATCTGAGACTACTAATCTTGCATGAGAAAAGGGACAGCCCTAGTTAGGTGGGAAAAGGTTGCTTTCAGTCTTTGCCACGGGGCAGTTAAAGGAAATCCCCCAAAATGGTCTTTACAATTCAAAACATTTCTCCCTCCCTCTCCCCAGGCTGTCCAGGCAGCGGGAAATTCCTCAGGAATTTGGGAGATTCCAGAGGGCGTTTGGGGACAAGATGTGATTGACGTTTATTTATTGACAATATGTGCAGCACACCTATTCTGTAAAAGCAAACTAGATCACAGATATCCACAGTGACTGGTTTAGTACCATGGCAGATGATGTTTCTCAGGGTTTGTGTAGTAACGTTGTGCCACCCAAATCTCTGGGAGCGTCTCAGCACAGACGCAGCACAGACGCAGCACAGACCTGGGCGGACAGAAACAGATACCAGGGCAGTCACTGATATTGCTCTGCAGGGAGGCAGCGTTAGAGACAGTATTTCACAGCAGCACTGGGACGACTGGCCTGCCCGTCTGCTCTTTGCACCCCTGCGTCTCCCCCGTCTCCCCGTGCAGTCCTGTTCCCAGCCCCAGCAGTTAGGATATGCAGACCTTCTCCCCTCTACATCAAAAGTAAATAAATAACTGTCTCCACACACTGAGCCCGTCTCCCACCGCCTCCCTTCATTATCAGATGACCTGGGAAGACCAGCTTTGGACAAGCAGGAAACATATCTGCTTCTCAAACTCTATAAAACATAAAATAATAATAAAAAAAGCAGATGAAAAGAAAAGATTTCAAACAAGCTGTCCACAAGCTATACTGTAGTCACTACTACACTTTTAGAGTACTAACACAAACTACTACCTAAAACAAACAACAAAATATAACATAGAATTTAAACTAATAAAATCAATATATATATTCAGGTTTGAATTGTATGCCTGGAGTCCAGCAAAGGAGTGCACAGTTTCATGCGCAGTTCGGATGATTGTACAATACATATGTGACACACATGGGCGAGTTCAAATTCCAGAGACTACAAATTCTCCATTGCTCTCATGCCAAACTGCAATCTGTTTTCCAATGGGTGTCAGAAGAATTTGCAAATGCCAGAAAGACATCATGGGTAATCCATTACAGCAATCAGCGCTGCAGCAGTCTGGGGCCTGTTTGCCCTTTTCTGCTCAATGTAAAACAGACACCGTAGGAACGACAAGCCAAATCTTACTTAGCAGAACAAGTGGCGTAAACTTTCCTCCGGTCCAAAAATAGGTTAGTATGAATAGGCATTAACATGTTTTATGTTTCAGGTGAATCAAAATATTTGTGAAAATTGTATCTATTGCTCCTTTTGTGTTTCTTCTAAGGCCACAGAGGCAAGTGATAGGGGAATATAAGGACATTTTGGTATTAAAACTTGCACACAATGCATACAGAAAACAAACAAGATTTGATTAAAAATGTGCTTCTTGTGAACTCAAGAGTCTATTCATGACATAAAAACAGCCCACCTCCCTCCCCTGGGAATAAGAAACTTGAGAAGAGCCTGAGAAGAGTGCATTATTGAGCTGCTGGATTTGAGGGCCATCTGAAGTGCCGACAGCGAGCCCAGTCTGGGGGTTGGGCAGGAAGAGTGCCCGGTGTGTGGACCCGCTCCATGCCAGCCCCAGACTGCACTATGCCCTGCCAGCACGAACACAGGTGCTTCAGTCACAGAGTTGGGGATCCTGCCAACCTCCAGGAGAGCAGAGCAGTTACACAGCCTTGTGGAAATACCACTTCAAAAATATAGAAATACAGCTGAAAAGAAAATACATTAGGAACTATGATTTTACAATATCAATAGACAACTGTTTATGTTGTAAAGACTGAGAACCAAGTGACTACAGTGACTCTTTGTATCACTCCGATTAAAACCTAAAGGTTTATTTCTCTGTAAAGATCTCTGTGGCTACCCTGCAAAGGGTGCTATACAAATAAAAATTGATTGATTGAAGTACAGGACACCCCATAGCATTTTACAGTGATCCACAGATAAGCCCTGAAGCTTAGGAACGAAGGATAATAAACATGTTTATGCCCTGTGGAATCATGATCATAAAACTTTGAAGCTTTCAATTTGCATGAAATAATGCATTAAACAGTGTTGCTGTAGTCATCTACAACAGAAACTTCACGGTATGTCTCATCTGAAATACAGGACACTGGGACAACTGTCTCAAGTTAAAATACAGTGAGTCAGTTCCAGAGCTAGATCTTAAATCCACAGCTGTCTAATTATTAATCTTTTAACAAGACTGTAACTAGCTACAAGACAGTCCAAACGAATTGACCAGAATCCAGCATCGGTCTTCAGTTCATGGCCTCAGTCTCGGACAGAGCCGGTGATAAAACTGTGATTCCTCAGTGCTGCATGTCCCGGGGGTGACAGGACGCAGTGCGGTGCCAACACGAGGCTCAGGCGGGTATTAGACAGATGTTCTCGCCAGGAGCTCGAGAACCGCCCCCCCCCCCTCTCTAAGCCACACATCTGTCTGACGATTACGCCCTCTCCCTTCACTGCCCCCCCAGCCACAGGCTCCAGAAATAGCACCGTTATAGCACACCTACCGGATCTTGGATTAATAAGTCATATTAATTCAGCATTAATGCATCAGGGTGAAGATCAGACACTAATTAGTGCGGCGCTTTCCTCCAGGCAGATCTTCAAAGACGGCACAATTAGCAAAAGACTGAGATAATGGGAGTAGTGTTGGGCTAAGGCATTCAGGCAGTAAGGGCATTCATTAGGAAGTTAATTCTACTTTCTGATATTTTGATTTTAGGTTTACTATGAGGAACAACTGATTCCTATCTGATTGAAAAAAGCAAAACAAACACAACATTTCTCTTCTCACTGCCCAACTCCAGAAAATGGTCTCCTCTGGGTACTGAGAATATTCTTAGTTTGAGTCAAAGCCTTGTCAAATCCATCTTCATCACTTTTTCGGTACAGACAGTCCCTCACAGGAGCAGTATTTTAGTTTAAATTATATTGCACAAGTACGGCTTATTTCCCCTATTTATTAAAAACAGCTGTCATTTCAGTTGCTATGTCCCAAACAGTTCCCTGCAATGAGGCAATCTTCCTTTATTTCAAGGGCCCCCTAAAAATGCGTGTGTGTGTGTGTGGGGGGGGGGGGTAGGGGGGGGTGGTGGTGGGGGTTAAGATATATTTAGAAAATGGTCACCTTTACATCCCTGGTGTAATGTTAGCGGATGGTGTTGATGTTTAACAGACCCCTAGTATTTCTTTAATCTTTCCCATACTAACAGATTCAGTGCTGGCATGGGATGTATATGATTTTCATAGTGTGTGAAGCATCCTGCTAAAACCATTAATCCCTGAAACCTTCAGCTGGGGATTGAGATTAAAAAAAAAAAAAAAAATCAGAATAGCTCTTGCCTTCCCATGAGCACATTTTACCGAGCATCAGCTCTGATGGCAAGACACAAACAGCAACCCCAGGGGACTGCTCTAAAAACAGGCCCTGAGCTCCACACTGTCTTTGTCTTCGAAATACAGATTATAATTGGGCTAGTGGGGGCTGCGAGTCTTTTTCTTTTGTACGGTGAACAGCTCTGAACCGAAGGAGAGACAATAACAGAAGCAGAGCAAGAGTGAGACCCTGAATCTCTGCAGACAGTCGGTGTATATATTTGAATGTGGTTTGATATGAGGCATACGTACCTAAAAGACATTTGTTTTCCATGTCTCTAAAAGATGGGTGACAAATTAAAGGAAAAAACAACAAAGTAGGATGACTTATCTGACCATATCACTTTTTATCACATCTCTGTAGACCAGTGCCTATGGTTTTTGCACCACTGAACTCTCAAATGTGCTTGTCTAACCAGGCTTGTCCTTTAATTTGTCACCCATCTGTATGTGCTAGATTTAAATGTGTACTTAGAGTTCATTGCCTACACCTGGAATCAAATCCATTAATATCAGAAGGGGAGTAACTGAACAGTAATATTATCTACTGTCCTTTGTTATATATATATATATATATATATATATATATTTTATTATTTTAACCTTACATTTTTAACTATATAATAACTGGATTCATTATGTAAATGTTTAAGTTATTACTGATTGTTTAAAGCACACATGACTGGTTCACATGCCTCCGCGAATAGTATAAAATGTTAAAATAATGTGATGTATTGTAACAATTGTAAGTCAACCTGGATAAAGGCGTCGGCAAAGAAATATCATAATACAGGAGTTTAATATCTATTACATAGGCTGACCTCTGGTTTTGGGGATCGTACAAGGTGGAGCCTATTACCACCAGTTCCAGTCACAACAATATTGTGTTAGCTCTTAAAACCAGCTCTCACCCAATTGCATCCGTGATCCACAGATAAACCCCAGGAGAGACAGTGGCAGCGTTTGAGCAAAGCAGACGGATTTACTCCTGCACTTATTATGAAATCCAGCACTATCCTGCCTCCTTCCTTCTGTATATCTGCCAGCCATACAACATGCCTCCGCCGTGAGCTCATCAGCCCTTAAACACAAGCTACAGCACTCTCAAAACGCCTGCTTCACATAATGATTGGATGCAAAAACAAATCTTGGCAAAAAACACAACCAAGAAGAAGCCTGGCTACTGTAGTAACAACAGGTGTGGCTGTTTACCTGGAAATGGATCAGGGTGGCCAGGTTTCCATGCCAACGGGATTTCAATTCTCGAAATCCCTTCTTGGGAGAACAATGCCTGACTTATACCTTCTGTCTGAAAATACGGTAATGGGATACACTCCTGGAGGGTTGATAGCCCCAAGTTATCTGCTCAATAAAACTTCAAAGGAAATTCCTAGTCCTCTTGTTAATCCGCCATTTAGTGATGACATGACAGTCAGCCAAGGAAAGTGTCAGGAGATGACGTGGAGGAGAGGAATCGGGAACAAGGCTGAGTTTGTTTAATCAGGGGAAGGCAATTTTCCAGGCGTGGCAGTCCATGACTTTAACGCTTAAAGCTCACATTTCGGTGGCTGAATGGACAAAATTTATCTTGTTTTAACCTGCTATCTATCTGACCAGAGGTGGAAGACTCACAAAAATGCATCATAGACAACCACTTATATTCCTGACCATGCTTAATTGCCCCAGTTGCTTCATTAAATGTAAGACATGCGCTGTAATAAAAAGCCTGACTTATATGTACCACCAGGAACCAAAGACTAGGCATGGCAGTGAGATTTAAACACACTGAACAATTCTGAAAAGGCAAAAGGATGGTTAGTGCTATTACAAGGATGAAAGAAAAGGCAGTTGAAAAAACACACCATTATTTAGAACAGTTGTCTGTTCTTTAGCCTTGGTGCAATTAAAGCCAGCCTACATAGAATCTGCTTTTACAAAACAGCTAAATAAATATATAAAACATAGTCATGCCAAGCCAGTGTCCAAACATCTCTCAAGTTGCAGCAGTTCTTGGGAAAGAGGGGGAGCCAAAAACTGTAAATACAGAAGAGAAAGGGGGAGAGGGAAAGACAAAGAGTGAAAAGAGACAGGGAGAGAAAGAGATTGCGAAAAGGCCCTTTCCCCAGGCGTGCTATCACAGCATTACAGCGGGTGCCAGAAAACCCCCCAGCTCTCCCGGCAGATTGGGTTCAGCTGGGAAGTCCTGAAGAGAATTAATAAAGGAAGCCGTTGCCTGAGACGAGGAGAAAGTCATGGAAGGAATCCAGATCCACGGGCCCACAGACACTCCAGGCATTGTGAGCCCAGCTTAAGGGGCTCTCTGTCTCACCCCAACCCCCTGCCCTTCCTTCCCTAAACCACCCTCTCCACGGGACTATTCCCAAACATACTGCCATGTGAGGTTGAAAATATGGCTGCAGGAGTCCCTGGACCACAGTCAAAATGCTGGAGGCTTGGGATGAGCGTCTGTTTTCTCGCTGCAGCCCGGACTATATACAAGTTCGATAAGAGACCATGAAACTTCCATGAATATCCAGGCAACGTATTTGAGGCCGATCAAATGCTACAGCTTTCTGAAAGGCTTCTTGACGGCCTGCCTAGTTATTTTATAGCTCACAGTGCTTCATTCTGTGTGCCACACGTCTGTTTTTTCATTCTTTTTTTTAAAACCACACGAACTGTTTGCATTCACGACCCTTTGTTGTATCTGATATAAAATTAACAGTCTAGTTATCGTAATTCCGTCATCATTTTACCCTCCCCCATCACTGTCTAACTTGTCTGTCAGACCTTGCTGCCAAATACGTCTGACAGGGAAATGGAGCAAGCTGGAACATAGTCAAGAAAGATCTGTTCATGAGAGGTGATTATTGGCAGAGTGTGCTTGTATGACACATAGCAGTGAAATGCTCCCTTCTTTGCGATCTCTACAGACGCTTTATAACTTCCTAAGCCAGAGTTTGTTTTAGTTCTCTTTTCAAAATGATTTCCCATTCATAGATCAAACAAAGGAATAATCTGCGCCCTTCCAAAGTAACGAGATTCCCATGCTGATACACTTTCTCAACAGGCAGGTTGGAAAGAAAGGCAGAGGTGGAGGTGTGTGATGTGTGAAAGACTCGCTGTGACAGATCGGGAGGGTCAACCCCAGGGCAGAGGCCCGTACCTGGGAGTCCGAGATCTCCGAGGGCTTCTCCGTTAGGCTGCTGCTCTCGGCTGGGATGAGGTCATTGTATTTGGTGCTGACATCCTCGTCGGAGTAATGGAGACTGCCAGGGCTCGGCCGAGGCGGAGACCTGGGGGGAGAGACCACACGGTACTGAGCATTCGCCTTCACCCGCCACACCGGGGCAATCAGCTGGTCTTTAAAGGGGCAGTTTAAGGGCATCTGCATTACTTAACTTCTGATTTACCATCATAAGTGTGGTTATCAATTGTGCTATAAGGCTGGAATGTAAATCACAATGGGAATGATCTAGGCTTGTCAGGAGGTGCACAGTAAAACATGATGAAGTCGATAATTAAACATTTATACGTTGCAGTAATTGCTTCTTAATCGATTCTGAGATGTCTTCAGACAAGGTTATTCTGCTGGTGCTGGGGTTACACAACTCACTGTGAAAGTACCTTGAATCTCAAGAAATCTATTGGGCTGTTGTTGTTTTCTTTTTACATAAAATAAAAACCTCCACCAGTAGAGAATATGTACCATATCAGACCAGTACAGAAAAATTTCAGCAAAACCAATCAATTAGGACCTCATCTGAAGTTGCATGGAGGCACTGATAAATAGTTTGCATCTCACAATTGGGCCTTTATATACAGAAGCAAAATGCCTTCAGCTTGTGACCTCTGATCCCATTTGATATACTCAGCGTCTTGTTTTGCTGGAGGGGGCTGATATCTACTTCATAAACATCATGGGACACACATAAGATTCTCTCCCGAATGGAATTATTCTTGCTGATTAATATGAATGTCTGATGGCTTGTTGCTCTGGCCCTCGTGACTCCTTGTAAACTACACAACACAGACTCGGAGTAGAGTTAGAGGACAATCACAGCACACTTCTAGGATACGGACATAACGAAGCCCCTTTTAATTCTAATGAAAGAAGGAAACTTATGGTTCCTCAATCCTCCTAAAACAATGAAACATCTGTTTTCACGAATTGTTTCCGTGTTTTATTACAACAATTTATGCACCATTTGTCAGCCAGAAAAGTAAAACGAGGTGATGCTATTGGATCTGGAGAAACTAGCTTTGGCTGGAATGCTAAGCAGTTGTGCTCAAGTTATTTGCATCAGTTGGCGAGTATTAACACTTCATTTAATGTGATTGTGAAGACTTTAAAGTGAGGCTAGAACAAGTCAGACCATGAGCGATGGGATGAAACCTGCTTAAAGGCTCCACGTGGAAAATGGTTAAACTCTTTTAATATCTGTTCTTATGTTTTCGTCACAGAACAGCTTCCCATCAGAGGTGTCACCTTGAGGTGGGAGATCTACCCGCTCCACAGGAAGAGACTGTGAGCTCTCGCAGTGTCTATCGGAGGGGGCAGTGGTCGTTACTGTGGCTTGTCTACCCAGTACATGCAAATACTCAAATGCCAGCATAGTCAAAGTCTGTGAAAATTAATTTTAAAGCCTGGAGATCAAAACTCAAGATGCTATATAGTATTTAGTTAAAAAAAAAAAAAAAAAAGGACAGGAAGGTGGTAAACTGAATAGAATGGTCTGGAAGACTCTGGCGGCTGGGGGGATTAGGGGTTGAGGGGCGGAGTTTATGATAAACTACTTCTTTTGAAAAATTCACAGCCAGCTCAGGTGTGTGCAGGGGAGAGCTCATGCTCCAGATCCCTGTTTTGATAATTCAGTACTTCCCCTTCTCAAACTTTTCCTCTACCACTTTCAACTTGAGAAGGGAAAACATCCAGCTCTAATATGATATACAATCTGCACCTTTATTTAACACTGAAAACAAAACCACAACAACAACAACAAAGACATCTAAATGCCATAAAAAAGTTCAGAGGCTTCCATCAGAAAATCACATGCAAGCTTTACTAGTCATTATAGGGAGTAGAGCCTAATTCCTGTCGGGTAGGTAAATACAACGATTGGGGCAGTTTGAGCTGTTGTTAATGAACTCCTCCCAAAGTGGAAGTGGAATCAGGATACTATAGTCCAGGGGTAGTCAATAGGCAGACTGCGGGCCAAATCCGGGCAGCCAGATTCTTTTGACTGGACCACAAAAATAATATTAATTTGCTTATTATCATGATTTTGTTTTATTTGTTATATGTATGTAATGTTACGGAGGATTGTTGCACTCAGTGCTTGTTATTGTGTCAAACCTAGTAGAGGCCCTTCCTGGTTATTAGCCAATAGGATGTGACGTATTAATATGGCATATCCTATATAGAGCTCATGTTGCCGTTACTTAGTTGATTGATTGCTCGCAGATTCCCGGATCAGGCGCCACTGTACACATTCTACATTGGGGCAAGAGCGTCAGTTTGTACTTGCCCAAAAAAAAAAAAAATGTATTCGGTTTGTTTTCCTGATTTCTATAAATAAACAGTTAATCTGCGGATCGTTTGTCATTTGGACATATTTCAACCTCGCTTCCAAAATATAAAAGTGCATATATACGCCCGTTGGGTACATGGTGCAATAGCTTGTATTCACCTAGAAACTCCTACATCAGCAGCGGAAACAGCCGATTTCCAATGCAGATGCATATTTCTAGTAGGCACACAAATCTCGATTTGTGCATCCTCACCAGTGTCTATTATAGAGCTCCACCGAAATAGATCTCTGTGATTGACAAGCACCAGAAACCGCGCCTAGTTTGCTGCATAATGTCGGTTGATATGTGATTTTTTTGCTGGTGATATGTGGTTGTGAAGCAAAGATATGTTTGTGTCCAAATCTGACTGATTTCATGGAGATTCTGAGCTATGTTTTTCGAGTTCGAAATGACAGAATCGTGCATTTCAGGTCTCCAGTTGCCAAAATCTTCTGGGGGAGAATTTTGTGCAGTGCACAGTGGGACAAAGGGGAGTGGTAAAGACTTGAATCTAATAAGACACTAAATGCTTGAAAAGTTTCTATTATGTTTATCTATATGCCTACAATAATCTTTAACACATAAAAATTAAAAGTGGTCTGAAACCATTTGAATACAAATATTTACATTTATATAAATGTTTAATTTTTGAACTTTGTCAAATGAATGTACTAAATATAAGCAATGGGGTATATTACTAATTCACAGAATTGTGTGTGTTTGGAAAGGGTCATTTGAAGGTGTGATTCCCCCTACCCCCCAACCCCTCTGATGTCTGGACCTTGACTATACCTTGACCAAGAAATTCCTGATATGAATCATCAAAATTAAGAACCTCAGAAGTACTGAAATGGCACCTTGACCACTGGAGACTTCAAAAAGAAGATACATCTTTGAATTCCTCAGCTCAGAACCAAAGGTGGAGGGTGTCTGGCGTCCTCTCAAAGGGCAAACCCCCTTTGATCTGACATCAAGGTCGTGCTTTGCTGTTCTCGGAGAGGAAGGATTTCAGGAGAAGAGAGCCGCCTGACAGCTCCCTGGACACCCGGAAAACCAAACACTCAATCTGTGGAGAGTGTTGTTCTATGCAGACTGAACTGAAAAAGCATCCAACAAAAAGAAACCGATTTTGCCTTAAAGAGGGGCAGCAGACAATACACAAATACTGAGTGAAGACAAACCTGAAGAAAGCAATGCCTGACATGAACAGCATGGTTTCACAAGCATTAGTTATAACTTGCACTAATTAAAACTTCCTCGTTCTAGCTGAGCAAATGCCGTAGGAATGTTTGTTATTTCTGTATTATTAGGATTGTTTTCAGGACACTTACTGGACAATGCAATTAAAGAAAGATGAATTTGAAAGGTTTGTATCTGTTGGTGTGTACATGCAGTTAATTGGTGGATTGGGTCCAGCATCACAATTATGAAAAATAACGCTATCTTGATTCATGACCTTGTTTTTACTGCATAAATATTCTGCACAGGACAAAGTGCCCCAATCAAGAAAAGTGCATCAATACCGGGGCTCCTATCTCAGGCCGAGTGCATTTCTGAATCAGTGCAGCAGATGGCCCTCTGTATTGTCTGGTGTTACTGTCGGGGGTGGGGGCTCTGAACAGTGGACAGCTGGTTGTTGTCCGAGTGATTTATAGGCATTCGCAGTCACCTCCCCGCTCTGCAGTTGGGGGCAAATGCAACCCCCAGCCATTCTCTGACATATAATACTGCCACTCAGAAATATGAGTGGCAAACAGACCTATCTGATTCTTGCTTCATAGATTATTGTACACTAAAACCATCCCATCGTATGGAACCTGATCCATGAAACATCAAAGGCAGTGTCTGTGTGTTGAAGAACATTTTAAAATGGATAGTTTCACGGTTATATTCTCCTGTTTTTATTATTATATTGAGAAAGCGTTATTGTCAAGTGCTTTGAGATCCCTGGATGGACAGCACTATTTAAATCTGAGCTATTATTGTTATTACAACTATTAAAACGGATTGTGGGGCTACACGGGGTTTGATTAACGGACAGGAAGTTGCTAAATAAGTAATCTAAACCAGTTGTTGAATATCAATAACTCTGAGGCTGTGTGTGTTAGTGTGTGTCACTAGAAAATTAATTACAGTGACAAATCCTTACACTGTGGGAAAACAGGGTCAGAGATTCTTCCCAGAAAGGCTTTTGTGCTGGAAAGAACTCTCCAAAGAAGATCACAGATTAGTCATAGCTTGGTTGACGTAATGAAGATAAATATTTCAAAAATGCATTACACAATATAAGACCAAGTTTGTGTATCAGATTTCTGCAGCTCTTCTCCAAATCTATACAAGGCACAAGGGGCATAACTGAAAATAATAGCCGGTTTCTGAGCTTATTAAATATACAGTTAGGTCCATAGATATTTGGACAGTGACACAACTGTCATCATTTTGGCTCTGTACACCACCACAATGGATTTGAAAGGAAACAAATTGGGTGAACGGTGTAGGAATTACTCACTAGTGCGTTCTTTCTTTTTAAGAAGGTACCAAATAGTTGACCTAATATTTTTGCTATCTCTCTGATTGGTTTGCTTTGATTTCTAAGACAAACCTGATGGCACAATGCCCCAAGAACAAGCAGGAACTAAAGACAGCTGCAGTGCAGGCCTGGCAGAGCATCACTAGGGAAGAAACCCAGCATCTGGTGATGTCTATGGGTTCCAGACTTCAGGCAGTCATTGACTGCAAGGATGTGCAACCAAGTATTGAAACTCACAATTTAATTCGTGATTATGTTAGTTCAAGCCTCTAAAATTGGGGGGACCACATATAAAAATGGGTGTAATTCCTAAACCGTTCACCCAATTTGCATGTAACTAGCCTTAAATGAAAGTCTACACTTAAAGCACATCTTGTTTCCTTTCAAATCCATTGTGGTGGTGTACAGAGACAAATAATTACAATTGTGCCACTGTCCAAATATTTATGGACCTAACTGGATGTTTCTGTGTATGGAGATGCTCTATATTAAATGTATAATCCATTAACAGAATATTCTAAACTGTTTTTGAAATAACTAATCAAACAAACATGCTTTCTTTCATGTTTTTCATGACCATTTTGAAGACTGCGTTCACGACAGCATTTAGAAACAACACTTGAAAATGTCCAAATGGAAACACTACTCCCGCCGGGGTGTGGGGAGTAGGGACAGCAGGCCTCTCAAGACCGAAGCGCCATGTTTGGAGTCTAGGCGTCTACCATTCAAATCACAGGCTAATTACACAATCAATTAGTTTGATGGAGCCGAGGGGGTAAAGTCCAAAGAGCTGCAGCCTTTCATTGTGAACAAAGAGGAAAGAATGACAACTCATTACAGTGAACTCCCACATCCGTATTATTTATATGACATACAGGCAACCTGTCACTATCATCCGATTCATTACTCTCTCTTTCCATTGCTGCTGTTCAAGACCAACAATGAATTTAGGATCCTATTGACTTACTTAATCACTGGTTAAACAAAATAGATGTGCTACATAATCACCCCCATTTAATTTGAAGTAAAGGAGGGGTATTTGTTATAGCAAAGAAGGATATTTATTGTTGGTAGTATGAATCATACAACTGTGATGCCGATTCAGGATGCTGTTGTTATGCTCAAAACTTGATGGTTGACCAATCTTATCTGACAATGTAAACTGAATTAAGGTGATTGGCGGTGAACACAAGATCTGGGACATTGTGGCACAACATCTAGATATTTTTACTGCAAACATAGAAGTTAATCCACACGCTCCTAGCCTGTGTGGGATGCAGTGGTGGGGGGGGACAAGTAGGCCAGAAGGGTTGCCAGTTTTTGGCCGCTGTAGAGTGGGATCGAGGTGTTCAGTACCTGGTGTAGACTCCGTTCTTGCGGCAGAAGGAGTTTTTGACCGAGAGCCGGCGGTTGTTCAGTTCCAGCGCCGGGAATCGGCCCTCGTCCAGACTCACCATCTCCCCGTGGCTCAGCGCGTTGCAGTTGGAGTTATTCCCTGAGCGGAGATACGAAGACACTATGTGAACACACTCTGTAAACACAAGAAGGGGTTTATTAAAATACTTTACTGAACGCTTGGTCAAGATCTAGCAGTAGTATCATTCATAGTACAAGGGTTTAGGATCTCTATTTATGAAACTATGACAGACTTTATTAATGGACCAGGCGGACTCTTAAATGCCTTTGGATCCAATTTTTGTGTTGCTGTGGGTAGGACATTAATAACTTTCCATGTTTACAAACAATTAATTTGCCAGATAGAACAAGAAACATCTGAGTAATGTTGCTAAACACTGTCTTTAATAGTTAACATTTGCTATGTTCAATTATAAACCCTGTGTGGTATAGAGGCATGGGATGAGAAAAGCATAATAAAGTATTAAAAAAGCGGATGCTATTTAGAGCTCGAAGGTCTACTGGTTTTCAGTAACATTTTGATCAAAGCCCATATTCTTGGCTCAAGCAAATAAGCTTCTACAACACAGCTTGGGGATGGAAACGGTTTGACACTGTGATTTAAGTGAATATTTTTGGGAGTCAGCATAGCTAGTGACCCAGACTCCCTCCCTCATTCCAAAGAGGAGCCCCTTGGCCTCTCGGGCTGGACCCGGGGACAGTCCGCGGTTAAGCAATCAGTGACGAGGGCTTCACCGACCCGCCTGCCGCTGTAGCCAGAGTGACTGAGAACGCTCCTTTGTGTCCGGGACAAGCACCATTCTTGTGTTTTCCATCTCAGCTAGAAACATGTTTACAGATGAGATCTCGGCCTCGATTGGAAAAGCACATTAGAAACTGCTGACTGCTGTCGAACGCAGCGTCTCCCTGACGTCAGGCCAAGGCTCAGCTTGCCTGCTACTCTGTGTCTCTGTCCCTGGTAGGCACTGACTTTGTCTGGTCTCACACCAACACCACAACCTGAGAGTATATCTATCGAGATCGGGGAGACACAATGGCTTTGTCTAAGATTGGATTATTTCCCCTCTGACAGATGATTTCAACAATGCGTTACATTCTAATCCCTCACCCTGGTGCCTGCTGGGAATACCTCTTGTGGTGAGTAATCTCCCACTGTACCCTGCACTGGATTGATACCAGAGATGTGATAATGGCTGACAGTCCTTAAGATGTGGCAGCACAGATGTGTGGTTTTAAACTATATGGCAATAGACAGTGTGTTAAGTGAGCATTGTTGCACATTGTGCCTTCCATAGTCCAAACTGAAAACATGTATTGTTCTTGCTGTGGTTCACACTCTTTGTTAGTTTAAGATTAACACTGTCTGTCCTTAAACGGCTCATAGATTTTCCTGTGCGATCACCAACAGACCAAAGTGGCAAAGACTCGAGGATAAAAAGGATATATATTTCGTAATTAATTACTTTTGTGCACACACTCATGACTGCTCAAACAAGAAGTCCTCTGTTGTTAACATCCAAGCTAAATACTGAGACCAACAGTATTCTGGGATAGTATCTGACACATGCCTTAGGGAAAAAGTGTCCCTTACAGGCACCCACATCCTTAGATCAGGGACTGTGTGAAAATTTAAATAAAGTACTGGGAGGGAGAGGGACTGTAAAAACATACCAGGTAGATGTTTCAGTGTTTGTTATGGGCAGAATGGCTAAATTAAGAAATTTCAGGGAAAAGACAAAAAAAAAAAGTGACCACTGTGTCCTTGTTTTCCACCCACCTGAATCTGACTTCTTGGCGTATTTCTTGCTCTGCCCACGGATGATCAGGATGAAGACCAGCAGTAAGATAAAAATGAGGCCAACCAGAGCGACCACTACCAGAAACCACCACTCCTCGTAGAAGGGCGCCACCTTCTGGGCTGGAGGATGAAAAGACAACACAGTCAAAACGCACAGTAGTAACTTGAGTAAGAGCTTACGAATTACTATGTTTAAGTACCGATCACTATCAACATCATCAATGCAATGGTTTCTTCCAAAGATACGCCTTAAACTCAATCTGACAAAAAGAACAGAAACCAAGAAGAAAATAACATACCAGAGATGGAGGGCGACGGGGCACTGGGTGAACCATAACCATAGTCATTGACCCCAATGACCCGGAAGTCGTAGCTTACACCTTGCTTCAAGATGTCCATATTGAATGTGTATGATGTCACTTCCTTCGGGATGTCCTTGATTAGGATATCCCACAATCCTTCATCTGCTTACAAATCAAGAGGTGTGTGGTTAGGTATGACTTGACAGAAAAGGGTGGAGGAAAACACTACCTGTATCTTGTCACTGTGTTGTTACCATTATGTGTGTGTGTTTGTTGTGTTTTCGGGCTCCTACACTCTGTTGCCGTAATAATGTACCTGATCTCCTTTTCTCTCTTCCAATCCACTGGCAGTGACTCTCTAGCTGTCCCTTTGATGCACCCTGACCAATTCTCCCCTCAAAGAGTTGGCACATAAATCTGGTTCCCTCCTGTTCTAAATACTAGATTGTGCCAAACATATTGCATTGTTCTGAAGATGTGAAAGCAGTCTTTGGCTTATTTGTTCAAATATAAACACTAAGAATTGAAAACCTTTCAGAGGTCGCTCACCGGAGGGCCGGGCTTCAATAACATAGCGCGTTATGGGGGCTCGACCAGGATCCCCGTTGGCCCAGTGGAGTGTGAGAGCCGTGCCGTACCGGGAGATGAATGGCTCTCCTGGGGGACCGGGCGCTCCTGAAGGAGGGGAATGAGACACAGAGAGAGAGAGAGAGGGAGAGGGAGAGACAGGGTGAAGGAGGTGTTGAAAAAATCCTTAAAAGCAATAAGTGGATTTATATGTTCACATGTGCTGTTATAATTATAACCAAAATGGTGTTATTTCAGTCACAGGAAGAAAATAAAAAGCCAAACACACTAACAGCAATGACTGATAAAAAACAGCTTACTGGTAACTGGTCAGATTGCCAACTTCTATCAACACTATCAGTGTAGCTCTCTGTCTGATCTTCAAACAGCCATCTGTGAAGGGGCTGAAAGATGTGGGTCTGTGCTGGTAAGCAGGGTACGCAAATAAGCTCAGCTACCCAGAATGCAACAGAGAGTCTTTCTATTTCTGTACCCTGGGACTGATAGAGAAGATAGACGGACAGACAGAGACAGTCAGAGAGACCGACCTTCTCCGGGCCCAGTGGTGATATTGGCCTCCACCTCTGGACCGTAGGTGAAGGTCTTGGCTCGGATCCTGAAGTTGTACGTCACTCCATCGGCCAGGTCCTTAATCTTCATCCACAGAGGGGAACTCCCCTTCACGTCCACCGTCACAATCTTACTGACGCCTGGGGAGGAGGGGGAGTGAAGACAGGAGTCGGCACAGGCCACTGAGGACTCTAGACAAATATACTGCATTTAGAGTCTGTCCCCTTGGTCGATAAGGCCAGGTCAACATAAACAACATGGCTGCCACAAATGATGCATTGTGAACACTCCTTTTGAATACACATACAAAATAAACATCTGTAGAAGGCCACACATTTTACGGTGTATAATTTTCAATCTTGACTAAAATGTATCTTCTTACCATGAAAGTCTACAGGATGATGATTGTGTAGCCTTGTATATCTAATGTTGGTCCGAAAAGAAAAACGGACATAAAATGCCGTTGAGCTAAGTCTCTGGCCCTCCCCATCACTCTGTTCCACTACACTACAGTTTGCTTACTCGGCATGCCAAAATGCTTGACACACAAACCAAACAACAAAAAACAAATATGGAAATTCAAAACATTAAAAAGATGTACTGTTATACAAATACAATTAAAATAAAACAAAACACATGTTTCCTCCCAGTGGCCACCATGAAGAAACGGCCATCCTTCCTGTCTGTTTGAATGCGTTTCATTAACGCTGAACCTCAGCAATCGTCCGGCAGGAAGAATACGTTCCTCTTACCATGGGAAATGATAATGAAAATATAAACGGTATCAAATCCCGCAGGGTGTAAGAGCATCTTTTCCCTTGAACTGTGTGTGCATGTGGGGGGGTGGGGACAGAAAGGATAAGTAGTCCTTAACAGCTGGTAATAAAACAGGTCAACTGCTGTAAGACAGAAGGTCAATTAGACATATTATCTTACACTTTATGTCCCCTGGGATGTGCTCTAATTGATTGTGAATGGCCAGGCTAGCAGACCTCACAGACTGTGGCAGGGACACCAGTGTCTGAGCTGCAGGAGACTCATCTGGCCACAGCCAGGCCCGTATTAATTACTCTCGGCTGAGGGAAGTGCTTCTGTTTCAAAGTCAATTTCACACCATCTGTGCCTTCTGGCAAAGTTCTCAACAATACCTTAGGTTGACCGTACGAATAGAAACCGAGAGGCCAGTTTACACATACAGGCAACACTTCCATCTGGCCCCTTGAAGGAACAGCTTTAACGACACTACTGGTGAGGTGGTACGTACCATCCACAGGTGTACAGGGCTCATAAATGAGCCGGAATCCTTCGATGATGCCGTTGGGGTAAACTGGGTCTCCCCAGGACACGTTGACGGAGGTGGTGGTCAGCTCGCTGAAGTGGATGAAGCTGGGAGCACTGGGGGCTGGACCACAGGAAGAGAGCACAGGGCAGTCAGCAAGACTTAATCAAGAGCAGGCAAAAACCAAAGCCTCATTCTACGACAGTTACTCGATGAAATGCCAAAAGGCTTTTGAGATGAATAGTTAACCCCCCGCAAAATTGAAATAAACATCACAGACATTCTTACAGAGAGAGTTTGTATAAGATTTTGTTTTGGGTGGATCAAAAAAAAAAATAGCAACCTGATTACTTTCAGATTTGTACTTCCTACACGTGACAGCACTTCAATGATGGATATAAATCTGAACCATTTCCTTATTTATAAGTTTAATATGACAAAGCATGCCAGAGGACTGTCTCAGTGCCAGGAGCTTTATTTCAATGAGATTGTCATTGGGAGGGTAAAAAACCACAAAAAATAAAAGTCTTGCATTACATCCAAGCCAGTGTTCGAGTGGGGAGGCTGAGAGAGACAGGGGGAGAGCTGTATATCAAAGTGAAGAGGGCTGAGATTCCCATCAGGGCTTAATTTTCACAGTTTCCAGGTTCTAAAGTCTCGCTGCACAATGACAGATTGTTCACGAGAGAACGGAAGGGGGAACAAGAATTTAAAAAGAAAATAATTTTTTGTCAGGACGCCGAAGAGGGAGAAAGAGTTGCAGAACACAGGAGCCATTGTGCGGCCGGGCCAAAAATCTGCCGCACACATCTTCCCCTTTTCTCTACAAAGTTGTCATATGCTTCCGTCTCCTGGGCAACCCCCATACGGGCGTGCCAATAAAGCTTTGGGAATATCCGCTTTCCTGTCATCCCCCACTCAGACTGCAACCCATCACCAAATCATAGAGGGGAAAAAAGAAACTGAAAAACACATCGATCCCAAACTGCTGAGTGGTATTGTTTTTATATGATATCCATATTCATAGCTCATCTAACTGGTGCCCTCAATTGAAGTCTACAATATTGGGTAAATTAAAGTGGTGTTTCTGTATTAAACATCCGGACCACATACATGATAGCCTTTCAGCTACAAGTGCCAGTCAACTACACCAGCAAAACAGACTGCCTGCAGGTTCCCAAAGTGTTTAAGTAATTAAACAATCAATATGTTCATGTGAGTGACACTTCATTTGTTTTTCATATCGTAGCATATCGTTTTTCATTTTAACTTTAATATGTTTATCACACCAGCAGTTTTTAAACTCAGTAGGCCCATACTGCTTTGTAAGGCTCACCTGCTTGCTGAGTGCGGCCCCGGGTTGGGGGGCTGCGGGGGCCATCGCCCGCAGCGTTGAAGGCCGCTACGCTGATCATGTAGGTAGTGTAGCCGGTCAGGTTCTTCAGCTTCACCCCCCCCTCAGGCAGGAAAAGCGTCCGGAGCTTCTCGGTCTCGTTCTGGCGCTGGAATTCCCAGAAATAGATCTGGAGGAGGAACAGAGCGTCGCCACAGTGAGAGGGGAGGATGGAGGAGTCCAGCTTCAATCAGGCAACCTGCCCATCACGTCTCCGTTTAACTGACTTCATAAACACACAAGGCTTTGGAAAGCATTGCAGGCATTGTGTTGATTGGCTGTGTTTTAGACTTCTCGATATATGCCAATCCCAAAACTAAAACAGCATGTGTCACGCACACTATATATATTAAATCATCAGAGATCTGACAAAAGTCATAATTGGCTTTGCTTTTTGGCTAGAGTGGAGAAAAAACGACATTACTCTAAATACATAAATCTAATTTTGGAATAGAATGTCATTCTGGAATGAACTGGTTGGTGAAGCTGGTACCACTGCGCGTGGGAACCAAGAGACCCCGACCCGGAGCAGCAGCTCACCTTGTACCCCTGGATGTCACCGTTCTGCGCCTCTAGAGGAGGGGGGTCCCATGTGACATCGAGCTGCGTTGCGGTCGATGACTGTATAGCCACGTTCTGGGGTGGGGCAGTTGGGACTAGGGGGAAAAAAAATCATCGTGTTTTACCCAGAACCCTCTCTGATTATGTAAATCTACTTTAATGTACAAATAGAATAATCATAATTCTGTTAATTAGACCACTTTCTTTATGTACAGACCTGACTATATCGTTCAATATCAATAATCATACATTACTCAAGATCTAATAGATGGTGTGGATCTTTCAGAGGGTCAAAGTCTTGTACGTAAGGCAACAGCAGTAGAAGAAGGGATGCTTTGACGCTTGGTCTGTGAGCCGGCCATGACAAGGCTGCTCCTGACACTTACCCGCTTCCCCAACGAACACTTCCTGTGGCGTGCTGGTGGGCCCCTCCCCCACGGCGTTGTACACACTCAGGCGGATCTCGTAGCGTTTGTGTTTACTCAGGTCTGTGGAGTACAACACACCGGCATCAGCCAGTGCACAGCAAGGCCAAACACACAGATACAGCCCGAGGGGAGCGCAAATCAGAATGACAGCAAAGTGTGTAACAGAGCACGATGTAGGAAGATGTCACATACATTTCACTTCCCTGACAAAATGTACTGTCTTTATTTTGGAGTCTTTAGGCTCTTGTTCTTTCTCTGGAGAAATATATATATATAAAAAAAAGATTTGATGGGACATTTATTGTATTTATTGTGTCTATGTATACCCTGTGATGTTTCCTTTAAGCCAAAAGTAAAATTTATTTAATTAAGATATCAACAAAGTAACTTCTCTTATATTAAAATAATATGTATATATGACAACAATATGTAAGAATTATGCTTTCATTAAACTATTTTAAACCCAAATTAATCTAGAGTACTATTTTCTCAATGAGAGAACATTTCTATAACTACAAACTCTCAATCAAAGTGTAGGCACTTAAAAGAAGCCAGCTGGGAATGTACATCTCAGCCCCGAAGATGACTAGAGTGGAAACATATGCATCGTCAGCTGGTCCCTCTTAGATTTCCTACAACCGAAAGAGCAGAGGACGGACGTGGGAGAACTTACTGTCCAGCTCGTATTGGGTGAGCGAGGACTCAGTCAGGTTCCGCACGCTGTAGGGGGCTGTGTGGGGCGGGGGTGGGGCAATAGGGTGGTAGAGTGGTTGGGGTGAGGTGTGGGGCAGCCATGAGAGAGATAGAAAGAGAGAGAGAGATAGAGAGGGGAAGGGAGAGACAGAGGTTAGTGAGTTAGTGCACACTGCATTCAGCTAGACCAGTGTGTACAAACCATCGCAAAGGTCAGGGCTGGCCCGTGAGAACAGAGGTTAAGAGAGAAACAAACAAACAACAGGAAATTGTTCAAAAACACCCAAAAGAAGCAAACAAGCAACACTGTATAAGGGTACTGACTGACTAGGCTCCAGAGCACGGTGTCAGTCACAGCCAGAGGCTTATAGGGAGTCACTGTAGGGGAGAGTGGATTAGGGTCTCATTCAGTTTCGGAGTTTTAGAGGATTTCAGCTCACACACAGAGGGGTTTAGAGCACAGTTCTCTCAGTGAGTGTGTGTGTGTGTGTGTGTGTCACAGGAGGTATAGAAGAGTAGTCCAGGATTAGGTTTGTGGTAAAAACAGACATGCAGTCGCAGAGTTGACAGTAAATAGATTAAACAACTGAGCAAGCACGGCGGCCCCCCGATGACTGAAAACAAAGACACTGCACACGGGGGGCGGTCCAAAGCGCTGAAGCCTGAAGCCCCCTGGTTTTTAAACTAATAGAAACTCTTGCTCATATATATGCATTCTAAAAACCCATGAAAATTAGCTAGACAGAGAACAGAGATAACAGACAGAATGCTAGAACAAAATACAGTGACAGTGAGTTAAGATCTCTGACATTTCCGATAACCTCCAACGCTGTGCCGATGCAGAGGCCTGAGCTTTATGTGCGTGTTGGCTACTGAAGGGCACTGCCAACAGGTGGTTATTTGTAACAGAGGAAGTGTCCTCGAATATCTCCATCACAAGTTTACAGAAAGAAAATAAAGAGAGGGTCAAGAGAGCTAGTCAGTAGGCATGGCAGCAGCTGTAGCGTGTGGCAAAAATGATGGGCTCCTGGCAGTTTTTGGGTGGGAAGTCTGGATTACTGGGTAGCGTAGGGATCAGGGGGAGGGTTGGAGAGGACGGGGAGGACACGGGTTACTCACAGGTGAGCTCGGCCCAGGTGGCGGTGGGGCTGTTGACGGTGCGCACAGTGAAGCTGCGGAGCCGGTCGTACAGCAGCTCGCGGTAGCGGATGCGGAAGCCCAGCAGGATGCCGTTGATGTGCTCCTCTGAGGGGGGCTGTTGGGGTGGACAGACAAAGACTGGTAAACCGGAGACACTCGCTCCAAACCTCCCTACACTGTCACTCTGATATTTCACCCATAAAACAGGACTGGACCAGAATTATGGTCCCCAACCCAACTACTCAGATGAGAGGCCATCTTTTCATGCGTGTCTCGAGCATGCACAGAAGAACCCACACAGGGCCTTGCATCTCAGATTTCCTATTTTGAACCCCCCCATCTTTTTGACAACCTGCTAATGCCTCTTTCTAAACAGATGAAAACCTGTGGCTCTTACCTGCCAGCGTATCAGCACAGATGTGGTGGTGTGCGGCGTCACAGAGAGGATTATGGGCGCCTCATCTGGGGCTGAACAGGAAGGAAGACAGGTATAATTCAGTCTATGGATATCAGCTGTAAAAGTGTGGTGTCAAACAGTAGCCGACCCACTGTAATTTTTAGCAAGGCCTTCACTGATACACAAGCAATGCTTTCTCCAGTATACACTCACCTAAAGGATTATTAGGAACACCATACTAATACTGTGTTTGACCCCCTTTCGCCTTCAGAACTGCCTTAATTCTACGTGGCATTGATTCAACAAGGTGCTGAAAGCATTCTTTAGAAATGTTGGCCCATATTGATAGGATAGCATCTTGCAGTTGATGGAGATTTGTGGGATGCACATCCAGGGCACGAAGCTCCCGTTCAACCACATCCCAAAGATGCTCTATTGGGTTGAGATCTGGTGACTGTGGGGGCCAGTTTAGTACAGTGAACTCATTGTCATGTTCAAGAAACCAATTTGAAATGATTCGACCTTTGTGACATGGTGCATTATCCTGCTGGAAGTAGCCATCAGAGGATGGGTACATGGTGGTCATAAAGGGATGGACATGGTCAGAAACAATGCTCAGGTAGGCCGTGGCATTTAAACGATGCCCAATTGGCACTAAGGGGCCTAAAGTGTGCCAAGAAAACATCCCCCACACCATTACACCACCACCACCAGCCTGCACAGTGGTAACAAGGCATGATGGATCCATGTTCTCATTCTGTTTACGCCAAATTCTGACTCTACCATCTGAATGTCTCAACAGAAATCGAGACTCATCAGACCAGGCAACATTTTTCCAGTCTTCAACTGTCCAATTTTGGTGAGCTTGTGCAAATTGTAGCCTCTTTTTCCTATTTGTAGTGGAGATGAGTGGTACCTGGTGGGGTCTTCTGCTGTTGTAGCCCATCCGCCTCAAGGTTGTACGTGTTGTGGCTTCACAAATGCTTTGCTGCATACCTCGGTTGTAACGAGTGGTTATTTCAGTCAAAGTTGCTCTTCTATCAGCTTGAATCAGTCGGCCCATTCTCCTCTGACCTCTAGCATCAACAAGGCATTTTCGCCCACAGGACTGCCGCATACTGGATGTTTTTCCCTTTTCACACCATTCTTTGTAAACCCTAGAAATGGTTGTGCGTGAAAATCCCAGTAACTGAGCAGATTGTGAAATACTCAGACCGGCCCGTCTGGCACCAACAACCATGCCACGCTCAAAATTACTTAAATCACCTTTCTTTCCCATTCAGACATTCAGTTTGGAGTTCAGGAGATTGTCTTGACCAGGACCACACCCCTAAATGCATTGAAGCAACTGCCATGTGATTGGTTGGTTAGATAATTGCATTAATGAGAAATTGAACAGGTGTTCCTAATAATCCTTTAGGTGAGTGTAGATATAGGATGAAAACTTACCAGTGCTTACAAAGTGCATGATTATACAAGAAGAACAAAATGTTATTACAGATTTGTTTTAAAGGTATTTAGAGTGAAAACACTCTTAGATAACTTTCTACTGGCCTTAATCTGACTGCAACCACAAATCTAAAAGGATAATCTCTGAGGAATTGTCATCTTTTTCATGTGGAGTCAAAATAGGAGCAGAGATCATATCATGGACACAGGTTAAAACAGCTGTGCTCATGGTTTGGAAATGCAAATGGAGACAACAGGTCAACCCGGGTCAAGGGTCAGGAGTCTTACCGTCCTGCAGGGTGGTGATGGCCTCGCTCTCCTCACTGTACTCGCTGTCTCCGATGTCATTGGTTGCTTTCACTCGGAACTGGTAGGAGGTGAAGGGCTTCAGTCTGCCAGAGACGGAGAGAGAGTTTAAGCCCCCCGCAGGTCTTCAGTCTCGATCTGAATCGTTACCCTTGAACTAAGATCAAAGCCTTATTCCTAATCAGTAAGTAAGCCACCATCTAACCAGCATCTGACTGGGGAGTTTATCTTCAGAATGTGTGGCTGCCCTCACCTGTCCACAATGTACGAGACTGCCTCGTGGCTGACGGAGGCGGAGTGGACAGACCAGTTGCTGTCTGGCAGCTCTTTGGACTGGACAGTGTAGTAACGGACTGGGGAGAGGCCATCACTGCCTGGTTCCCACGACAAGAGCACGCTCCGGGCCAGCACGTCCTCCTGTTGCACGGTGGGCCTGCTGGTGGGCTGAGGCCGGGCTGAGAGAAAGAGAGAGAGAAGGGCAAGGTTACCTCAGCTATTTCCACAAATCAACTGTATATTGCACGTCTTCCTGGAGCTGCTAGGAATTATGGGAGTTATTCGTATAATGGCCTTATAATGTCAATCTTCAGTTAAGTGTCAATCTTCACTTTGTCCATAAATACTCCATATCCAGTAGGGGTATTTCTGAACTGTAGATTACCTCTCTTCTCTGTGGTGACCACGAGGGCCTCCGCCGCTTCCCCCCAGCCTTTCCGCGTCTGTGCTGTGATGCGGAACACATAGACCGACTCCGGTTTCAGCCCAGTCACTGTGTATTGCCGCGCACTGGGGTTCAGCACGTCCACGGTGGCGGTGTTGCTATTGGTGGAGTTCAGACGGTACGTTATCTGGTAGGCTGCAAAATGAAAAAACAATAGTTTTCACCGATGCGGCAGAGAACAAGCAATGAAGGGCTTCTTACTGGGCACGGGTACAAACTCACCCAGGATGATGCCGTTGGGCTGGGCAGGGGATTGCCAGATGAGCCTGACGGAGGTTGTACGGACCTCTGGGAACAGAATACCTACAGGGGGTCCAGGCACTGGGGGCAAGTGAGAGGTTTAAATGGTTCATTTCACACGTGAAAGGGAACGGTTCAGTTTACAGACAATACAATAAGCTCTCCTAATTCACTCGAAGTCATGGAAAATGACACTGTTCTTTACTCAACAAATTACTAATGTACTAACAGCTTAAGAGTTCCACTAAAGATGGTTTACAGTGGGGGCTTATGTGTACAAAAAAATGTTTAGTCTTGGGAATGGGAGATTTGTATGACTAAGTTAATAACTGCAGACCCTGATTGTTGTTGTTGGAAGGGTGATGTCCCTTGCTACCCTGCCTGTCACAGTGAGGCTGCGCTGTTGGGGGGGGCAGTGCCCTGCATACCATCATCCAGGGTCCGCTCCAAGATAGGGGGCGAGCTGGGAACTCCGTCGCCAATCCTGGTGAACGCCAGCACCTGGATCTGGTACAACACATACTTCCCCAGGCCGCTCAGCTGCACACTGTGACTGGCGTTGCCCTCCACTGTCCAAAACTGCAGGGAAGAGTCTGAGTCCTTCTCTTTGTAAACCACCTGGGAGAGGGAGAGAGAGATAGAGAGAGAGAGAGAGAAAGAAAGAGACAGTGAGAGAGAGAGAGAGAGAAAGGCACTGTCACAATCACACAGCCTTTAGTTCTGGGGCAGCTGACGGTGGTTAAATATAAACACAATGTTGTAGTGCTACATTAATTTCTGTCTTGGAAACACAGTTGATAATGGAGGCGGGGCGGGGGGTTATTTTTGTCATGTACACTTCATGACACTAAAGTGTACACGTATGCCAGCTTGAGTTAACAGTGATGAAGCATGTGGCTTCCATGTTAAGGGCGATATGCATGAAATATTTACTACCTTGCTAAGTTTGCACCTGTTTATTTCCTAATAAAAAACACAATTGAAATTGTCAGCAAAGAAATTTAGTCCCTTCAGGCAGTTGTACATTTTTGTACATGTCATCACAATACATGTTTGTCTTTCTTTCATCAAAAACATGTTGTAAATGATTGATGAATATGACTGAATTTGTGTGCGTTCTTTTTAAAATATGGGTGAAGATGGCATAATGACAACATGGAAGTTGCCAGGCGACGTACCTTATAGCCAAGTATGAGTCCATTGCGGTCTGGCTCCGGGACTTCGAACCAGCGCACCAAGATGCTGCTGGAAGTGGTGGCAAAGGCCGAGACATTTGTTGGGCCGCAGGAAGGCACTGTGGGAAAGTGAGAACACGGGGTTAAAAACCTGTGGAGACGACAGGAGATGGCAGTGCTTATAAATCCTCTCGGATAATCAAACTCCCTGGTTCACAAGCATTCCTGCGCATTTTTACAGCCCTCCAGTGCCCTCTCTCCAGCGCTGAGTAAACTTCCAACATAACAAAATCGCCCCCCCAAACAAAACCCCTTCTCCCTCCAGAGCACCGCCAATTACAGCTAGCGCTAAATCTATCTGCCAAGACAGCTTTTTCAATTTTCAGCGAGCAGAACATGCTGTGAGATGGGTTCTACACAAACAGCTTACATAAACTGGCAGGCACAGATGCCCAGCCGCTACAATCCCAGGCATGGCATAGTTTCAGTAACTGACACGGCCTCCCGCTGTTTGGTTCCACGTATGCGGGAGGCATGCAGTTCTGCAAAACTAGAAAAGGCAATGGCTGACATGGCCCATAAGAGACTAAACTGCTGAATTTGAGGAATTTAGACAAATTAACGGAACGCACACACAAAAAACCTTCACATCACCCATGTGTTCCCCATTTCCTGTTACTTTCCCTGTAATCTGGTAACCATGGATAACAGACCAGCCAGACAGGAGACAATGGAACCCGTCCAGGGCAGGTTGGCTTCAGTGTCAGAGCAGGCAAAGAACGACGACAGAGATGTAAAAGAACAAAGCTTCTCTCCCAAACGGGGAGCTGGCAGCGGTACCAGTTTCCTCGTCGTTATTGAACTCATAATCACAAGCAGGCCGTCAGGTTGCACGTCTGCTCCGACTTTGATCAGTGTATATCAAACCAGTGTGCTTGCTGCCTTCAATTTCAATTTGACAAGGCAGTGATTGTGAGTGCAGACAAAGCAGCCCAGAAGCGCACTAGTGGCTGGAGCTCCACGTATGCATTGAACAATAGTCAGGAGATTATCTGAAATCCAAGTTTGGCCAGTGATTTGAATGGAGGTGGAACTGAAATTATTCTGACTAATTTCACAGTGTTGAGAGTGACAAATGATGACTGGTGTTGGTACAGCTTTGATATTTAACAGATTCTGTTTCTTTAACGAACCAACAAAACAAATATTCCAAAACAGCTTCCATAAAAGTATAACGAGCTAATCTGTGTCACTGAAAGCCTTGCATTGTGTAACAGTGACCATGTGCGGTGGCATGTGGCGGTATGTGTGCCCAGTGTGGCAGATGTGGCCGGCCGAGACGTGCACTTACCGGATTCTCGCGTCCTGCCGCGGACTGGCTGGCTCCAAGGCCCGGCGCCGATGCCGTTGAGAGCCTGCACGCGCACCTCGTACTCTGCCCACTCCTCCAGGTCCTCGATGGTGAACTCGCGCTCCAGCCGGTCGGGGATGACGTGAGTGAGAGCGCGGCCCTCAGTGCCCGTACGTGTGTACTGCACCCTGTACCCCACGAACTCTGGGTTCCCATTGTACTCCCACTCCGGCAGGGGCTGAGGATAGAGAGCAGGGTATGAACAACACAGCACACAGGCCAGAGCCAGGGCCGTGTAATAAAGATACGGCAAGTACAACTGTCATCAGCAGAACCGAATGACAAAATCCTGGCAAACAGTCTGGCCATGATGTGGTTGGCGATCCTCTAAGATCCTTCAAAAACAGTCTGAGGAGATTGTTAGGTCTATAAGCTCCTACCAATTATAAACATTTTCTTACAAACTAGACAAAGATGTTTTGTATCTCAGAGAAGCACGTGTGAACACCTGGACAGCCCTGAGGGCATGTCAAGCTCAAGGGACTCACCACCCATCGCAGCCACAGGCTGGTCTCGCTGGCAGTGCGCAGGGTGACGTTGGCGGGGGCCATATCTGGGGGGGCCTGCAGGGTCTGGATCTTCCGGGAGGGCTGGCTAGGGGGGCTTGTGCCAACAATGTTCACCTGACGCATTCGAAACCTGTTTGCAGGGCAGAGAGGCGTATTTGTAGAGTTTGGGTGACAACATTCATGTGGGAATCCACTTTGATGGACACAATGAAACAGAGGCCGCAGAGCTGAACCCTGAGCACTGGGATTTATCTTCAAACTCTTTGGTAAGCTACTGGTAGAAGTCCTGGTGTTCTATGTGCAGCAGCAAATGGGCGTCGGACCTGGGCTGTAGAGTTACCTGTAGAAAGTGTAGGGGTTGAGATTAGGCACCTCTAGCGATCGGGCGTCTGGCTCATTGGGCAGCTGGTGGACCAGTGTCCACTCTTCATTCTCGCCAATAACACCGATCTGTAGAAGGAGGACAGATGTGCTCAGGTAGTGTCTTGAAAGGTCAAGAGGGTGAGGGGTCAGTCACATGTGAAGAATGAAGAAATGGGCAAACGCTTACCTGCGCCTCCACCTGCCACCTGGAGATCGAGGTCTTGCCATCGTAGCCGGGCTTGAACTGCAAGCTGACGGAGCGGGGGCCGATGTTGGAGATGGCCATGTTGGTAGGGGGGCCGGGCAGCTCTGCAGGGTGGGGAGGAGGCAGTCAGTGTGGGTGCTGTGAGCAGCACTGCTGCAGAACATAGAGTGCGTTTGTTCTGAATTGCAAGCTCGTGCAGTTCACCACAGATGATGCAGGGTTACTCAGAAGACAACTTTTAACTGTATGATGTTTCCATTGGGAAAACAAAAACTTAGGATGTGAACTGATGTATATTGTTTGATTTGTTTTCTTTGGAACTGGGATAGATTGTAAGAACCGTACTTCACATTAAATTATAATTATTTACCTTGCATTATATTGAATATTAAAATCAGGAAAAGCTTGATACAGAATATACAAAATATCTCTCCTGCCCTGGCAAGAAAAAAACAAAACAACCTAACAAAAAACAGCTCACAACCGCACTCGGTAAAATTCCTGAAGGCATGGATTTAAAAACGGGATTCCAGTTCATAGTGACCAAGTATCTCCTAGCAACATCCATTCGGCGGCCTCTGACTCTATCTGCATCCTCCATCTCTCACATTCAAATCACATCAGCGCTCAGTGACACGGTGCCAAACCTCAAAGCCAGAGAGACTGCAGCGTGGCAGATGGATACCAGATATCCTATTAAGGCTCCGATTTTGATCAAGCCGAGAATTTGGGCATGCACACGTTGCGATTACAGGACTCCATCTGAAACATACTTCAGCCTATTAATTAGCACAGTCAAAATCGCTTATTTTGGTGTCAAACGTGAAGCTGAAAAGTTCAGCAATACCGAACAAAGACTTTGAATGCCCCAGATATACTTAAGCCATGAGTGGTGAGTCCTGTTTGATTATTGTGCTGTAGTGCTCTCTAGCGACCAGTCCTAGTACTGCAGCTCCATTCCTAATGAAAGTACTTGGTCACTCAACCCACATCATACTCTAAAGACGTTTCTGCTGTAAATGGGAGGGAGGGATCTCTACACAAGGTGACAAGACTCATTATCTATCGAGAACCGGAGACTACTGGGGATCGGCCTCGGATCACGTACACATACATCCTGCTGGGACAGTCTGGTCTATCAGTCTACTCCTAAACTACTTCTGAAACGTTTATGGTAGAAGTGAGCTCGTTACCTGGAACAACTGAAGAGCAAAAGCAAACAGCTAACAATACATTCAGCGTGTGGGGAGAAAAAACAAACAAAGAGGAAACAAAACAGAAAGCACACAAGTGGTAGATGGCATGTTGTTAAAAGAATCACTAATTACAAGCAACCCCGGGCTAGGGAAATTCACAACCTCGGCAATTATCTGTCTGTTCTCTGTTGCTTCTGCTTGCATTGTTATTTGTCATGCTGAAAGACTAAAGCTCCACTTATTTTTGTCTCAAAGCTTCTCCTCTCCTCCGATTTTGTGGAAGAGATTATGGATGTGTTGAAGCTGTGAGCAGTGGTTTAAACTCTGCACACTTTGATTCTTAGCTTTCACTATGGCCAAACTATTCATGCCATAGTAAACTAATGAATAAAATAAGATGGTCTGCCCATTTTCTACCCACAGTGGACAATCTTTCTCTCGATATATTAGCATGGCAAATGCTAAAAGCAACAAGAAGTCTCAATATACACCCCAACATAGTCTGCAAATGTATAAGACTTTTGTACAGTTGACCCTTTCCCTTTCATCAGCTCAACAGAGTGTCATGAATGCAGTAAAATGGGGTGAATGGGGCACTGTGGAAAAATGGAAACAAATGTCTGTGATTCTTCAATTCTGTTCCAAACACATTCGTCCCCCGTGCCTTTCAAAATGTTGCCTCATTAATAACTTAATCTGCACAAGGGGCTTCTCTGCTTCAACAATGTGACAGTGTGGCAAATATAATTAGTTGAGTGACGTGTATTATCTGAGGCTTGGAAATTATGTAGGCCAATTCCATGGCAGATGACACTACATTGTCAGCAGCTCAAACGGATGCTGTCTCCAGTGGTCGCCAGACATGTTACTTTCAACACTTCATCTTTCCTTAAACGTTCCTTTAAAATGACAGACACTAGCAACTTCATCCTCTTCATTTTCTAACAATATTATGTTGCCAGGGAATTACCTACATGCAACACTCCAGCTCCGTGCTGTAATAATAAGTGGAACAAGGCTACACTCACCTGGGGGGACACCGGAGGAGATGGTGGAGGAAGAAAGCTGGCCCTGGCCTTTGGAGGTCATGGCGGCCACCTCTATAGTGTATGTGGTGAGCGCAGTGAGGCCAGTGACGCGGTACTCCAGCGTGACGTTGGGCAGGTAGTGGGTGACACGCGTGTTGGTGCGGTTGTACTCCTCCCAGGAGATGCGGTACCCTGCGTATGAAAGAGACAATCGATGAATCAATCGATGAACTAAGCAAATAATTTAAATTGTAGACCTACTCGAGGTGCTGGAGAATGTCACACTCTGTATGTGGCATGCGGCACCGGAGCACAACAACTAATCAAGTTTAAAGTAAATGAAATCACAGTGACTGCAATCAAACGCTCGAAGACAAGGATGCCATTAATCTCTGTGGGGATACAAACACGGGAGAATGTGTATTTGAGACATGTACATTAAGTCACACACACAGTTCAGGGTTGTGATTCCTAACATAACTGGATTTGGCAGAACTGGGCTCACAGCAATGAAACTCCAGCAGGGGTCTGTGCTCAGAAAAGCAGGGCAGCCTTGACAGTAAAACACTTCAGAGCCGGCATAGGATATGTCAACCTTGTTTGTGTCAATCAAGAGAGAGCTTTAAACTGTTCCCCACCAGTATAAAGACACAAGCTGAATAGTGAAACGTTAGGCAGGCGTTACAGTTGGGCTGGTGCGTGGCATACCTGTGAGGATGCCATTCTTTTCGTGGGGCTCTCGCCAGCTCACTTTGAGAGACGTGTCCAGGATCTCGGTGAAGCTCAGGTGACCCACAGCACCGGGAACTGGAGACAAAAAACAACACAGGCTACTGAGACACACGTCACACAAAGGGTCCTTCAGTTTTGAGTGCAAAAATGAGAAAACAAATTGTGTTGGAAATGAATTTCACCACCTGGTTGCCCTTTAACAGAAAATGTAGTCACCAATATGTATATGTGACCGGATCATTTAGGCACTGCAGCTTGGGGGGTGGGGGGGTGACACTCACTGTCCTCGTGGGTGCGAAGGCCACTGGGGGGACTGCGGGGGCCATCGCCGGGAGTTGTGAAGCACAGCACCGAGGTGAAATACTCAGTGAACTTCTTCAGGCTCGTGATGTATCCTACATGGACGGTATCCTGGAAATTGGGCCTCACCGTCACCACAGTGACCTCCTCCTCCTGACCTGGTTCCCATGCCAACAGCTGAGGGATGGGGGGGGCAGAGGGAAAGAGATGATCTCATTGTTGAGGTACTTCACAAAACCTGCTACTCTCTTTCAACTGTGTCAACTAGTGGCCTGTTACTGTGCACCATGGGGAAAAAAAAAAAACAGAAATGGTGGTTTTATTGGTTGTTAATTAAAATAAGTTCCAGGGCCATTTGCAGCCATTGTCAGGAAAGTTAATGTGGTTTTGTCTCGTCATATGGAGAGCTGTGCAGGCGGAGGCTCAAAAATTAAAATTGCTCCTCTAGGACCTGTCTGCGAAGAAATAATATGTATTTAAGAGTGGCGGGATAACTCAGCGCTAACTCAGAATAATTGCAAACATATTGAAAATGGAAGTTAAAACACTGAATTGGCAATTAAGCATTTAGTTAATTACTCCCCTGGCAACTGTGTTGTTTTTCTCCACAGCAGAAACTTTCAGCTTGGGAGAGAATGATTTATTGGCACAGTCAGCTAGGGAATGTGAAAGGCATGCAAATCCAGAAAGCCAGGTGCCCACTATTGCGCTCAATTCTCCTGCACTGGGTTTTCCTCGGCAAGGGGAAGGGATTTAACCTCCCTCCGAGAGGTACAGGGTGAAGGACCAACTTTCGGACTCGCCCTTATTCTCCTGCACAGTTTATTATGAGGCTTTTATGAGTACTGTATGGCTTATTATGTATATTAAAAACCTTCTTTATTTACACCTATTTATTCCTGAATGTAGGTGTTCAAATTCTACATGTAGGTGATCTGTCTTCCCGACTCTGATGACATCAGCCTGCAACTTCCTATAAAACCACTAGAGGATGACTTAACAGCAGAAGAGGATTTGGGGGGTCAGGTTTTGACTGGAACTGACCTTGTAGCCCTGATTGATGCCATTGATGAACTGGGGGCTAGGGGCTTTCCAGGTGAAGTGGATGGTGGTGGAGTTTACTGCCTTGGCCAGGACGTTTCCCGGGGCCACCGTGGGCACTGCCAACACAAGCACAAAACACAAAGCGTTTAGTTGACTTTTATAAAGGATTGCATTAATCCTCAGGGGCACTGTCCATTTTGCTCACCTTGCACCCTCTCGGGATACAAACGATGAGCAGCGACTGCAGCATGCGCTCTCTCACACATACACTGATAACAAGATTGATTTCATTGATCAGTTGAGGCCAAGGCAGGTAAGAACAGTATCGACCTCTCCCTGCTCTCGGCGTGATGGATCGCCAGGCGCCGATAAGCTTAGTCTCACACCTACCGGGTGAATTTTAAAGCTCGGCTGCAACATTCGTAACTCATAAGGAAAATACCTGCCAACTCTGTAACTATGAAGTAAAAGATCATTCTTCTTCCTAACATTTTCCGTTCACACGGCAGGAAGGGATAACATTTTCACCTGCAGTGAACGATTTCAAACTTGCGATTAAACCACAGCTTGAGCAGTCATCCCAGAATGCACTCTTTTGTGTAGAAGTTACCCATAAGAAAGGAAAGTAAGGTGTCTTGATTTGGGATTCATGTGGGGGGTGTTTTTGAAAAGCAGATTCCATCCTGTCATGATGAAAAGCAGAGATGACAGAAGAGCCACATTACCTCCCTGCAGAGTCCACTCAGTCACTGTGTGGCTGTAGACCCCCAGCCCTGCCCCGTTATACGCCGCCACCTCGATCTCATAGTTGGTCCAAATGATGAGGTCCTCCAGGAGGAGGTTTGTGACGTCAGGGTTGGTGATGTTTTTAAACTGGTAGCCCACGGGCAGGCCTGCCAGGCAGTACCTAAAACACAGAGGGGTACAGCATGAGAGACTGATGCACCTGGAAGCCTGTAAGAAACATCTCCAGGTATACTGATCTTTTTTTTCCAGTGCCCCACAATGACTTCTGCTGCTGAAGTAAACTTGAGTACTTGGTACTCAACAACCTCAGCGTTGTACATACAGTACTGAATTCTTCCCACATTACCGGATAAAGTAGCCACGGAGGATGCCATTTTGGTGGCTCTCGGGTGGAGGCTGCCACTGGATCATGATGGACTGGTTGGTGCGTCCGCTGGCAATGACATTCTGCGGGGGGGCACTTGGAGGCTCCTCCGGTAGAGACAGCCTGCAGGGAGGGTGGGGGAGAAAGACGCAGAGAGATTTGGTGAGCTGTATTTACTTACACCTCGGTGCTAAAACATGGGTTGCGTTGTAACAAAATCAGTAATCAGAGATTTCCATTAGTGTATCGATTCGCTAGAAAAAAAATGATTATACAATTCAATACAATGCAGTTTTATTTTTCACATTTTTATATATATATAATAAATTGATGGTATTTGTATATATCGTGCAAATTATATTTTGGTACAAAGGCAGATAAATTCTCTCTGTATAAAATAAAATGACAACAAATTAACAGCATCTTTAGGAGATTGGAGTTGAACCGGTATCGCTGTGAGAGTGCTGAGCTTTGTTCTGAACTCATGTGGGATATAAAGCAGCAGCAAGCAGTGCGGCATGTCAGGGATTTGAGTTCATTTGTAGGTATGACTCACTCAGGTTACAATCAAGCCTATATTTTCCACCTATGTGACTCATGTTTCAAGACAGTAGTGGAACAGAAAAGCACTGAGAGAAAGCAGCCAAGTGTGTTTGAGCACAGCCCTACAAATCAAGTAGATAATACCTCTGTATGCCGAATCAACTCAAGAAGATCTGAGATGGCAGACGTTATAGGAGACAGGCAAATTTTTTGGGAGAATAAATTACAGTGTGAAAATGAAGGGCGGTGAAAACGTGGAATGGGTTATGACATCCAGAGTCCATTTCCATTGTGTCTGGGGATCTTAATGACAGAAGAGAGAAATGAGGGTGGAAAATTAATACATTCCTATTTTTTTAATGAACGGGGATCCCTGTCATGATAATCAATGGGGATTCAGGCCCTACATAATTTCCACGTCTCATCTTGAAGGTTGTGTCTTGTAGGAAGAGAGGCATGAGTCAGGTCATTGATTTGTGTCCACGAAAAAAAAAGGAAAAGGTGCTCTTCCTCAGACCTGCGCTCATGTCACACATGTCTGGCCAGGCTTTACAGAAAGGGAACGTCGTTAGCGGCGATGGCATATCCAGGGCTTATGGGTGTGGTCAGCTTACCGGTCGGTCTCTTTGCTGAATTGTCCTTTTCCCACATCGTTGACGGCACAGATCCGGAACTGATAGGAGCGGGCTGGGATGAGGCCGCTGACTGTCACTGCAGTGGACTCGGGTTCAATGTTTGCCAGCAGTACAGTCCAGGGGGCATCTAAGACAGACATACGGACAAGGAGGACACCTGGAGCATGTGTTTCTTAATAGTTCAAAGCCCCTAACACTGCCTGCTCTAATTAACCCAAGCCCCTCCCCATTCTTCTTAATGCTATAAGCCCCTCCCCTGTCTCCTTCCAATGTTGTAAGCCACACACCCCATCCAATAAAACATTTTTGCCCTGTTTTTAGATTTCTAGGCCCCTCCCCAACTGTCAGAGTCCCCTCAGATACCCACTGTTCTCAGACACCTCCAGGATGTAGCGGATCAGGGGGCTGTTCCCATCAAAAGGTTTGGCCCAGGTGAGGTTGATGGCTCTCTTCTCTGTTGAGCTCAGTATTGCCACAGGGTTTTCTGGGGAATGGGGGAGCTGCCTGTGAGAGAGAAAGGAGAGCGATACAGAGAGAATAAATGAGAGAGAGAGAGTGCAGAAATCTCTGATATGGAGTGCTGTGAGAAAGTAGAAGACATAGGAGACTGGTTGGAGAGAGAGTGTGAAAGTATGCAAGGTTGTTGAGGGGGTTGAAGGAGAGAGACAATGAGAGGGAAAGGGAGGGCAGCAGCGCAGCCGAGGATGACGTGAATGCAAGTGTGTTCAAGGAGAGGGGAAGAGCTGTCTGGGCAAGACAATAGGAGAGACAGGAGACGGATGAATGTGAAAGTGAGACGGAGCAGAAAGGGGAGAATGTGAAGGAGAGGATGAGAGAGCCAGGCCTTCAGACAGAAAGAAAGGCAGACTGACCTGACTCGGAGGTGGGCACTGCGTGAGTCGTTGCCCCCCACGGAGGTGACGTGGCAGGTGTACGTGCCGATGTCCCCGGACCAGGTCTGAGAGATGTGCAGGGTGCCGTCCGGGTCCAGGAGGATGCGGGAGATGGACTCGGGATTGATGACGGAGGCGCCTTTCTCCCACACATACCTACGCACACACACAAACACCGTACAGTCACCACCACACACAGGTCCCACGTGGGAGCGCCTGATTGCTCCCTTTGTCTACCGCCACTAATTAATTGCAGCCACATCTAAATGTCACTTAATATATTTACCGTCTTCTCAAATGGAAGACCTGTTGGTAAATATTACCCTGGCACTTAACAATTTGCATCTAATCAGTTGCAAAAATGTCCCTGTTATAAATAAACTTCTGCATTTGATGTAATCACGACAAGACAGAAAAGCCTATCCCCGACACCCACAAAGGCAGATGGAATACAAACGTTAAAAGAGCGTGGGTATGCGTCAGAGAGACCTTAAATATAGATTGGCCAGGATCTGAAGTTTATGTCACAGACAAACAAACTGTTGAAAGTTGATTCGGGTCATTTGAGCATTAGTACATTTCTGGACAGCAGCTGAAAGTGCTTATAGTGATTAAAGTAGTTTGATACTTTCAAGTTTGGATAACATCAGCATTCCTACGACATGTACTCTTGGTTGTGTTTTTGCTGTACCTGACAGTAACACTGGGGTCATGGGTGACACCGCATGACAAGGTGGCTTTGGTCCCCTTGATAACACTCTGGTCCTGTGGAGGGCTCGTGATCCGGGTTCGGGCTGAAAAGGAGAGTAAGAGGGTATTAAAGACATAAGAACATAAGAAAATTTTACAAACAAGAGGAGGGAAAAGTGATCCAAGGATACTATCCAGTCTATTTTTAAATGTTCCCAAATGTTCAGCTTCAGCCACATCGCTGGGGAGTTTGTTGAGATTGTGACAACTCTCTGTGTGAAGAAGTGTCTCCTGTTTTCTGTGTTGAATGTCTTGAAGCCCAATTTCCATTTGTGTCCCCGGGTGCGTGTGTCTCTGCTGATCTGGAAAAGCTCCTCTGGTTTGATGGTCGATGCCTTTCATGATTTTGAAGACTTGAATCAAGTCCCCATGTAGTCTCCTCTGTTCCAGGGTGAAAAGGTTCAGTTCCCTCAGTCTCTCAGTAGGACATTCCCTTCAGACCTGGAATAAGTCTGGTTGCTCTCCTCTGAACTGCCTCTAGAGCAGCGATATCTTTCTTGAAGTGTGGAGCCCAGAACTGCACACAGTATCCAGATGAGCTCTAACTAGTGCATTGTACAGTCTGAACATCACTGCCCTTGTGCTCAATTCTACACTTTTGACAATATACCCTAACATTCTGCACTATCCAAACTCTCTAAGCACTTGAGTCCGACAGAATCCACAGAACCACACAGTCCATACAGTTTTGAGAGCATATAATTTCTCTAAAGATTGACTTCTCCTAATAAAGCAAAACATCATTACAGTAATCACATTTAATTTAATGGTTAAGAGCCCAAGGGAAAAAACGTGACTTTGTTCAATAAAAAGCTGAAGCTTTGGGAAAATAACTTGTATCCCTGTATAACTATAATTAAAACCGTAGGATGTAGTTCCTGAATTAGGATAAACTAGCTGTGCTGTTATCAAATGAAAAAACTAAGGTGGTTTGTGAGAATATGCAGGTAATTACAGATGATCCAGAGAACAAAGATTAAGATGCAGAAAAAGAAAGTGACATGATGTGTTGTGAGCAGCTGCTACCCAAGGAGAAACTCCAGACTTCTGTGAGAACCTATTGTCAGGCTGGTGGGTGCAGTAGGAGAGGGAGTCGACATCATTGCACTCTGACTCTGACAGACCATACTTGTCGAATCTGAAACGATGTATGTTTAGGCCAAGGCCTTGACGTGTTGATGTCACCCTTCCAGATTGTTTTTGAAAATTACAGCTCTACGTGAAGTGACCACCACACTACCCCCGCCTTTGGAAGTGGCCTACTGCTGTAATTGAAAATGACTCAATGTACTGCTGGGCTCTGAGCTTTCCTCACACATCTCCCTTTGGATTCTTACCCAAGACGATGAGGTCGGCGGAGGCCTCATCGATGCCCCGCGAGTTGCTGGCCATGCAGGTGTACATGCCGGCGTCCGAGATGTGGGAAGGGCTGATGAGCAGACTGCCTGACTCCAGCAGCGTGAAGCGGGGCAGCTGCACTGAGCCGCTGGCCAGGATCCGCTCGCCTGAAGGGGGGGAAGTGGAAAACGCCATCGGCATCAATAAGATCAGAGAGAAATAAGATTTAAAGAAAGCAACAACAACAAAAAAGAATCTGATAGGAGACCAGAAGATTTCAGGGACAAACGTGCGTCTGCCTGTGACGCTCACCTTTCTGCCAGGTGATGGCTGGCCGGGGGGCTCCAGAGGTCTCGCAGTGCAGGATCACAGACATGCCGTCGATCACCGTGCTGTCGGAGGGGCCGGCCGTGATGTTGGGGGCAATACCTTGGAGAGATCAGCCAGCAGATGTCAGGCCATGCGCTGAATAACAATTAACCACAATCCTACCAAGGCCATCATCAGCTGAATAGGAATCAAAAATAAACCAGGAAAGCCTCATCCTGTGCCAATGATAACCTCTAACTCCAGTCTAGTCTTTCCCACTGTGAAGGTGGCCCTCGCTATTGTGGGTAGATAACATGAGCTTTAATGACGATAAGAAGAGACATCGCTTAAAAGATGGGTTATTCATCGAAGGCCTTCAACACGGACTATTCTTCTCATAAATACCTCTGGCAGGAGTATGAGATGTCAGCTGGAAGCTCCTATGACTGTTTGTGTAGGAAGTTAACATCATCCTCCACTGATAGCTGTGTGGTCTAGGAAATAAAGCGTGTGTGGGGCGTACTTGTGACGGCGAGGTAGGTGTTGGTCTGGACCTCGCCTGCCCGGTTGCGAGCGAAGCACTGGAACATCCCGGTGTCGTCTGGCAGGAGGCCGTTGACCTGCAGGCTGCCGCCGACCAGCACACGATACCGGGGAGTCTTCACTGGGCTGATGGGAACCGCGTCCTTGTACCACACGATGTCAGGTTGGGGGACACCTGCAGAAACACCATAAGCCATGAGGTCAGACTCTGCTAGACTGTCCTTCTCTCTAAGAAAAGAACCATTAACTATCCAGGTAGATAAATTAGAGACTCATGCACAACACACACGCTTGTTTTTCCTCCTCGCAGCACCAAACCATATTGTGTCCCTGAAGATGCAGAGACAGCCTGCCTCCACTATCGCTCTGAGAGCTACAGCTGTGTCTACTTGTATTCACCTCAAGAGGCAAGGAGATTGTATTTAAAGTTTAGTAGTTCACATTTGAATATCTCTTGCTGATATCTTTGTTGTTTTTAACTTAAATCATGGCTTACTGTCATAATGAAACACATCCCGAAAAAACAGCACAAAATGCCTTAAAGCGGCAGTAAAACATCATGGTTTTGTGTTGCATACAAAACAGAAAAAGATGAGGTTCTCCAGATAAGCCACTGGCTTTGCTGCAGAGCTGAGGGGAAACAAGCATAATGTGTAACGCGATCTCTCGCCCAGACTATTAGTGTGCGGGGGTGTTGTCATGTCTACAGACGGATCAGTCCTCACCTCTTGCCTGGCAGGGTATGTCCACCACTTTCTCCATCTCCGCAGTGATGTGTCTCTCTGGCTCCTTCACAAACTGAGGGGGTTCTGGGAAGAGAGGAGGGGACAGGGAACCCAATGTGGAAAGGCACATTGGAAGGAAATTGCAATATTTAGCGTATACAAAACTGCTGATTTTGAAAGCGAGGGTCATTCATTATGTTGAATAGCGTAAGTTAACAACACAGAAATTCACCGGGGAAAGAAACATGCTTAAGACGTACCTAACACGTGCAGGTAGGCCCCGGCACTGACGGAGGGGACGCTGCTGCTGCGCAGGACGGCCTCGCACTCGTAGAATCCGGAGTCGCTGACCGCGGGGCTCAGCACAGTCAGGCGGCGGTTGAAGTCGCTCAGGCCGCTGGTGACCAGGACGCCGTCCTTCCGCCATGTGATGCTCAGTTTAATGAGCGGCCTACAGGCACAGGGGGGGAGAGAGGTCATGGCATGGTCAGACGCTGCCTGTCCCTTTCCCCAAGGCACAGTCCACAGGGCTCTATTCTCTACTCCCATAGTTCTTGATGGTTCTGAGGTGCAGAAGATCCCGGGTTTGAGGGGCTTCTTACCTGGCGTTGGCGACACATTCCATGGTCACCTCCGAGGTCCCGGACACGACACTGGTGTTTCGGGGGGGGATGATGATCGTCGGGGCGATGGGGTCTGCAGGGCCCCCCACGTCTACACAGAGAGGAGGAAATATAAACAGCTTGTATTCACCGATGCAGAAGCGCAGATCTACAGATAGTCCTATTGAGTTAGAAGCTACCAAAAGAGCATGCTGGACTGAATATCTTTTTCTTGTTTGTAAACTTTCCGAAACAGTAAAACTGTAAACCAGTTGACTTATTTCCCTTTTCCTTCCAGTAAATGATTATTCCTGCAAGACAAACACCACACCATACCACCCAAGATTAGAAATGCAGAGTGAGATCTACAAATACACCCAAGCAGGCCTGGTGGTATTTGATCGACTCTTCTGTATTGCAGCATGTTCCCTGTCAGCCAGCAGGGGGAGCCAGTGCATCTCATCACTCCATGCGATCCCTGATGGGGGGCAGACTCTTAAAACCTGTTGCAATTTCCCCTGTTGAAAGCTGTAATTTTCCACAGAGCAAATTTCAAAGCACCAATGTAACAATGATGTCTGAACCACAGTGAACTTAAAACACCTACACACGGAGCAGAAAAACAAAGCAAGTGGTCTTCAGAAGAATACAAGTCCTTGAATCTGGAGGAACACTATAGGACAGCATGTCGATGGAATAAGGGCTACTGGCACGGTGCCATTGTCGGAAAGTTAGTTTCTGATCGGCCGCAAGGCACACAAGAAGAATGGTGGGAATAATTTGTTTTGGCAATAAAGTGTCAGTAAAGAGATTCGTGGGAACTGAGACGAAAGTTTACCAGGATAAGGATTGGGATAAGAAATGAAAGGTTATCCTAATTTTATAAAAGAGCTACATATGTCAGTTCTGAGGTTTCTGGTCTATTTATACAAGAGGTCTGTATTCCTTATCCATTATGCAAATTCAGTGTGAGCTGTAGGCGGTTTTGAAGGCGGCCATGCTTTCACACTCAGGCTGATGCCCCCCCCCATGCTGCTGCAGCGCTCAACAGACACCGAGCAGTAAAATCTGTTAATTGCCACACATTGGTCTTCGGGAAGAACAGACTGCGTAGGGAATCAGGATGAACTTCATGAAGACACCCCACCCACAGCATGGGGGGGCAAATGTCCCCGTCAGATAATAGGGGTCTCATTTCAGGCAGCCCGCGGTGACAGAGACACATCCTGCCTCCTGCCCCCGGCGACCTCTCTCTCACACCATGGCCCTCACCTCGTCCGCCAGCCTACTCTCTATCACCTACAGCGGGCATTTGAAAAGGTCATGGCATCTGCATAATCACAACGCTGAGAGAGAGAGAGAGAGACGGTGAGGGGATTCTATCCAGAACATCTAGTACTTTTTAATCACGTACACATGCCTGACATCACATCACTAATGACTGCTTTCACAGACTTTGAGTAGCACTAGTCTAGGCTTGACCTAAAATAAAATCTAGTAGTCCATGACTATTAAGTTCGGACAGTGATTCCTCTCCCCCACCTGGCAGCAACTCCTTCTCAATACACCACAAAAACACCCAACTGTATGACGCTCAGGTGGGACAACAGGTAGAACGCAAGGAGGCAGGGAGGGGCTCTGTTTAGCCCAGAGGAGAAAAATCACTGTGTCACAGCCTCATCCCTCTGAGAGTCTCTCTGCTCTTCTGCTCAGATGCCCAGCTGTTTTCACTATCTCGCTCACACCTCCGTGCACTGTGTCCTGGCTTGGGCTTTCTAATAAATTTCCCGTTGACATGACAGCCCACCGGTGAGCATCAGAGAGAGAGAGAGAGAGAGAGAGAGAGAGAGAGAGGCAGGGATGGAAGGAAATTGCAGGCCCTGCAAACACAGCAGACAAGAGTCACCTTTCACTGTCTCTATACACAGTGCGCTGTGGCTCAACTGGCTTTATAACCTGTAGGCTGAACATGATAGCTTGATACAGCATGAAGCAGCTCTCTCTCTCTATATATAAATATAAAAGATTGATTAATTAAACAGATTAATTCAGAATAACCCATGAATAACTCATGACCTGAGCAGGGGACACAAGCGGCGCACTGTTAAATCAGTTTAATTTTTTTAATCTGCTGAATTCATTCTGATATGCTTTTCAATACTCTCGAGGTTTAGCGTTTATTCCCAGTCTAAACACACTCTAAGCTCTTTTTATGATTTTTTCAGGGGCCTGTCACAATGAATTCACGTCGAAACATGTTGGCAAATAAGAGTCTCCCGGATCAGCGCTCCATGCAAATACTTCCCCTGTCCCGATCAACCGGTTGTGGTGGAGGATAGACAGAAAATCAACATGCAGCAGACACTGTAAACCGAACAAGACAAATTGGCCAAAAGCTGCTACCCGTCTAATGCAGAGTTAACCACCAGGACCAAGCTTGTTCCCAGTTATCTTGAAGAAGTAAAGCCACTTAAATGCAAAAACATCTGTCTGGGTCAGCCCTTGTTCAGACAGGAGACATGACTCATTTAGTGCATTACTGGCCTGGATGGAGCAATTCATTAAGCAAACCAGCTCCGTCTTAGCAACTGGACAAGGTACTGGGCAGGACTAAGCATTTCAGAGCAGCACTAACACTATGTGCTGTTTAATCCATTGTGCTCAATGCTAACACTGTGGCTAACAAGTGAATCTGCATTGGGTTAAATTAAATTACAAGCGGGTTCTATAACTTTTTTCAAGAAGGACAAACTAGAAGCACCTGCAACTTAAACTCTTGTCTGGCTTGATATATATCCTTGGTTTATCGGAGCAAGTCAGTGTGCCAGTGTGTGTGTGTTTGTGTGTGTAGATAGGAAGGACGCAACCTATTGTGTGGCACCCTGTCCAACCAAAGGACACAAACCTGAATAAATCTCTTCCAATGAACAAAATAATAAGCAATTCAATTATCGCCAAGCAAATCAGAGGTGTCTGCCTCTAATGAATGGCTTCCACACACACACGGTGCAGCGCTCTGCCCGTCCAAGGTAGGGAAACGGGATGGCGGGGGGGACTCACCTTGAAAAGGGTTACGGGGAACTACACTGTATTAAAAGGCCATTTGTCGCCTGGGTAAGCAGATTTGTGATGCCCTCCCTCACCCCCCCCCCCCCAGCCTCTACCAATGCTCTTTAACTGGAAAAATGCCTGTGTGCAATCAGGCCTTCCTGCCTGCTGAGGCTGAATAAATCCCAGAGCTCTGAATCAACGTGTCAGGGCCTGGGAGCTCAGAGATGGACTGCAGATTACACTGGGACTGCTGCTTCTCCGGGCTGCTGGGGCTTGTAGGAGGCACCCATTTATCTTCTCCGGATTTCTCGGTGTAAAATATTATGCCGTTGCCGGCTTGATGAGGTTTGGACGGTGGCCGCGCACCAGTCTGCATGTTACAAGCCCAGAATCTTTAGCAACAGCTGCAGTTCCTCAAACGGACAACTGCACCGAGCCTTTTCTGAAGAGATTTATGTCTCCACTTGCGAACAGTGTGCTAACTGGAAAGTGGTGGAGGACAAGTCTAATAGAAGCCAGCTGCTGGTAATGACTCCACAGATGTGGTGCGCTTAGCAACTAAAGACTTTAAATGGAACATTCTTTGAACTGATTGGCAAACGGATTGGTGGAGGAGATGTATATTGTTACAGCGCAGTGGAAAACAATTTCCTAAAAGCATGACTTTGAAGATATGGCACTCTTTGCACTGGATTTATATTCTACTTAGATAAAATTGGAACAGAAACCAAATGGGTCATGGCAAGGCACAGAATGCATTATGGTCATAGCTGATTGATAGCCAAGAGATAAAAGCATTAGTGTGTGTGCCAGTCACCTCAAAACAATTAGGTTTAAGAGCTGATGCTATATATATATATATATATATATATATACACAGTGCCTACAGAAAGTCTACACCCTTAAAAAATATTAAAAAATACGTATGGTGTGTAGATAAGTGAAAAAAAATCCTAATTTAAGAGCATGAAAATCTGAGACACTGCCACTTAATTCGTATTCTCTCTCTCTCTCTCTCTCTCTCTCTCTCTCTCTCTCTCTCTATATATATATATATATATATATATATATATAATATATATAATTGTTTTGTGTGGAGAGATGGACCGCAGAAGGACACACAACATGAGACAACAAGATAGGAGCATCTTAACATCTCCAATTAAGACAAGAGTCCATTGCCTGATAAAGTGACAACCTGAGATGGAATCAAGATGTTTTAGGGGTAAGAACATTTTTCATTCAGAAAAGTGTAACTATACTGAGGTAACTCTTAAAATACAAAACAAAAGGTGACAAAGAGAGTTCTTATGAACTGAAACATAAGATTAAAACATTACTTTCCCATCTTATGTCACAGTAAAATAGTTGAGGTAGTGAATGTTCGTGCCCTAAGATGAGATCAGAGCAAACATTGGACTCACTGTCGACAGAGAGGGTGATGGGCTGGCTGGTCTTGTTCTCTCCATTTTTGTCGTTGACGGCCTGCACATAGTAGCGGCCGGCGTCTGGCGCCACTGTGGACAGGATGACCAGTGTGTTGTCCAGAGTGATGGCTCTGGAGAGAGAGAGGGAGAGAAAAAGAGAAGGATAGAGTGGGCAAAAGGCATCTTTATCTACCCAGAATGGCCTTTTTTGTGAAAACATTCTGTAGTATTATCGCTCTAAGGCCCTGATAAGCCTAGGAAATCTGAAGGTTTTCATTCTGTTGTAAAAACCCATCCACCAGATGTTTTGCACATGCAAATACCATGCAAAATCTTTACCTGCGCTTCACAGATTATCTCACACCTACAAGACCCATGTCTCATTTTGAACACCCACATTATCCAGCATTATCCAGCACTTATTCAACCTTCACAGCTGCATTCAGAAAACTTCTCCAGGTGATCCCCCACCCCCCCAGCTGACCTCATGGCTCCTGATTTGCACCGGGGCGGAACAGGGCGGCACGGAACAGCATGTCAATATCAGGGACTGGCTGTTCACAATCAATGAGTTGTTATTATTAGTGTGTGTTTAACAATTTGGAGTTCGATTGCACGTTCCGAGCGGGTGCTCCAGCCACTTTTCGAGGCTCCTACAGGAAATGAAATGCAAATCTGAGGCAACTCAGCCTGCTAAGAGAATATCAATCACCCGACAACGGCTCCGCTGGCTGCGTTATGCAGAACAGGGTGGTGCGCTACAGTGTACACATCAACTTAACATTAAATGAATGCAACTCACTCTCTCTCTGTCTTACACTCATACACACACACACAAACACACACTCTCTCTCTCTCTCTCGCTTTCTCTCTCTCACGCACATAAAACTCTCTCACACACATACACTGTAGGCCCTCTCTGGAAACAACTGTATTGCAATTTTGTGCCATTTGCTTTTGTGACCTAAAACCCAGTCCCTTACTGCCAGGGCTCTGTGGTTATCTTAAACAATTTAAGCATCAGTGCTGGTACGGAGGGATTTATCAGATTAAGGCCTGTTTATTGGTCATCACAGCAGTAATCATAGGAGATTAAGAAACAGATTTGGGCTGATTACAACGAGACTTTTCATGCAGCAGCCACTCATAAAAAATAATGTTTTGCTCCCACTGAAAGGGGGGAACATGAATTTGCAGACAGTCAGAGAAGCGGCTCAGAGCATCTATAGTAACTCGGCATGTCAATGCTTTTAAACTTAACTATTGATCCCATGTTTGATAATGCAAGCAAAGGCTATCGATAATTTCAGATCTGCTGTGTATGCCAACACCCTTGCTCCCCACACTGCTGTATATATATTTATTTATATCTCCACTGTATTACAAAGAGTAATGGAACAAGCCTGTCTGGGTTTTACCAAAGGTCATGTCCTACGCGGAGGATGGAGTTATTGAAGAGTCCCATGACTTGTCAGTATGCATGTGTGTGTTTATATTGAAGTCTACTAAATATATGTCATTTAGAAATACAAATATCCTGGCTTCTGCCGGTCAGCATCGCTATCTATCTCCTACAGAGGGGGCTGTGCAACCCCCTTTATGTCTGCAATTCTTTAGATTATGTTCCATCATAAATAAATGATGATACATCTACAAATATGACATAAGGACACTCTGATAAATAATAGATTGACTTCAATAACAGGAGCTTGTGGTGGAGGCTCTCGATCTTTGGCCGGTAAGTTAATCCCTGGTGATTCCTGAGATCTCCCCAAAATAGACTACATCGTTTATTTCCCCCTCCATTTACACAGACCACGGCTGCTAATAAGCTGCACTGTTAACAGGATGCCTTTAACAGTCTGCACAAAAGTCCTTTGCAGCTTTTTTTCCGCACACCATGACTCACAGTAGGTTTATTCAGCAACTCTGAAAGTCATGCCTTTCCGTCAGGTTGATCAAATTTAACCCTGCGTTGCTGTGCGTGTCTCTCACACTTCGGTGGCAACATGTGTGCTACGATGCTGGAAAGCCTTGAAGTGAAGCAATGACTGCAGATAGACTTTGAACACAACTTACAGTTATCAGAAGCACATCCTGTGGTTGGCTGCGAGAGGAGTAGGAGGTAAAGTTTGCAGTTGACAAACAGCTCCCAATCAAATATGAATGAACCCCCAAGTGCACTTTCTTTTGATTGACACGTGGAGGAATGAATCTCGCAAAGCTCTGCCTTGATGTATCCGTCTCCTGGCGCTCGAGAGCAGATCATAACCTGGATGCTTAGCGCTTAAGGGCTTTGAGAGGCAAGACGGAAGAGGGGAGGAAGTTTTTCCAAAACAAATGGTAAAGAACTTGGAGTGCATCTCCTGCGCTCCTCCTCTCTGAGTGTGCCCGGCCTAGCATGGCGCCAGGGAATTACCACTAATGACTTTTAAACACACTCAGTTTTGTGTTGGGATTTGTCAAACCAAGGAGCTGAGAAATTACCAAAATCAGAGGGAGAGATATTGACTGGGTGGGAAGGCAGGATTAGCGAGTGTGGCGCAGCTCCTCACCGACGGCCACGCGGTTCTGTAAGCCGACGATAAGAAACAAGACTAATCCCCTGGCGGAGGAACACAGGCGACACGCACAGCCGTGATGCGTCTCACGGGGAGGAGGAGGGCAGTGGGCAGGGATCTGGAAAAGTCCTAGCTCCGCAATAAAATGGTTATTGCAAGCTTAAATCCAAGGCTGAGCTCAACTTTAACACCTAAACCCTTTGGTTTGGGAGTCCAAAGCCAAATCACGATAAGCTTGTTTAAAATTGCTGGGTTTGTTTGGTTAAGTCAAATTAAATGGAAAGAGTTACTGAACGACGGGGCAAAACTAGGCCTAGGTTTGCTTATACGGTTTCTGAGATAGGTGTAAAATTGAATGAGTTTATGAATAACATTTCAAAATGAAAGGCACTTCAGGGAACAGAAATCATTTCTAGGTGTCTCTCCCAACGCCCGAGTGTGCTCCTCAGCTTCAGGGCTATTCTTCAATCCGGCACGTTTCTCCAATGCCCGGGACCCCATTACTCAAAGAAAAATGAGCTGCCCGAGGATCAGGCACTTGAACACTGGCCTTCAGGGGGAAGAGGGTTCACAGGTTCGAACTGGCTTATTGGCAGAAGAAAGTATCTCAACCCAAGCAGGGCAGAGGAGAACCGATGTCTCCTGCACTTGGTTTATAACGAATACCTCGTTAAGAGAATAAACTGAAGGCATAGCAGGGCAGGGTTATACGGATGTCCTTCAGTTTTTTCCCCTTTCTGCAGCTTCCACTTTGCTTTGATTTGCATTGTGGGAACTCAAGGTGCTTGAGGTGTTTAAAGAGGTCAAGTTGACACTTAATCAGGCGAGTGGTAGAGCGGTGAATCAAGAACATTTGTGGATGGTCTGATGTGACACTTTGCACTGGATTAGCAGAAATGAATAATTGTTGGTAAATATATTAAAACTCGAGTAGCCACAACAATGACTGGTTGAGAAACAGCTCTGGTCTGTATCATGAAAAATTTAGTCAGGGAAGGGGGAAAAAAGAAGAATAGCTGTTTAGGCCGGAGAGTAAAAGAGAATCCATAATTAAATGACAAGGACAAAACGGTACAGGTTGCACGTTAATTGAACATTTGCCAAATGGTCGATTGCGGTGATTATACTTAAGGTGATTTGAAGAGGAGAAATCCAGCACGGAGCTCCTCAGTTCAACACAGGGAGCGACACACAACCGACTGAACGAAGCGAGTGGCAGCAAATGCAAACCCAGACCTCAACCAACGCACAGCTGAGACGGGGGGCAATTGGATCTGTTAGCTCAATGCAAATCTGTTTAGAGAAGCAATTTGGAGGGGAATCTTTTGCTGGTGTGGATTATTAACTTCATTAGGTAAAAAGTAAAGAAACAAACAACAGAAACAACCCCAAAAAGGTTTTCAATTATATTCAGATTCAATAAAGGAAGAGCAAGAGCTGAAGTAACCACTTAATTCCCATCTGCATTCCCGGCTTAGTGAATACCAACGAGCTATCGCCAGTCTGTGCCTACAGCCCCTCTGTGATCGGCCAACAAAACATGAAGGCATAAGAGGAAATGGGGCTTAATCACTCGCTTTTCAGCAACCAACCCCCTGTGGAAATGTTGACGGTATCAAGTTGCCTTTAAAATCAAAGACTGTGCGGGAAATAATGTCATGTGATAGCTTTTAATAGTCGACCAGAGGCATAACCTACAACTGTTTGTTATGCAAGTGATTGGACACAACGAATATTAGGAGACACGAAGTCTGCGGAGTCTGTAAGTGACCCGATAACAGCAATCACCTCCAAAACACCCCTGCTTGGCGCTCGACAAGAAAACAGACTGTGTGTGTGTGTGTGTGAAAGCCACATCGCTTCCTCGATCTTCCCGCACAGCTCCAAAGAACGGTCTTTGTCAAGCGGCGCACTTGGTTAACGGTGCTGCGCTGTGTAAATATCACTAGACTGATTACCCCCAGCCTCCGCGCAGAGGGAATAGGCCGAGCGATCCGGCGCTCACATGTAGAACAGAGCGAGAGAGGGAGCAGCGAGCCCAGAGACGGCCGCAGACTGAACGGTCATAAATATTTAATCTTCCAGAGACTGTGAATCGGCATCCTGCTGCGTGGCCCTGATAAAGCACTCGGATGGATAATAAAAACACACACTCCTGCACACTTTCCTTTCAGAGAAGATTCCAAATTGAAATCGAGACGGCCCCCGAGGATTCAGATGTTCAATTTTATCTTTTTAACCACGATTCCTTGTCTCTTTTCGCACCTTAATGCACAGAGCAGAAAAAAAAACCACTACCTCCTTTATTTATGATACACACACACACACACACACACACACACACACACGTCCTTGAAAACAATGCTCTGCCGTAGTGTTTTTATTTATTTATTTATTTGGTTTCGCAGGTGCAGATGAGAATTCAGCAGTATGGTTACCAACTGTTTCCGACAGAAACCTGACAAGTTATAAAGTCCCACATGCCAGCCGTCGCTTATTGCAAAGTGACAGCTTCACGGTCACACGATATCACTTTAAGAAAATGTCATTCCTCTTCCAGCCCAGGCTAAATGACATTGGTGTCTTTGCATATTTTCCTGAAATTAATACATATATACCTTATTTTTTTGCCTACTTCAAATCAGGATAAACACAAAAGAGTAGGGGGTACAAAATATTCTCTCCCCATGTGGCTGTAAATTATACTTATATCGTGACAAGCCTGGTAGAAGCCTCCCATTAAACAATATCAAAAACAGGAAAATAGTATCCATTTGGCAACAGTATATCTGGGTTACAGTTACAGAGATACATGTCCCAATAACACTACTTTACAAAAGCAAAGAATGCAGTCACAGTGATTTAAAAACCTGTTTCAATGTTCAGACACACCTTGGGCAGTACAGCAATGGCTAGTTACTCAACCGCAAATGCTGCTACTACTCCTGCGAACAGTACGATGAAGAACTCTTTCTTCCAACTCCAGAAACAAAGATTAAATGTCAATTTCTAGGATTGGTGTTAATGCAGGGTCCATGGAGTGGGTTGTCCAAGTGGGAAGAAACTGATCTGATGGCCCTACAATGCTCACATGTGAACTCAAGGTTACATGTTTAAGATGCTCTGTGTCCTACCAGTGAGCAGGAGTCGCCACATTTATACAGTATGTTAGGTAACTCTTCCACTCCTGGTTAAGTTGGAAGTAATTTCTGAGCAAGCAGTGATGGAACTGCAGCTAAAACATTCTGTAGGAGCTTGAGGTAAATTGCAATGCCTGGCATGTGAAAAGCTAATGGAGATAGGCTGACATGTAGCGTTTTTGAACTTCTAGACCACAAGCTGCCCATGACACCCACTGCCCACTCATCTGCCCTGCTTGTTGAATTGTGACGTGAACTCTACGGCTCGGCAAAGCTTTCAGAGCCAGGTCTGCTGTCTAACCTCTCCAGATGAATATTAATGCACTCTAATGGCTGCGATAAGAGGAGTAAAACTGAGCCCAGAGAAAGCCATTTAATATGCCCTTTATGGAGCATTACAGGAGACGGGAGCAGTGGTGGCAAAATAATTACTGGGCTCTTTCTTCAGGGATTCCCCAAGTCCCCTGAGAGACCCGTGTTGTCCTTTTAGACACCGTCACTCGGTACCCTCTCAACACATCACACAGCCCCGGCACTGCCCACACGGCGGCCCCCAGCAGAGCGTCTCCATACCAAGAGCTCACATGTGTCATAGATGTTCTACAACACCACCGAGAGAGGAAACACACTTCAACAGAACAACTAATATACTAATTAACCAATTCCAGGGTATTATTTATTATGTTTTAAAAACATTGTGGGTTTATCTGTTCCTCAAAGATGTACACTAAGCTTTTAGCACAACGTGGATGAATGGTGACTTTGTAAAAAGCAATTAAAGCCCTTGATCAAAAGAGGTCACAGTTAACAAACAGCAAAGCAAGGGTTTTGAGCTCAACCTGATTTAACCAGCAAATGCCACAAATATATCAAAAGTGCTGTTGACCAGTTTCACTCTCCTGCAATAGGCACTCGATTTGCTCTGGTTTTTCTGTAAGTGGAAGAGGAAAAAAAGAAACAGTAGCAGAATCTCTCTCCAATATTCAGACACACTGAAAGGTAGGTGATTGAACTCAACACACACACTCACACACACACACACACACACGGAGACACTTACATACGGCTGCTGGGTGGGATCTTCCGTCCGTCTCTGAACCAGGTGACCTGCGGCTGGGGGAAACTGCGGATCCGAGGGGCGGGAATGACGGCACCCTCCCCCTGCGATATCGACTGGGAGCGCTCCCCGTCCTCAAAGTTGCCCATGACTGTGTGTGTGTGTGTGAGAGAGAAAGAGAGAGAAGGAGGAGACATAATATTGAGGGCCTCACCACAGACACTTGACATTTTGGGAACACCTAAAACTAATTCCCAGACATTTCACAGCCTCTTCAAGACATTGCTATAAATATCTTGGTATTTGCCTGGAGAGTGCCTTAACTTCTAAAACTCATATCGATAAATTACATTCTAAAGTTCACACTAGACTTGTTTTCCTCTGTAGTAATAAGTCACGTTGAGCCACGTACATGACGGTCCAAATGTCTGCTCTTCCTATTTTTGACTACAGTGATGCCGTTTATAAAATGTCTTATGATACTTTATGCCCTTCTGCCATCAGACCTGTCACTGACGCGCCCTAAGCATATTTATCACTGTGATCTTCACCCTGTGATTAACAGGCATGGCTCATTGGCACAGGTTATTATACAGAAGACAGATTGGGAAAAGTTATTTTTATTTACATATATCTACGAAAGATCTCAATCTCGCCGTGTAATGCGAGAACTAACTCGTTTATTCATTTGGATGTTCGCAGACTTATTCAGTTTGCCACAGCTCATGACTGGAATGAATCACATGCAAAACCTTTGTTTCCTGAGGACAGTTTTTCACTTTGACTCATTGATGTATTCTTGTACCTGCTGATTTCAGTTTTATGTATATATTAATTTAGCTATGTATTGTGTATTCGGTGTTGTAAATATCATTATAGCAAAGCACCTGCATTTCTGTACAACAAAGTGTCACAACGCTTAGGAAACAGAGCCAGAAGGAGCGAGATGTGGCCCTCCGAGGAAGGGGCGGGTTTGATCCTATCTGACACAGAAAACAACTGCTTCAGCACAACCTGTTCTCCTCTTGTCTGCAGTTAATAACTGCAAATTCTCCGGCTACAGATTTAATTATAGTGAGGATTTGACATAATGAGTTGAAGCCGTTAATGGCAAAACATTGCAGAACAGTCCCTGCACTGTGGCTTATATCTTCTGAGAGCTGAGGGAGATGAGACAGGCTTTAGGTATTCCTGTTTATTGACTAGGAAATACATCTCAGCCTTGACTGGATATATTCCTACTGATTTCAGGGCCTCGCCTGATTAGGAAAGTGGTTGTAGGGGTGGCTGAGGTGGTTGGGCATAGTTTAATAAAAGAAACCAGAGTTTACTGAGGGTTTAATGAAGCTGAACCCAGTTGGCCTGAACCTGAACAACCATGAAGCAATCCCATGATGCTCAGCAGAGTTTTGGCTGGCCTGTATGAGGGTTTAACAATCTGGTCAACCAAACATGACACTTCCAGCAACACAACCACAACCACACACTGACCAATGCCATGTTGTTAGATCTGGACTGATACAGTGTTATTCTCACAGACACAAGATTTCCTGTAACCAACAACCAATCACACAAATTCTCACAAGTCTGGAAAAAAAGAAAAAGAAAAAGCAGCCCTTCCTAATTGACCACTTTTAACCACAGTAATTAAAACAGGGACAGGATCGTTAATGACTCTCCCCATTATCGTATGTCATTAGCGGTGTACTCTTTTTAATTTCTCATTACCTACTCAATTAAGCCATGTTGTGAAGGGGTGGTGGGAGATTGAAGGCAGGGGAGGGGGTGAACCCTGTATTACCCTTACACTGCCCACTGCCACACCCCAACGCCAAATATATCACCAACCAGACAGCTCAGGTTGCCACAAGTTCAGCAACCATCAATAAAACAAGAATAGGGAGCGTGCGCTTTATTGGAGTCTCACAATGATCCATTCCCAAAAAAGATTCAGGATAGAGACTGTAAATGTTCAATTGTTAAAACAAACTCATAATCATCATAACACACATCAAGGAAATATTAACTCAGAACGTATGAATAATCCCTCAAACAAATTAATTACAAATAAAATTCATACCCCAACTAAAAGTCTCATATTTGTCTTTGAAACGAGATTCGAGATTTGTTTCTGTGCCTTTCGTTGCAGGGTTCACCTTGTTTCTTTCTTTCCAGAATACAATAAACAATAACATTATTCAAAAGGCATAAAAAAAACCTCACTGAAATCCTCCTTCTTTGATCTCGCTCTTTCTGGGCTGTTCACTCATCTCCCCGACTGAGCGTCTTCTTTCAACGTGGTCTCTTTCCTAGTCCTAATTGCTGCAGTGCGGCTTAATGATTTTTAAAATATTATAAATGTTATTATTATTACTTTAAGTTCCTGCTGATCTTCAATTTAATTTAGCTTTGTAAATTAATTGCTCTCCTAGTTTTCTACAGTGATCTTAGGAAGGATCGCCAGAGGAAGAAAAAAAAAGTGCTTTAAAGGGTCCCCATTGGCCCACCGCTGTACACTAATAAGCCAATTAGAATCTCAGCCCAGGACTCGATTCATTCCCAGAAATACAGGTCTTGGCTGAGGGCCTTCAGGAAGAGGCGAGTTGGCATCAGTGCCCACCATTAGATGAAGAAGAACGAGCTCTGAAAGACGACTGGCCTTGTGCTCTTCCAAAGATTTGAGCAAACATCTGGTCGGGCCGGATACTCATTACTAAGGGCAGCCTCCTAGGTTCCCGAGCCCAGCCCCTGATTGGGTTTTTGGGTGGAAACAGGGTCTGGGCAGATGCTGAGATCAGCCCCACTCGCTCACATGGGGAATATCACAAGTCTGATATTGTCAGAGATGCAAAAAGCTCAGTTTTATACTCATCCTGCACATATAGAAATTCTTTATGGAGAGCTACACACAGCAGGTTAAGGGGGATTGCTTTGGGGGAAAGTAGACTATATGAGATCCCATGGCACAACGAATATCATTTTTTTGTGGGACATATTAAGAAGTATATAAGAGCACAATGAATTGGGAGAGAAACAAGGCCATATCCCATGACAATATCCTCTTTCTCCTGAACTACTTTAAAGGATGTATAGAATTGTAATAACAGGAAACAAAAACCGGTCAATTTGGATGAGCACATTAAGAGAAAGCAACTAGACATGAAAACAACAGCTGCTTCGTATAAAAAAAGGAAAAAAAACATTGATCACTTTTTGACCGGTGAATTGGTTTGCTGGAACAGCTGTGATGGTTTTCAGTTAATGTATCCATTGAAAATCGGTATCGATGCACAGGGAGTGTTGTGATGCGATCAGCTGGCCGGCGCTGCACAGACAGAGTCAGCTTGGATACTCACAGGCCACCTGTACTTCTGTCCTCCGCTGCATGAGAGCGCCCACCCGGTTCCGGACTATACAGCGGTAGAAGCCGGCGTGGGAGCGGTCCAGAGAGGGGATCTGGTACCTGGGGGGGGGGGAGAGAGAGAGAGAGAGAGAGAGAGTAAGAGGAGTGAGATATAGTGGGGTTTCAGCATGACATTTAGGATAAGTCTGTTATGACATAGACGCCTGTTTGAATTCTCCTAATTCGTCTGTGACATGAGCACCCACACACCAACATGGCTCTGAAAGAGTTTGGAAAGGCCGGCGCATGTTCTTGTCAAAGCTGCTACTCTCAAACTATTTCAGTTCCTCGCCTGAGGTCCAGTTCAGCATGTGGAGTCAATGAACTCAGTATGAAGGCTCTTAAACAAAGCTGCCTGCAACAGTAGCCTCACCCTGCCCACTCCAAATCACTGGAGTACTTTGCTCTGGTGACCTTGAAATTCTTCTCACAGGCTTGGCTCAGTGGCCGGACCAATTAGACTTCTACTACCACACAACTCCACTAGGTGCCACTCTAACACATCTTATGTCTCTGAAACAGCTGAGTGTTGCTGTTGCCCAGGATCCAAGTTGGAGCCATGCTGGGGAGGAGAGGAGCTGACATCACTGCTGAGGATAATACATGTCTACTGTGACAGTAATCCGCTCTCTAGTAAGGAACGCCATCTCTCCTTTAGAAAGGCTGGGCTGTGACAGAATGCAAACAAGTGTATAGTCCTCATATATGTTTGTATAGGACTCTGTATGCCCTTATATGGTGTCCAGAGAAAATATAAAGGCTTTATTGTCAGCTACAACTGGAATAGCAAAAATAATCAACAAAACACATCACAAAAAAACGCTTTCTGGATTTATTTGGAATCTAAGAAGCATCTTACACAGAAAGATATCAGTAAAAGCTCCAACTAAACCTTTTACCTGAACTATAAAATCAGACCCGAAAGAAAATGGAACAGAATTGATTTTTTTTTTAATATTCACAACAATCATTTAGAATGTCTCGAAATCCTGATTTTTCATTACTTGGCTCTACTTGGATTCTGGGGCACGTTTTTTACGCATGGGGAGTACAGATTCACTCAAGCGCAGCAGATGATGGGTTTGCTTTTATAGGCATAAAACTCTCCAAATTCTCAGGCACTTAGACATGCATACGTACGGTACAAAGGCAAAGCTAAAAAGAGGAGAATTCAAAATACAGCCCATGACGAAGTCTGTTTACTTATCTCGGAGGATGATCTATGTTCTAAAATTGCCTTTGTTCCCAACCAAAGCAGGATGTGATGCTGAATCAGTCTGCTTTGGAAATCTTTACTTTTTTGTGGTTGTTTTTGAGTGGCTGTGCGTCTCAAGTGGAAGAGCTTCACTGCAGGAGTCTCACAGAGCGGGGTTTGTGAATCACAGGGATACCAGTGTTCGTTAACAAGCTCTTGACCCCATGCAAAGCAATTTGAAAAATCGATCATGTTCAATATTCTTGCCCTCACCATCATCGTGTGTTTCAGTCTTTGGACCTCCATTACTGGATGAAGGCCTTTGCACAATTCTCCCAAAAACCTTTATCCAACCTTATTTATAATGATTCATCAACACAAAATGGCCAACCCTCACGAAGATGGCAAAATCAAGAAACTCTCGCAAGCAGGTTGGAGGGGGTCGAACTTTGTAGAAGATGCTTGGAGATTCCAAATACAGTACGTTGTATTTTAGGCTGAAATCAGGAGAAAAACTGGTTCCCGAGTGAATTCACCACACTGCCAGTGCAGGACTTGATTAAAGAGAATATATTTAAAATAAAAAACAGTGTCTCACTCATTCTCTTTCTTATTCTGTCTCTCTCTCTCTCTCTCTCTGGAATCACAATCACTACTACGCGTCCCTGGAGCCTTGGCCCTGGGTTCGATGGTGTTATTTTGAAAATGTTTTTTGACCTGAGAGTGAGCAATCAATGCAGGGCGGGGGGCGTTTGCTGATATAAAGATAGGGATAGTTAGAGATTTGGATGGAAAAGATAGGCTGGGGTTCGATCTTTCTGCCTTAAAAAGCTATTGACCTTAGACGGGGAGATCAATAGACACAATAGACGAGGGAGAGTAAAAAGATCCCTTAAGACAGACAGAGAGGGAGCGAGAAAAGGGGCTGTGGAAAATGAGCAGACAAAGTCAGGAGAGCTGCCTGAAGGAGGAAAGTGAGTCAGGAGTTTCATCTGGCAGCTTTAACTCTTCTGGTCAAAAAGCATGGCTGTCCATACTTAATATATAGTAGGACCAAAGACTGGCTCTTAGTGCAACATCCAGATAGGTAGGTCGATAGGTTGGTAGATAGATGGACAGACAGATGGACAGAGAGGCAGGGAGACCGAGAGATTGACAGATAGATAGATAAGGTTTTGAAACAAACTGTGTGAATCAATTCCAAATAGAAATTGTTAGATTGACTTATGGATAGAATGATGCATAGGAATCCCTATGAAGGATCTGTAAGCTTTTCCCAGAAAGAAATGCACTTAGTTCAACGTCACACAGGCCAGGTGTCGAATGGATCCTGTCCGTGTCACGAAAAGCAGTCGCTCCCACACATTGCTGATGATGGAGTGGGACGGGCTGGAGGGGAGCCAGACAGAGGAGGGGGCCGTGGCACTGAGAGTAAAGGGAAAGGGGAAGCGTCTTCAGGGAGACGAGAGACGAGGTCTGGGTCGATGGGTGGTCTGCCAGGGTAGACTCCCTGCGTGCTGTCATTAACAGCCTGATAATGAAGTATCAAATAATATTAGCAGAGGGTTAGCAGGGTACACATCCAGCCAAGTGTGTTAAATTACTTCTCGTGTGAAGTCTATTAGTGTTAATGGACTAATTAACAGTACCGCAATGCGTGGGCTCCGTGATTCCAGCAGCCCCTCACCTCATTTGCACACCCCTACAAAGATAACATTATATGCACATCCGCATGTCGAACGCCGATCTAATTCAAGCACCAAGGACAGCGCTTGCCTGAGCGAGCAATTTCTTCCACAGTTTATTTTTAATTTTTATTTGAATGTATGTAATTTTGACTTCCCAACTCTGTTTGTATCACGACAGGAACAGAGAGGCTGCCCAGCAGGTGGACGTACTATACAACTCGATGGCATTGAGAGATCACCACATTGTCTTCTCTTAAGTGTATCGACAAGGATCAAGAACTGGGAAACGAGAGAGAAAGAGAGAGAGCAAGAGTGACAACTGACAGGTGGTGCATTTTAACCTTGTAAGCCCGGAGAGAATATAGTCTGCTCTACTACAGCCAGACCTTCAAAATGACATTACGGAGCTCCAGTGGTTAGTTTCTATAATAAATACAATTAACCTTTCAGAAGCCGTGGGTGAGCGGCGGCGTGTGTCAAACGTCGGATTGTGATTAATGGATGTTGTTTTAAGGTGCAATCACAGTCTGGTTACCTGATAAACTAGTTAACTGGTCATCTAATTGCAGTGACTAACTCGGTGAAAGAGCACACCTGTTCCCTCGGCAATTGCTGTACAGCAGTGCATACACCAGGTTGTATCTACGTTATTGGCCATTGAAAGTACTATCCTCGGTGATCTCTGAGCAAAATGGGATAGCAGAGACGTGCAACTTATTTATCTGTGCTCCGGCTTAACATTTCAATGCATTCTGGGAAAAGTTCACTGCTAACGTTTCTGGACTATTATTATTATTAGAACAACCGAACCTTACTGAGTAAATTATTTACTAAAACGAGCACAGGTCCCCAAAATGCACAACATCCCATGCAAACGTGTAGAAGTATAAACTAAACCATCTCTGGTCCCCTGGTAAGAGCCACGCTTCCCAGCGTTTTACCGAACGGCTCCTGGAAATGGTTTTCCATATCAGTAACAGGTACGTGGTCTGGGCTTGTTTATTGCACTGGAAATCAATCAAAGAATAATACATTTGCACTCTCGTTCTACCGCAGTGTTTTATAATGCAGTGCCTTCCATTTTCGCTGCCTTTTGCCGTTTCATGGCCACAGGAATGATGTGCTACATACACTATGATGACAGCAGGTATCTGTGCCATCTCCAAACTACAGCATCTCACATCTGCTATTGTACAAAGAGAGGAAGCGGAGGAGTGCTGTTTTAATGCTTGCCTTTTTTTTTCCCTGCTCTTTTTCCCCCTTACGTATATATCTACTTTCCTATATTATGATGAGCCCCAGCAATGGAGGGAGTGGAGACAGGCTTACCAGGGGGCTAATTGATTTGTGAGACTCCCAGGTAAAACAGCCTCTGAGTTATGGCGATGAAGAAACGGAGGGAGAAACGGGGAAATCACTCAGACTGTGCCTGGAGTTAAAAACAGACATCTGTATATGTGTCAGGGCTGCAGCTCGAACCCATTCATTTGCTATGGCTGATGGAGAAATGTGTCAGAAAAGCATCAGAGGGCTTTTACACGTCAGACAGGCCAGCATACAGAGCTTGGAGGGGATTGGGGGGGGGGGTGGCAGTAGCAGCTAAGGCTATCTGAGGCTACCAGCTGGGGAAGGAAAGAAAAGAAGGCGTTTGAAGCTTCCCCGCTACGGTGTCAATCTGGAATCTGAAGAAAGACGAACACTTAACGCCACTTTCAAAGAGCGCAAATACCGTGTGTAGCCTTCCGTGTGTCAAGAGAGGTAAATCAAGATTTTGCTTTAAGAAATAAAAGGCACACCCAAAAAGAGCAACTTGGTTTGGAGCTTAATGTTACAGCAGTGGGGGGAGGGGTGCCGCTATTGATTTACACTGAAATGTAAGAAAGTTAGACCGAGGGGATGCTATTCAGCCTCTTTTCAGGGTATTAAGGTGTTTTATCTACAGCAGATCCTCTGATTGATGTGACAGGCAGAAGACAATCTGAGCTTGCAGGACAAACAATAGCAGATGGCTTTGAAGAGCATACATGGTCGAGTTCATCCTCGGGGTCCTCGTGGTGACCTGAGTTTACAGATTAGCGACTCCAAATTGGGGTGAAAAGGGGAGAGAAAGAGCTGGACCATCTGAATTAAAGAACAGATCAAATCAAAATGCAGTTTATATTGTCTGTGCCCAGAGTAGGGAAAGATCTCTGGCAGGAAGTGTGCAGGGTCTTTGTTTATCACAAACGATGCCGCCATACACATGTACATTAGATTCAACTTGCTCGGTAGCACAAGATTTGTTGACATGACCTTCTCTATTATTTATGAATATTGCATTAATCGATGGTTTTAATACTAGCAAAAACCCCATGGGGGAACTGGGGATAGTCAGTGGAAAATGTTTAGATTTCCATTCTCTTTCCCGTTTCTGATTTCAGCTTTTATTAATAAGATTGTGTGCCTCACATCTGTCCATCAGGCATAACTCGAAATGAGCGATGGTTAACGACGCCTCGAAATCTTGAAATTAAAAAAAAAAAATGACGTTTAATTTACATAGTCAATTATTTATTTATTTCTCTCTTTCTCCTGAACTGATGGCAAATCTAGTTAGCATGGGAGCTCAGAGCCATCATCCTGTAGACAAGGGATATTATTGGATTGAACTTGTGTTAATTTGTTCAGCGCCAGCATGAAATTATATCTGCTAATAAAAATACGCGCACTTAATACCGAGGCCAGGCTCAAAGTCTATTATTTGCTTAAGTCAGATCTCAGGGCTTGCCTGACAAGTATCATTATTAAAGTCTCTTAAAATTACCAAGGCTCTGGTAAAATTTTCTTTTGAACTGATATATTAACCGGGAGTGAACCGAAGGCAAAACGCAGGGCAGTGCTCCTGGGTCATGTATTAACAGAGTTAAAGTGCATCAAATAAAGGTCCGGAGAGAGGAGACAACAGCTGTGCTAGCCAGTGGTCAGTGGGTTGTATAGTCTGGTACGATATCCATGGAAGAACAATCGGGGGTCAAAATAAAACACTAGTTTCATTAAAGGAATTGAAAGATTTCTTAAGGAGCATGTTATCTCAAATGCCTTTATAAAAATAACAACATTATGATCCTTCAGCTTAGAAACCCAACTCGGCACCTTTACTAATTTTCTTTTACAAGTTTGTGTGTAATCCCTCAGTCCCCGGCACCGCATCGGTCATCTTTTACAAGATGGTGCACAGCACAACGTGGAATGAGAGAGAACCAGTCATCCTAGGCAGAGAAGTAGGCAGAACCGCATTGCTCGTGCCACTCAGTACAATTTAGATGAACACTGCCTGGGAGTTGGAGGGTTTTTTCGCATTTGTCAGTTTTACATCTGACAATAACAGATACCGGGCTCTGGAAAGTGAGACAGATGTTTCACAGCTCTTAATAGGGATCTGTCAAAATGAGGCGGCTTTTATAACTCATCAGAACTGGCTCTTATTATGCTCATACAGAGTGTGATCACTTGGTCCAAAAAAACAGAACTATTACACTGTCACAGTTAACATGCCTTTCCACTGACCTTGTGTTTGGGGGTGCGGTATTTGAATCTAGGTTAGGAAGCGCAGTTTAAAGAGCAACACTTTGCCGACGCCTGCCTTTCTCCCTCACAGCAGTTAAGCCCAGGGCCTGCTGCGCTACTTGAGACGTATTTCAAACCAATGGGAGATAAAGCCCTTTTCATGCAACATTTGCAGGGAGATTAAATCTCCCAGTTAACGTTAAACAGCCTTATCTTGGCTCTCAAGACCCTCGCAATTGATCTAGGATAACGCATGTCAGTACGATTTAATCAGGAACGGAGACACGTAGCCCTCGGATTGCGTAGCAACGGCGAGGGCGGAGTGGACGACATCCCCCTTGACCGAGGCCTCGGCCGAGCCTCAGAGGTGAGGTGGAGGAGAGGGACGCAGCCACTGAGCGGGGCAATAAATGAGCTACAGCAAAGACATTAGGACAGAGAGAGCGGGACACAAGATGTGTGTATTTTAGGAGAGACATCCTGAGATGTGGGATACTGTAAAACAATAGACGAGTTATCTTTAACAGGAGAAGAGTTATCCATGTGAGAAAGCCCTGATGTATGTCATGTCAGAGAGAAGAGCCTATTGTTATGTTGAAGAGATCCAATCAAATAATATACCATATCCATTTATTGTTATTTATAGCCATGACAAGGTATCCCAAAGTCTTGTGGGGAATTGTGAGGGAGTCAATTACTGTTTAAAAAGCACATTCGACAAAAACAAAGGATATATTTCTCATTCCACTGGGGACACTTGGGTGCCTACCTGTACTCCAGGGAGAAACGGGTCAGCTCCGTCCCGTTATGGATCCACTTGAACTCCAGGGGCCAGCTTCCCTCGGCCATGCAGGTGAGGACCAGCCGGTTGCGCTCCAGGTGCAGCTGTGTCCGTACCGGCTCCGTCTTGAAATAGGGTGGCACGTCATCTGCGACACCGAGAGACAGGAGATACCATCAGCGAGCTCGATCAGACATGGGGTCCAGGGTGTAGGCCGACACGGGGGCTCGCTTAGAGACATGTGAATCTCGATTTTAATTGTCAGGTTATTCCGAGACATCGAAACCAGAGAGATAAAAGTACAGAGAAACAGATAACACTTGCTTTACAAAGCTGCCTGATCCGTTTCAGATTTGATATCTTATCCAGCTCCTGGCATTGGTGAAAATATCTCAAGCGTGTTACCATATTCTCAGCGAATTTGCATTTCGGGACGTATGTAGATAAAGCTATGTGAGATATGTGGAGATGTGCTAAAGTAGCAAATTGTGTTCTTGACACAAATTCTAAAATGGATCAAACTTCCATCAAAGTGGAAGCCCTGTTGTTTTTCTCCTCAAGACTACCTGGAACATGATCATAAAATCCTGTTATTGTCTCATTCAGAGCTCGGGGCCAGAGCTTGGACCAGGACCAAGAGGGCAGTGGGGAGAAGATAACAGCTTTGTGATATTCTCTATATATAGCACAGCCTAAACGTGAGTATTGATCACACAGACATCCCAATTATAACTTTGAGGAGGCACGTAGTGCAGAGAGGCCTAGCAGGAGTGCTGGGTAAGGGATTTTGAAACTGATGTGGGTAAATGCAGTTCAGCACTGGAGATATGTGGGAACGTTTTTCAGAAATGAGTTTGAGTAGAGCATCAGGGATTTAATTAGAACAGGAAAACTAATAGCTCCCTGATGATCTATGGAAGGATGTTATCTAGGAAGTATATATGTATGTGTGTATATATATATATATAGGGAAAGGGAGAGAGTGAGAGAAAACCAAGCAAATAACAAGAGATTGGGCAAAGCACCTACAGAACTGGCATTCTGGGTCTTGCCAGCAGAGGTGCCGAATACACAACATCTCTGGCACGAACAGCCTCGGCCGTGCTAAACGAGTTCCGGCAGCCGGGAACAGGAGTCTCTTTCACATTCTCCACAGGTTTTCCTTCCCCGTGTAAGAGCCACTTTATCAACAATCACTCCTAATAACATCTTTACAGTGCAAATGAAAACGGGAGCTGAAAGAAAGAGCTGGAGGCATGCTACCCTGCAGGGCTGTATGTTCTCATTTGGCGGTACACACATGCTGATGTGCACTGCAATTAGCAGCTGACAGAGCCGTCTCCCCTCTCACATGCATATTAGTTTCCACGGCAGACTGTGGGCTTGTACTGGGTCCCAGAGACCTCGGCACACCCACGCAGAGAAGCCACACAAGTCACGTTCGCTCCGAGGAGGGTTTTCTCTCAGATGTGCCCCTCTATTCAGTCAATTATACCTCCTTATTAATTAATACCAACATCATCCAGGTACAAATGCTTCCGGTTAACATCAATAATTAAACCGAATCCGTCTCATTTAAAAAGTTCCCTTCCTCTCAGACTGCTACCTTATACTTTAATGAGCACTAAAACACTCCATTACCAATCGCTATAGCTCACTAACTCGGCGCTGTATCGACGGGCGTGGGTGTAATCAGTATATTTTCCATCCCGCAGCTTGAGAGTATATCCTCCGTTCTCACTGCCCCGGCCCTGTCTCTTTGATCACACGGGCGCCCTGATGCTGGATCCTAGAATATTTGCCATAGTCTCCCTTCCTCCTGGTGATAAACAAAACAGTCTTTTCCCTGTTGTCATAATTGTAAGGTTGAATACACAATGGGCAAGTGTTCACATCACAAAGCCCCTTCTGCCCTATCCTCACACCGTCAATGCAGGGGACCCCAGTGTGTCTCAAGACGCCTAAAGGCCCGATCACAACCACCGAGGCAGTGTTAGTTCTGGTCACCTCTGAGAAAGCATTCATTCACTCAATTCGCTTTCTTCTTAGGAAAACAAATATGAAGAAAATAAAGTAAATAAATAAGGGGAAAGAAAACACCTTTTTCCTGCAGAAACGATGCGCTGCCAGCCCTCTGGAGAGCACCCCCCCGTTCAGCTGTGCTTAAACACCCTGCCAATGGGAACAGTTCACAGCAGAGCCCTGAGCACAGGCTGCTCCAAGGCAATACATACATATTTCATTGGCAGTCTTGGAGCCCTTGGGCTAAGAGCACACACAGGCAGACAGATAGATATTCTCTCTCTCCCTCTCTCTCTCTCTCACAAAAACACATCTGCATTTCTGATGTGGAACACCTCTCTGAACCAGCCGTTAGAACTGTAAGGACTCAAAAATGAATTAAAATAAAGCCTTTTAACGCTTCAAATAAGCTGCAAATTGCATTTACTGGTTGTGCCTCCAATCTGTGTTTTGAAAAACTTTTTATTACGTGGTGTGAATCATGTCTACATTTTAATTACTGGCGTGAGAACAGAGAGAGAAAAAATAAAAGTATCTGTGGTAATCATGATAGATAACCCAGACATCTACCGTTATCCTTAAACAAACAAATCCCAGAGCAGCCGTCGCTGGTGGGGAGATGTATCTGGATAGGAAAGAAAGAAAAAAGACACAGAGACGGGAGAGAGCAGGGCAGGCCATTTTTCTCCGACTGCTAACAAGCTCAAAGCCAAGTGCGGTGGCACGGCAGTGTAAGCACGGAGTTGTTTCTTTTTTTGTTCTCCTGCGGAAAGACCGTTTGTCCCTCTCCCTCCAGGCCTCTATTGGGTTAGTGTCACAGCAGACACGCAGGGTGCTTTATAACCCTGTGTACACATGGCTCACACAAGAAACCCTCTCTCAGCCGCAGCAGCGAGCGCTGGAAGCACCGCAGCCAAACCACTCCACTCTCGGTGTCAGAAGACGCTCCTCGGCAGCGGGCGCAGGCAGGGGGCAGGCTTCACTGTCAAGGGGCTTTGGCAGGGTTTCCAGGAAGATTAGGCTCCCAGAAACTGGCTGCTGCAAACGCGAGCCAAGGGACCTTCTCATGCTGGGTTACTTCCAACACGGCCATCAATAAAGCCAGGATTGCCACTTGTGCTCAGCTTCTGTCGATCAAACGTGGTTTTTCTGTTGTTGTCATCTCGTTTTTGTTTTTGGTGGGATCTCCAGAGATCTCACTAAGCGCTTACTTAAATCATCAAACTGCACTATATCTGGGTTATGATCCAATCAATCTGAGTCCAATTTGTGACAGGAGCTCATGTTTAATGCTGTGCTCTTCACGTCTGGAGCAAAGCAACAATGGGGGTTCAGAGAGCAGAGGCCAGGGAGGCCAAGCCGTGGTCCCCTCTGCTCCTGGGATTGGTAGCCTCGGTTAATTAGAGGAGACAGAATAGGGATCAGAGTGGAGGAAGTGGCTGGAGGACACCTCGAAACTCTGGGTCCATTGCACTCAGATGTCGGTTGGCTGCGGCAAAGCGAGACTCCAGCCGCGCAAAAATCATCTGCAAAAACACAAGACCGGAATATGGAAGCGGTAAATCTGTGACCAACATAAACCTGTCGCGTTTTACGGCCTTGCAAAGGAAAGAAGTGTTATTGTAAATCTGATGACTAACCTTAAGATCTGACAGGATAAGCTATTACAGTGTTGTTGTTTTTATGGCTGGCTTTACAGATTTATTTAAAAAATGGAACAAAACGGCAGACACCCTACGACACTTCATAAGCCCTAAATTGTGAACGCGCCCTGCGTATGTAAACAGGTTGCGTGGTGCCGGGGCGAATTAATTTAAGGCCAGAATCAGAAAATCACCCAAGATTGGATTTTTTCTTTCACACAAAATCTTCCCCTTGAGCCAATGACATAGAGGTACCATGATTCAAAGCACACCTGTGATTGTGAAAAGCAAATTGAATCCCCGAGTAAGATTGTGAAGTACATCACTTTAATGTTGGCAAGAGCTGCTGGTGATTAGGTCTGGGGTATTAACAGTAAAATATCACTATCACGTCACTAAAATATGATTAATTCGGCCCTGTAGCGTTTCTGAATAAGTCATCCTTCAGGCTCCGATTCTGCCTTGTATGCACTTGTTTAAAACAAAGGAGAAGTCCCCTAAGAGCGGGAGAAGAACACGGTCAGAACATCAGGCCAGGCCAGGAACGGCGTCCCGAGATAAAGTGATGGACACAAGCACTCCCTCTCCCTCGCAAACCTGAAGCAAGGGGGCCGCATTGGAGCTGGCTGCCTCGAGGGTGTTAAAAAATAAAGGGGGCGAAATGGTGTTCTCAGTCTGTAAATTATAAATGGCCAGGTTTCTACAACAAGCTGGAGAATCTCAGGGAGGCCTGCTAACACGCAGAACATTTAGGACAAAGGAGACCATGCGCAGTTAATTTACACAGAACAAATTGGTATTTAAAGATTGTGTTTTTGGCTTCTTTTAAGGACCTCGGATCTGTAAATATATATGATCTAGTCACGACGGGCTCCATGCATATATATCAGGCTCTGGACAAATTTGTTTTGCTTAATGAGAAAAGAGGTAACAATGGGATCCGCCTGCCTCATCAATTCTGATTTGGGATTTTAATGCATTATAAAAACAAAGCAATTTTTGCAATACCTACAATATCAAGTGCTGTATTATCATCAGGGTAATTACAACACCGCATGGTTTTAAAGCACTCACTCATCAAAGCCTCGGTGACGTGAAATCGTTATGTGTCGGCGGTAATAAAAGCGTTCTCGTTTTATTTCCCAAAGTAGGAGTAACGCGCACACAACGCTCAACAGTAATATCTGTGTAATCTCATCACTGGGAAATTGAGTGACATTAATTTCTACCAACGGAGCACCGCATCCATTTAGTAATCCAATAATATAAACTGACTAACATTAGTGGCCATCAGAGGAGGAATAACGTTGAAATCAAACGCAAAAGGCATTTGCTTAGAGGCAACATCAGGGTAATAGGCTACATAAATATATATATCTGTAACAGACTGTTAAACAAGTTTTACCCATCCAGAGTGATCCCGGGGATGGTTTTGCAGTGTGCAGAATCATTATGAGTTAGCCTCGCTTCTTTCTTTAATTATTCATCTCATAAAATGTACTCCTACTACTTTATTGCTCACGCTATTTTTTTATTTTTTGTTTACCATTTTGTGGCAGGATCCAGTGCTTTTGGCCGCATAAATGTCAACATTGCAATCCTACTTAATAATAAAAATAAAAATAGTAGGCTCTGAAGTAGCTAGAGATAATTATTCACATTACCACTTAATGGAAAGTGGGGGTGGTAGTGTTTTTTTTGTGTGTGTGTGTGTGCGTGTGTGTTTGCGTGTGTGTGTATGTGTGTGCGTGTGTGTGTGTGTGTATGTGCGCGTCTATCCTCCATTCGCAGTGTTCTGTTTTCATTTCATTGATCGTGTGTTGGCAGGAACATATTGGATGTAATTATGATGATGATGTTAAAGAGGCTTTATTTTCATTGCTTTAATTTTTCCATTTGAAAAAAGACTCAACTCAAGCAGTGAACGGTACAGGTGTGGTGCTGTTTTGGCTCCTTAATTTATTTATGTATTCTTGTTTTTCCTCAGAAGGATAAAACGTATAGATGATTAACAAACAAAATATATAAAGAAAGGTTCAATCACTATTATTTGCCAGTGCCACACTATCATTATTCCATATTGCTTTCAATGAACACAACGGGAAGGGAAAGGATATCAACGATCAACGGCCCACAAAAGCAGACGTTTTTCAGCCTCCTACTGCATTCTCACAGCTGTACGGAACAGAGCACCCGCTTCGAACTGCGGCACAGCTGCGATTTTCTACAGAGAGATACGCCATTGCCCATTTTACACCTGACAGGGACTGCAAAACGTAAAACACATTTCTAAATGCAAACGATTCAAACTATGCTTCATCTGGACCTTGGGACACGTGGGCAAACCATGCCAACCTTTCATTACTTATTAGTCCACCATCACAGGAGTTCCATCTCTTCCTCCTTTATAAATCCAAAGCAGTGAGATATGGTGAGTAGGATTGGCAGAGAGTAAACTCAAGCTCTCCAGTTTTCATATCCTACTTAGAAACTTATATAAGATTTTGATTACTTAAAAAAAAAAATCCTTATACAAATAGGATTCAAAATTTCTTTCAGGAATGAAAGACGGGGGGGGGGGGGGGTGGGGGAAACTCTCGTTAGGCAGGGCCAGAGGGGTCATTCTGATAAGAACGATCTCTCAATGGCCCGTCTTTCCTTAAGGTCAAACTGCCACATAAGTCAGCCTCCTGTTTAATACTTTCTTAATGAGGCTTAATTTAAGCGCCAGTCTTATCGCACTCAATTTATAAAGAAAAGAGTCTGCTGGTTAAAGGAGACGCAGGAAGGACCTGCAAAAGAGGGCCTATCGTGTCTTGAATACAACCTGCACAGCCCTACTGAGCTGCGTATTACTGGAGGTAAATTACAGTGTTGTGAGAATGGGGTATAGTTCTATAAACACATGACAGCTACATCAGATGCAAAAGCACTGTCACATTATAACTGTGTCAAGTCACATTTATCTTTCCCATTCAGAGCCCCATTCCTCTCCATGACAACATTTTCCTGCTCCAAATGTCTCTCGGTGGTGTTCTGACACAAGGGTACGGATGCACTATTCATATTTTCTCCTTTGCTTGCACAATGAAGAAAAGACAAATAAGTTAAGCTTTTCCTTACAAGGGAAGCTGCCAGTTCAGCACAAGCAATTCCAGCACGGTTTGATCAAATGTTTTGAATTATGTTACTTTGTTGCCAGTTTTTTCTGTTACACTACCCGGCAATTTTCCACTGCAGAACTCCTCACAATTCATTGAAGAACATGAGCTACCTTACACCAAAAAATATTAATAATAGTAATAAAAAATAATAATCAATCTAGAGATCTTCACAGAGGCCCAAGTGGAAACGATATATCATTTAAGATGGTGACTACATATGAAAGGGCACAGAAAATCAACATTATACCAGTATATCACAGGTTTCTCATAGGTTTCAGAAGTGCAGAGACTTTCCAACACATTCAAGATAAATGCACAACTCAGGAAAAAGACTTGCATGCTTCTCAAGCCTGAAATAAATAATACATTCAGTGTATTGGTATACTTAATGTGCAGTTCTAGGCTCATTAGATAGTTTTGTGCCCACTTCGTGTCCAGCACATTTTTCTTTCTTGCTGGCGATCGACGTCGAAGACATTTTTCTTGTAACAAGGCATACGATGACAAGCAACCAGTGGCAGACTGCTGTAATTATCAAGTATTCAGCACACTATTTAACAAGGATCATTATAGAGGCCCAGGAATGCACAACAGCTTTGTCTCGTTGCCAGCGACAGTACAGTACAGTACAGTGCGGCGCAGAGTGAGCGAGGCACTACCGAAGGATGGGCTGATAACGGCGATCTAGTGAGGAGGTCAAATAATCCATGGCTGTGGTACGTTTTCCAATCTCTCTGTCTTTTCGCTTCTCATAAGTGACTTAATACCCCTGCATTACCCCGGTCAGTCCATTAGAGTGGGAGTAATTTAAATGACAATCCCGCTCACAGGCAGGCACAGATGCCTCTCTGGTTCCATGGGGGTCGCAGGTGCCGCTGACGCCTGAGTGATGATGTCTTTATTGACAGCGCCGTGTGAGTGGCAGGTAGGCAGGGCCGGGGATCCTTGGGACTGAGTCGTGATTGACAGGTCAGCAGCTTGGGTTGGAAAGCGGTCTCCTACAGAGGCGAGAAGCGGCCCCTCTGCCTCCGTCCAGTGGCGAATCACCTTCTGCCCCGATGTCACACTTTGCCTGTCAACGCTCCTGCTCACTCCTCCCGCCCTCACCTCTGTTCTTCACTCAATGTCACTGTTTGATCCTTTCATTCTTGCTGTTGTTTTCTGGAATATAGTCTTATTTTTCCCTTTTTTCTTTCATTATTACTATTTATTAATATGGTAGTTGCTTTGCCATATAGGGGCCACATATCAAACTGAATTGCTGATATTTTCAATAAGACATTAAGGCCTACACTATGACTTACCTACGAATCACAAACGACTATTTATCCAATCAGTAGTAGAAAGTGGCACCTGACAATAAACTAAACTGCCATTGGGTACGAGACTGTAATTAGCGATTCACCTTGGTCTGGGCCTAAGTCATAGTCATGTAATGGGATTCTTTGTGGAAATAAAGAGAGGTAGACAAACTGATACAGTCCCGGATACAAAGTATAAATTGGTCCAGTTTGGACGTATCTCTCTGTGCGTTACCTTTCGCTAAGTCCATTTCCTCAGGCGTGGTGGAGGAAGTGCTGAGGCTGAGGAGTGGGGAGGGGGCTAACGATGCATAGTGAAATCTGGAAACCATGGACACAATCTGATATTCAGGGACAACGACATTAGATCACAAGTCCCCTGTGCAAGATTTTTTATTTTTGTTCCCAGTCAAATCAATTCCTAATATAGCCTGTATGTAACATTTTGATATGCTAACGACTTCCTGCTCAGTGGCCAGTGCAACCTTAATTAGAGCGATCCAGATCCGCGCGACGCATGAGGAAGGACGCTTAATTGGTTGTAATAATGATCCACCCGAGACATAAGAGGGGAGGGAAGTTGTTGCTGTTATTGTGCTTATTTGGTGGTGGGGGCTGAGGACATCATACGAGCCCACTGCGCCATCTGGACCACACGCAGCAACAGAGACGTACCCCCATGAGCCCCTGCCACCTCACACCTCCTTCTCCACTCTCTCGCGCCCCCCACCCCAGCTGCGAATGAAAGCTCTCCTAGGTGGCGCGGGATAATGAGCAGGTCCTGAGAATAGCATGGTGTTAATGAGAGTGTCAGGGCAGGAAGTTTGGCAATTACAGGGCACTGGCAGATCCTGGCACGAAGCGAGCGCCCACCTGACGGTGAAGCGCAGAAGATAAGATGTTCGAATGCAACTCTGTCACTTGAACAGTTTCCGATATCACACGGAAACCATGCCAACAGCGTGACAAGTAATGTACCAACAGGGGCGACAGCTAGCATATTTTCCCAAAGCTGTGAATCGATACAAATCTTTCATAAAATTACATGTTTTGTAGGGAATAAAAACAGCATATATTGACATTTCTTTGCTTTTCTGCATTGAATTCGTACCCAACAAAAAAGTACCGAGAGGGTGTTTGTGTAGGAAACCAAAAAAATATGAAAGAGAGGCAGGATCGTATATCTAAATTAAGAAAACTGGAGATATCTGTAAATGTCAGCAAAACTGTTTTGAAGGACTTAACACTTAATCAAGTGAAAAAGTAAATCCAAGTTGGCGTCTTCCTGATGTTCTCATCCGTACTTTAATATTCTCTGTGACTGTGGCAGGGCTGCATTCCCACCATGCTAAAACACATCCACGGCTCATCTTATCCCAACAGCTCAACACTACTGGGGGCGGTGTGCGTTTTCCTGTAACGCAGACTGGTTTTAACTTCTGCGTTTCAAGCTGTTGTGCAAGTGAGAGAGCAGCAAGCCTGTGTCTATAACACACGGCCACAACACACGGTGAGCAACAGGCAGGAGACATTCACCGACCATCATAAAGAGTTTAATTAAATATTTGTGATGAGGTTTCCCTTTGATGGCCAGCAGCGTTTCCCTCCCCCCACTTCCCTGTCTATTTCATTTTCCCGCTCTGCGAGGTGACCTGTTGTTTCGGAGGCTAACCTCTCTGCCGTCTCCACCAAGCGCTTCCATTTCCAGCCCGCCGCTCACAGAAAATGATGAGTTTGTTCTGTCAGCAAGTCTGCTTTCTCCACCACTTTCTCGGGGCTAGAAAGTCATTTTCACATCTTTTTTTTTTCTCTCTCCTCTCCAGCTTCAAAATGAAGCGTAGTGTAGTGGAGGGGGTCTATCTCGTGCTGACTCTCCGATGAGCACTGGGTGAAGAATGGCAGTTGGGCGATGGGTTTTTCAATTGGTTCTGCAACAACTGGCGAGAGACAAGGCTACAGAAACAGCACGTTTCATACTTCAAACCATCACTTATCTCCCGGGCTACAAAGCATACGTATATTTCATTTACAATACGTTTTTACGAGACACAGTCACAGGTTGAAGGATAGCAGTGCGAGTATTTTTAATGTTTCTAACCTTCCAACATAGCCTGGAAATGGTCTGAGGTAATTATTCACTGGTGTAAAACCTACACTGTGTGGTCTGGTAGGGCTTTAACCTTGGCCCGTTAATGGCCACAGAGCATGAAAGTCACTCACCCCTATCTCCACCCTCCCACCTCCTCCCAAACTCCACCTCTGTCTCCGTCTCCACCTCCTCCCTGTGGAGCTGGGCGCCGAGTAAGGGTGACAGTTGATCAATCGCGCCCAGCTCTGACTGGCCGCTGCAATCTCTCTCCGTTCTCCTTCTCACCTGAAGGTCAGAGCTCTCAGCCTGCCAGAGCAAGGCATCAATCACTTTGTCACTAACACTGTTGTCACGACAACAAGCGCCCCGGCTGAATGACACTCAGCCGGTGACACAGACAAAAAACAAAAAAGAAACTGTGTCGGGGTGCCACCATAGCTCAGGCCTACGACAGGATGTGGAGGCTAAAATACAAGACCAGTCCTCATAGTAGAATATCAGGCTACTGGGTTCACTTTAGTGTAAAAAGGTCTGTTTTGGGATGTTTGAAATGAGAAGATTGTTTTAAAGCACATCTTTAAAAAAAGACATGGATGGGTTTGAGAGGTCCTAACCCAATCAGGAGAGCTGTATGGATTTTTCCCAATGAGTCCAATTTGTTTCTTGAAAATAGCACAGTAATACCAGTGATTTCCATCATTTAGGTCTCTCCAATATGCTCAACTGACACACTCTCGAGCAAACCAGTCCACAGGTTTTAAATGGAGAAAAACAGCACAGTTTTACAGAATACATACATATTTCACAGCTTCGGTCTCTTGTGCCTTCAGATTAAAGAAACAACACGGCCCGCCTCGAGTCCTGCCAGGTCTCCAAAACAAAAGGAATTTGATGCAAAAGGACCCGCATAAAAATAAACAAATCAAATGATAATAATAAAATCCATTACACATTTGATCTCAAAGAAAATGCAAGCGCTTTCCTCAGAGAGAAATCTTTGCTGAAGGGAAAACAGGGAGACAAGTTCACAGAATAAACAGAACAAAAACAAAAGGAGGAGAAACATTCCTCTGGGTTGAGTGAACACATTTTGTGCACCGGCAGCGCACGAGGTTCTTCCCAAATTCTCCCCGGGACCGGGATGGCTAATAGCACCATACTGTAGATCGCAGGCTCAGGATTTCAAGGGAACACAGCACTTTTGCATTTCACAGTGCTGGAGAGTACAGTACAAGCCTCCCCTGACACCTCGCTACAGTGTGAGAACACGTTCCTACTAAGAACGTGTTCTGCTAAACATTCACGTCTTCGGCAAAGACTTAAAAGCTCAGTCTCCTCGCGCTCTTAGGAACCATTCCCTTCGATGTAAGTTTTTGGAATGCAGATGAACACTTAATGGATTTACAAAGGAACTAGAGAGAGCACAAAGGATCTGTAAAACCCATCTCCCAGCCATGGCTCACACAGGAAGTACACACACTGCTTTGAAATTATTTATATTCTTAGGTCTGAGAGATAAAATATTTTCAATCTCCGTTACGTGTACCAGACTAGGTAGAAGAGTTGACCATTTTAATCCACGCTTCTTTATTCAAAAACCTTTCACTCAAAGGATGTGTGGTCCTCTGTCACACAGGCTCACATGCCAGCTTGAGTTTAGTGATATATTCATGTATGAAAGGTGGTTTATGAACACATTTCAAAGTGAGGGAAAGCTTGCTGTACCATTGGTTGGGACAGGTGTTTGGTAAATCATTGTCCAGAGATCATATAGGAACTGCTTATAATAATAATAAAATAATAATAATAATAATAATAATAATAATAATAATAATAATAATAATAATAATAATAATAATAATAATAATAATTTAACAACACTCTCAGAAAGCTGAGCATAAAGATCCAGGGTTTTGATTTTGTGAAGACAGCCATTGTAGAAGAATAAAAAGGAGAAACTTTGATAGACACATTGTACAAGAGAAGGTGGCCTAAATACAGGATTGAAATAAGCTTCGGGAAGCAATTACTAGGTTCCTTTACCAGGAGGTGACCAGAAGCTGACTTAGCTCGACTACTGAATGAAAATCTATTACAGTCTATTCTCAAAGCCAAACACTGCTATCTGATCTGCGCGGCTGGATGGTGCAGCTCCACAGATACAGCCCAGCAGGATTGAAATGCACTATTGCCATAATAAATGTGTGACTGGTAAACACTACTACTACTAATTATAATTTAAAAATATATATTATTACTACTATTATTATTATTATTATTATTATTATTATTATTATTATTATTATACTGCAAATATATTGTTGAAATGTAAGGTAATAAGTGTTTGGACTGGATTGAACTGCAAATAGCAAGGAAGGAAGGAACAAAATTGCACAGTGGACTAAGGGTGCGAGACACTAAGTTTAAGGCTTTTTGTACCCTGGAACACAAATAATGAAGACCTCAGAGACCCAGGATAAAGGCTCAGTCATAGAGACCAAAGACATGAATAAACCCCAGTCTCTTCTCCAATCGCGGCACCTTTTAGACCAAGAACAACAGATCTTAAACTATTTTCGAATTATACTGGTTGAAAAAGGTTTCCAAGCCCTATTGGCACACTGGAAATGTGTTACTTTCTGAAACTGTATATGAGGATGTTCTGTGGCTGATTTAACTGTAAGTGGGTAAGCTTTGGGTAGGCCGAATGGGCTCCTCTCGGCCCCCGATCTGCACGCGTCCCGGAGGGTGAAAGAACATCTACGGGGTGCTCTCTTCTTTCTGCTCAGCAAGGTCGGCCAGAGAGAGAGAGAGAGAGAGAGAGAGAGAGAGCGTCTCTGATGGCGCTAGTGAAGATTAATCACATGCGAGGATTTATTGGAGAAAAAGGCATTACCAGTTCGCAGGAAGGGGAAAGAAAAAGGAAAAAAAATAAAAGGACCTGAGAGGATCGTTCGGCTGCCGCCACCGCAGCCGCCTTCGCTGCTGATTTGTGGGCAGCCAATAAAGTAACTTAAAAACAATTAAAGGCATCAATGAGCCAACAAATGAAGAAATTAATTTGGAGTGAAGAGAGCGCGGGGAGCCGTTAGCCTCAGGACTGAATTATCGGCACCTGGAGTATTACCCCCGTGGCCGCCTCACGCCACGGCACCTCTCCGAGAGCCCCCCACCTGCGTGGGATGGGGTGGGGGGGGCACACTATGCAGGAGAACAAGAGCACCAACCTGGAGATTAATTAAGCACAAGGATGCATGTCACAACTCCAGAAACAACAGGAACACAAGGAACAGCGGCGGCGGATAAAGCCACGGCTCAAAATAGGAATAACACTTGGGATAAGCAGAGCGAAGGTAATTCCACGGCATGCAACCTTGGGGAGACACCGCGGCGGGGGTGAGGGATGTGGAGACGAAGCACCAATACAGACCTGCCTCTCATGTTGCGATTCGGTGCTCGATTTTATCTTTTCCTATACGGATATTCAATACTTTCTGCAGGAGGTTCGGACGGCATTGTACCTCCTTCAACAGTGGCAGGCCTATCCATCTCTTGAGCTTTGTGTTGTGGTTCGACTAGCCCACATATTGTGTGTGTACAACAGAAAATGCCTTTAAGATATGTGTAATCCTGTCGCGATTCCAGTTAAGTGACCCAAATGTAAATATAGGGAACCGTTACTGTCCATGAAGATTAATGCGGCGCTGCACTGTACTGTACATTTCTTAAAGCTGGGTGATAAAAAGAGAGACCATCATCATTCATTATTGCCCTCGCCCCCAGCGGAAATAAATAAATAACAGGAAAGTCTGAGCAGTCCGTTAGCTCTCACTGCCACAAGCATGCATGGTATTTCAAAAGCCCTGTAGCCCTGCATAAGTGTGTGTTATGGTTAGATCCATTGCGTTTTTATTACACTTCGAGACCTCCTATGATTTTCAGACGGAGCAACAGAAAGCAGGGGGGTGAACAAAACGTGGGTGGGGGGGTCATGTGCTTTGTAGTTAAGTTTGCGAATATGACTATGGAATTTAAAGGTAGAATGAAGTGCAAGATACCTTTCACCTCCTCCGCCTGATTGTTTGATTGTTACTGGGAAACTATCAAATTCAACAGAGAAGAAACAAACTGAAGGAAAAAAACATAGGCTGAACGAGCGACCTCAGCTTGCCAAGCAACACACTTCTTCAGTAAACTTGCTCTGTTGATCTTTTTGTGAATAAAAAAACAAGGTAAGCGAGATCTGCAAATCTAATTAAGACGGGGAAAAAGTGAAACACAGGGAAGGAGAAAAAACAAAACGGAGAGAAAACCCCACGCTTGGCACCTTATTAACCCTTGAGCGCAGCCTCCCGGGCACTTGCAGGTACAAGATTGGAAATGCAGGATTTCAAAACCAATCCTACACGATGGCGGGGAGGGGAAGAAAGAGAAAAAAAAAAGAAATCCCAACCATGTCGAGCTGAAGGTCATTACCGTTAATTTCTTGCTTTTTGCCATCTGCTGTGATTGTTTACACTCTGCTAGCTAATTAGTTCCTAATTAGTTGATGCTGAAAAATTCTCAGTTTTCCAGACACATACCGGTGTGCAAGGTACATTATCACAACATCTGCACAGCTGCCGGGGAGACAGGCACCCGGCAGGCCTGCTCTTCAGGTTTATCTGTGTTGTATTAGCTCGCCGCTGAGTCCTGTGCGGTGAGGAGCCGACAGCGGTGTGAGCGAGGAGTCCTCCGGGCCCGGGACGGCTTCGACCAACTGCTGAGAGACACAAACTCACAGCTCCGGCCCCTCCTGAGAACAGGGCTCAAGCCAGGCTTACATAACTGTCAAGACCACTTTCACTGTCGACCCACTCCTGCGCAAGACGTAAGCTTAATTCATGTCTTTATTACCTGCGGACTGGCTGGCTTTTTGCCCCCTTGCGTGACTCATGTATTTTTGTTGGCCTTTAATTAATAAATAAATCTCTATTTATGATTTAAGAGGGAGTGTGACCCACTTAAGACACTAATTTGCAAGGCCTCCAGACTGGCATTTCACCAGCGGAGACCTGCACTTTAATCTGAGAGTGTGTAATCAGAGGAAGCACAGCTAAATACTCAAGGATCATCTCACATATTTACCATGCTCTTGCATTGGAGGGAAGACAGTCTCGCTCTGTATGTGTAAAGAGTTCAAGCACTCTTTAATTGAAGTCCTTTTTTAAATCGAGGCCTTAGGAGGTAAATCCTGAAGAAATACTGACAATTTCCCATGGAAAAAGCTCACGCGCTATCACTGAACTGGAGAACAGTGTCACTGTGACTTTAATGTTTAGTACACAAAAACAACAATGGGATTTGGGATAAACTGGTAAGGACTGTTCCATAAACCAACTTCAGTGTTGTCTGCAAGTCCTTGAAAAACAGACAATGTTCACTTTTACTGTAAAAGAGGCAAATGGGGAAGAAAACAACAATGCAAATTTTGCAGGCTGGTAATTGCTTCATGACTCTGACCTGAAGCTCTCAAAGTGGAACCATTTTCACTGTTGATAACTGCTAGGGAAGTGACAAATAGCACGAAAAGCAGCGCAAAATGCCACAAATAAATAAATAAACCCACAGAAACTAAAATAAAAATAAGACTAGAATAAACAGGAACGGGACTCAGAGACAGGTAACCTTTTCAATGTGATATTTAGATGAATAAATACTTCCAAAAGCTGTGCGTCTAATTAGTGGGGATCCGAGAGTGCCGGTGTTGTTCTGACAGTTGCTCAAATCACACACTTTTGTGCCGGTGAAACCAGTTTTTCTTTCGCTCTCCTGCCAAAAAAACCTCTGCAGTTAAACTTCATACAGTGAAAACACATGTCGGTAGGAAGAACACCTACTGCAAAAGCAACCCTCCTCTCTCACCCTCTCTGCAATGTAGTGAGCATGCTTAACGACAAGCCCACTCCAATTAAGCATGGAAATTGTGCGTCTGTGATATCACTTCACTGGGATATAATGTCCCCGGTAAGCGACACGTGTTACGGAATACATTCCCGCTGCCAGGCCCTCTCTCGTTAAAACAAGGTACTCAACAGCCTCTAAGTGTAAGTATTGATTTGTGGATATACTAATAGAGGGCCATCCACCATCTTTGCGCGTAGCACCGAGGGACAGGCTGGGGTCGTGTACACTTACGGTGAGTGATGTCTCCCCACTGTATCGTGACCCTCGCGTCTACTGCGTTTTAAATGTGACAATTACCATTAAAAGCAAACAATAATTTTGCAGACATACTAGAAATAAACATCATTAACCTCTGAAATACTGTGTACAGTTCTGGGCTCCACACTTCAAGAAAGATATCGCTGCTCTAGAGGCAGTTCAGAGGAGAGCAACCAGACTTATTCCAGGTCTGAAGGGAATGTCCTACTGAAAGACTGAGGAACTGAGCCTTTTCACCCTGGATCCTTGGATCACTTAGTTATTAATGGCCACCAAACGAGCACGATGGGTTGAATGGCCTCCTCTCGTTGTAAACTTTCCTTTGTTCTTATGTTCTAGAAGAATAGAATAGTAAGGCCAACTTGTAAAAGTGGACACTAGCAGCATTACATTTATTTTAAAATATATAACTTTAATGTTCCAAAAAATATTTGCCTGCATGTGATCTTATTCATGTTTAATCTCTAATCTGATGTGCTACACAAAAGTAGCAGGTGCATGAAATAAAAACCGATGGAGTTTGTGGAAAATTAACTCCACAGAAAACACCCCCCTAGGCATGGGTAGAGTGGGGAATGGTACTGCTACTGCGTGTGCTATCGTATCAATCAGGAGTGAACCTCGCTGGGATCTTCATCTCAATTACGCTGCTGTCTTCGGAGGCTAATGACACAGAACCCCTTCCATTGGGCCAGTGGAGAAGAACAGCGCGGCGGGGAAAGGGGCCGAGCGAGCTGGCTGACCTCTTAATCGACTACAGCGGGAAGCTAGCACCCCGAGGTGAGGCGCGTAGGGCTAATGAAGCAGCAAGGTCAATTATCTCCAGTCAGGACATCTGCTCAGTAGGAATTATAGGAGCCTGGGATGGGATTCGGCAGCCGCCTCCCAGTCAGAGCCTCTTAAACACTTCTCTCTCCGTCTAAGAGACTTGAATTCGGAGGGCGGTTTGAAGCACTTGTGATGGTCTGACTGCAGTGAAAACAAACCTTTGCACTTAATGATGAAGACAAAAGCTGAAATCTCTCTATCTTAGTTAGGTTTTGTTTTTGAAATATATATATTTTTTGTCTCTTTTAGTATTCTGAGCAGCACCTCCATCTCAGATTTCTCTTCCTCCCCTTTTTTCTACTCACACATCCCTGCATCACATCACTCCCAATCCGACGTTTTAACCGAGTCCTTCTTCTTAGAAATCGAACAATTCGCTGTGAAGAAAATGCCCTGGCAGACATTTGATTTTCTAGCTGCCCTCAGCTCCACTTCTTTGTCCCCTTTGATAGTTGAATATCTGTATAACTCAACCCCCACCCTAACTCCAACTATACCTTCAATCATTAAATGCTATTGTGCCACTAAGCCTACACCAAACTACAAGGCTAACATTAACTAACACTTACCTCAGCCTTTTCAACCCATACCTTTTTCTTCAACCGTAAAATTTGGTAGGTGTATAAAGACTACAAGGGCTACAAATATTAGCATACTCCTGTTAGGATTCTTTTAGTGGATGGAAAGGCATCCCGCTGACTCCACTACCTTCCTGGGAGCAGAGTGAAAGGCGCAGCTCGTTTTTGATGTATGGCATTACCCGTCAACAACAAAAAAGCACCTGGCCAACGTGGCCCACCGGCTCGGCGTTCAACGTGGTGTTTTGTGCTGCAACCTAACAATCATAATTACAATAATTATTACCACACATTACACACAGTTCAACACCTAATCTGCCCCCTTCATTGACGATACAATCACAATAATAACACTCTAACGAAGGCAGTAACTATCCCACTGTTGCTTTATGTTTTATCACATCACCCTAACTTGGTTGGGGGGGCATACAAGTTTTGTGTGCTTTATTTATTCCATACCAGGTGTGTGTGGCTATGGGTAATGAGACCGGTTGCAAAAGCATTTCTGATATCTGTGTGAAGATTCGGTGCAGAGGTCAGATATAGAAGAGTGCAGCATCCAGTGCTTAGCTAGGCCTACCAAACCGGTTGAATTTTCATTATTTCTACTTAAAAAAACAAACCCAGATACACTCTATGGAGATCCCAGCTGGCATTACAGTATCTAAGCAATACCGCTGCAAGGCAAGTAAACATGCCTACAAGTTGTTATGCCATTAACTGTATAAGTATTATAAGGAACAGTTTTCCTGTATTAAACAGATTTGGTAATGAAATACCTTGTCTGTATTCATTAGTCATCAATGCATTGATTTTAGTTAATCGTTATTATTATTATTATTGCTTGTTTGTTTATCTTACCTTATCTTTCGTGCCCCATTATGAGCAGGTTTTATGGTTTTAATGTAATATGTTTTGCTGTGAAATAAAATAACAGCAATAAGAAATACTGTTTTAGGACTTGAGGGGCAACAAGAGATGTAGGAAACTAATGACTCAGAAAGAGGAGTAAGTAGTGGATAATTGTAACAAAATAGAAAATAAAGTTATGATTTTTAAATCTGTCCAAGAAATCTGTCTGTGTAGGGAAATGACAGAAGGGGTAAAATCATCAGTGAACTGGTCTTCACCAACAGATTGTGAACATTTGCCAGGCAGTGATGTAATGTATGTAAATGTAAGTAACAGATCTGTTTGGGTCTAATGAACAGAACAATTAATTGACTTCATCAAGTGGTGGAGTGGTAATGGTAGCAAGAAGCCAGCAGAGTGCCGGGGTTTAGGACTCTGCTGCAGTCCATCTCTCTGGAAAACAAAAGCTCGTCTCTAATGCGAAGTACAACTGCATCAGACGGTGCTTTATTAACCTGACTCGGCAGCAAAATACAACTCTCCTGGGGAAGGTGGGGAGAGGGAAGGGGGGGGGTCAGGAGGCAGACAGACGATTTGAAACCGAGCGAATCTGATAAGTAAATGATGGATTTCTGTGGACTGCTTTAATGTTTGAAACTTGCGAGTGAAATTGCACCGTGAAGATGGCAGATTACAGCTTGTCTCCGAGCGCACAGACACATCACTTAAAAGCATTGTTACCAGACCTTTTGACTCTCGCTATTTTCAAAAATAGTCCACCCTGGGAGAAACACAAGTGTGCAGAGTTATGGTCTAATTATCAGCTGCACTTTGACGAAGGCTGTTTTCTGAAACACAACTCCCCCTGCACACACAACCCCACCTCCCCCAGCCGCCACTGTCATTTTTATTTTCCCTTTCTGGAATTCAATTTTCAAGTGCACTGTTGCCAGAGCCTCCCAGAGATTTCTGGGAAATTGCGCGAGTCGGTCAAATGGTGCACAATGCCAACTGGAGGGTGTTGTTCAGTTATTTATTTAGAACTGATATATTTATAGAAGAAGAAATAACACGTGTCACTTTGAACATTCTGACATTGACAATTTTGACATAATAAAGGCGTGTTTTATGTTTGCGGTTTTCAACAGTAGAAGGGATATCAGATATTGAAAGAGATTATGGATAGGCCTGCTTTGAAACAGTGAAGAGTTTTTTTTGTTTGTTGTTGTGTATTTTTAAAGGATATTACTCATATTATGTACTCCCTGTACCATCATGCCTCTGAATGGAAACACAAAAGCCACCAGGGCTTGGGACTCCATTCTAATTATGGTTAACCTGATACTGACCAGTTGAGGACAAAAATGGTTAGAAACTGTCACCAGAGGAAGTGTGGTTCAGCTGGTGGTGAAAACAATGCACTCACTGGAATTCAGTTAATAAGCCAGAGGGAGAAAAAAATACACATCTGAAGAACATATTTTATACAGCACAGAAATGTGTTTCTTTGAATGCAGAAACATCTGGGAAAATATACATTAAGATATTCCTCTAAATAAAAAATAAAAAAATATTCTCGACAACTGCTACCTGAGTGATTTTGTGAGGTCACTACCCCAGTAAGTTAACACATCACTAGTATGTCCTCATAAATACCTTCCCATCTTGTACTGCTGGTATCTAAAAGGAATAAAGCAATTTAGCTGCCAGGAAGCCCTTCAAGAACACAAAGTAATTGGACTTTAGAAGTACTGGTCAGAGGCCTTGTTACAGCTGCTGTGTTACTTCACAACACTTGTTTCCTTTGTGTGTATTTGTGTACGAGACCAGGAGGTTTTCAAGATGGCACAGCCACCATCCAGGCGGAAATGCCTTTTCACCCTTTACAATCTCTCTGTGTTGGCAGCTAGGGCTGTGTAAAACGGCTTAATCCCCTCGCAGTGAAGTGCGGCAAACATTGGCGATTAGTATTCACTCTGGGTTTCAAATATGCTCAGGATGACTAAGTTAAATCGAACCATTCTGATAAAACATTACATTTTTTCTTATTTTTATAAGAAACCCACATCTCATCAGTTCAGAAGATGATATAATTTAGATCGACCGCCATGGTATTCTTGTAAACACGCACAGAAACGACGTCTTAAATCAATTGTCCTCTGAACAGTAACACAGATATGGATTAGTATCACTGAGCATTTGTTTTGGACTGAAATTTGCCAAGTATGTATTGACGTGTTTTTATTTTTTCATTAGCGGTTAATGAAGTTTGATTTTCAAAGAAGGGTGGGCAAGAGTAAATACTTTTTGTCTCTCTCCCTCTCTCTGGAGATTCATATAACACACACAAGACACACACACACACAAAACCAAATAAAATAAAATAAAGAAAGTTAAATAAAACAAATATAAATCCACTGATATGTGATGCTTGGCTCCTGCAATTTTAAAACCTTGCAGTAAAAGCCAGCTAGCTTAAAGGATCTCAGCTAGGGGAGTATAAAATTAAGCTTACCCCAGGAACAGCATATACTGTAATACCAAGAAAGCCATTAAACAAAGGAGCTTTCAATAAGAGAAGGAAAAAATAAACCAAACAATGAACAGTAACAGCAGAAGAAGGAGATCACCAATTATTTTGCTGCACAGCCTGTTGGTTAATAGATGAAGAACAGTATTATATTGTGTCTTTTCACCCTTTTCTCCCCTCACCGAATGACTACTGCTGGCTGTCGACTTTTGGCTGCTAAGCACACTCCTTGTCCTGTTGGGTACAGGGTGGCAGTTTATCCCATAATCCTTTGCCAAAAAAAACACAGGGAAGCAGTTGAATGTTTGGAATAGAGCAAATCGCTGTTCCCCGAGCCAAACATGAGAAGCGGATGTAACTCACATCAGATATGCTGAGAAGCTTACAATGTTTATTAAAAACAAACAAGCACGTTAACATGTTCACGTCTGGAGAGTACAAGGATAAAGGGGATTTTCACCGCATGTTATTAAGAGCAGCACTGGTGTCAGCAGCAGACACAAATCCTCTGTTTATTGAGAAAAGGGAAGGAGAAGCCTATATGATATTATATATTTTAAGTTATTTTTAAATATTCACACCCAGAAATAGGCATTGCCTCTGCTGCCCTTTGGGGATGACTTTTGAAGCTTTTTCTTCTCTGCTGTAAAATATTTGCTCCAATTTCCTCTATATATAAAACCCAGATACAATCTGCAAATTATTCTTATGTGTAAGAATTACATGTGTATGCCTTTTTCATACCTATTGGGTCTCTCACAGTATTTGTGCAAAATTGTGCTGTCAGCACAGAGCTTTGAAAATCATCCTGGTTGTTTGGAATTTGGAAATCTGTGTCCTGTTCTCTACCAGATCTATGCCTTTATACCCCCCCATCTTTTTCAGCTCCCTACAGTCACTATTTTATCAGTGTCTTCAGCATTTAAAAAGCAAATAAATAAAATTGCCACAATACCCTTTTTGCAAACACTCCAGATCAAAACAATATCTGTCACTTTGATATTCAAACCTTCTCCTGTCCGTAGACCATGAGTGTCTATTGTCTGTATTGTTTCATGATAGAGCTATTGTAAAACTACACATGGAAACTGTTCATTTTTTTATTCATAAATTGGAAACAATGCAACATTTAGCATAAACACGCATTTGGTTTTGTTTTGGAAGGAGATGCATCGGTTCAACACTTCAATATGACGTTGAGCACCTACCTTATTCAATATTAATAGTCTATATCAGTGGTTATTGTTGCACCTGTCATGCTATGTATATTTATAATCATGGTTGCATTCATTCAATTACAAAAGCCTGGTTATGGGCTGTTATTGACCATAATCAGGGATCATGTGATCCAGAGTCCAGCATGCAAAGGAAATAGGCCTTAACCTCCCATATCAATGCTTTGTTAAATGTGTACTATGGGGAACAAATTTGCATATTAAATATCTGAAGAATAGACTGTGACAATCAACGTCAAGCACAAAAATAAATAAATACAAAAAACCGGTTGATCCTCGTGTCTTGATATGATATGTCTGTGGAGGAAAGGGGAGGATCAAAATCAACGCCGTGTTTCCTTAGATGCCTTTTTCAGTTTGTTGCTGGGTAATTCATACTGCTTTTTTTGGGTCTCTCCAACAATATTAACTATAATCTCTATCCACAATATCAAGCTAGATAAAGAGGAAATAATATACATGTATAAATGTTATTTACATACGATGCATTAGGGGGTCTTTTTTCATGCAGAATGGTTTAAAATGCCCCTAAGCACTTAAGAATTTTATTAGAAGCACTTAAACACAGTCCGGTAGCTGTAAGTAATGGGGTTTAATACAGGGATAATGCACTGGCTTACTACCGCAGTTATTACTAAATAATCTTCTGCTTTTTTAAACCAGAGGAAGGAAGTGACAGCTTTTATCTTAAGTAAAGATCGAGGGGAGAGGAAAAAAAATCAAGCAGGGAATTAAAAACAAAGACGAGATGGCTTCTTACAAAGGCCAGACGCGCGCGGCTGTCAGCGATGCCGCAGACGGGAAAGCTTGCTAACGAGAGATCAACGCAGCACCATTAATGAGCTCGCTAACCATGCTAAACGTTTACTGAAGTACATCTGCAAGGTGACTTTATATTGCCTTTCCGATGGTAATTCACTGCGTTTGGCTTTCCCTACTGTCATGTTGTTTTTCATCTTGCGTTTTATTCTAAAAAAACGTGTGCTATTAAATCCCTTCAGTGTATTTTACGGCACAATCACCTTAAAATACATTACCTAAGTGGAGCTTTGGAGAGGATTTACATTCATGCTCGCAGTGTCACATGTGATTACACTTCCGTATAAAGCAGAATCAGGCCCTGTTTGTTGTTTTGTGTTTTTTGGTTTGGTAAATGGATTATTCTTACATTATTTGGAACCAATCAGTGTTAGCAATTACACACTCATGATACATCGACTTTTCAAGGTGAGACTGAGCATTAGATTTATGATTCCCTAACTGCTCCACACTTACTCTGAGAAACACGCTGAGGTCCCGTAAGACTAATCATTTCCAAGTGAGGTCTCCAAGGTCTCGGCACAAACTGGACAATAACACACCAGAACTTTTGTTTTTTTCCCCCAAATTATTCCACAGTGTGTGACAGGAAAGCGAACAAGGATATACAGCAGAATTCAGAGGAGAAACTTGTTCTGAAAGACGACAAAAAGGACATCTGATGGGCCTTTCCTAATATGAATCTGCTGAAAGTGTTCCTAAACCCTTCAAATAATTGTGAACCATTGTGCACCAGCACACCACACAACGGCAATACCAGCGGCAAATTAAATCCAAAAATGTCACACCATTTCTTCCCGTCATCTCCATACGATCATGCCTCCCTGCCTCGATTGAGCCAAGCTGACGTTGAGGGAATTGATACCCTCATCTTCTTCCCAGTCCACTCTTCAACCACTAGGTTAGCTCTGTTCTTGATAAAAAAATAATGAAGGCTCTTAACCACACATCAATTTCCAACCCAACGGTGAGTACTTTCCACCCAAAATAGCTTTGTATATCTGAAACAATGGTCTGGAGGTAACAGTCTGAAAACACACAAAGTAGCAGCTTTTTTTTTATTACCAGCCTGGGCTGCCTTTAATTGAAATGCTGCAACAGTGGTACTTAGAGATTCCCTCAAGACGGTACCCACCACCCAGCACTCTCCGAGCCCACTGAGTTCAGCCGCATCCCCCCTCTCCACACACGCCCCAGTGCTCTGGATGGAAAGCACAGTTCCAGATGACGAGCACCTTCTCCAGCAAGGTCCTCGTCATAACGGCGGACAGATTCCATGGCGTTCCACTGTTGAGGCTGATGTATAGCAGGGGCCGGGTATAAATCAGATACAAAGCTTTATATCATCACCAGCGCCACGGCTTAATCCGGTGGATGTCCATAAAACACAACCTGTCCAGAGCCACTCATACCTTGACTGCTGAGATGAAATCAACTTTTCATTCCCCCCGTTCCCTATTCCCTATGAGACCATCCCATGGGTAATAGATTGCCAGCAAGATGCGGACATGCAAAATAAAAAAATAAAAAAGTAGTCGCTAGGTAGGGATAGGAAGGTAATGGCATCATAACAGATATAGCTTAGGAAAGAGTAATTGCCATTTAGACTTCAGCTTTACGTTTTACACAATGCGTGCTTTAGGAAGCTTCAAAAACATAGGCCACGAAATAACAAAATGTGTACCATCATTGTACAAATATTTACAACTTATATAAATAGTCTCTTAGTCCAATCAAATCTCGTTGCTTCCGGGTTTCTCTCGACACAAAGTCTGGATAATTAATGACACACAATCATCATTAATGAGACCTGAAAAATCCACATTACGGTCTCCTTCTCTTTATTTTTTTATCCACCAGCCCCCCGCGCCTCCTCTCCGTCGCCTTTTGTTCTGCACATCTGAAGTGTGACTGCTAGCCCACACCATCGCCGGTGCCTCACAGCTTGAGTCTAAGAGCCTCGGCTCCGTCTCATTGTGCTTCGAGAAGAGCCGAGCGGAATCATGAGGAATGAAAAGAGGATAAAAAAGGAAACGCTTCTTTGCTTCTTAAAAAGACAGACAGGAGATATTAATAGTGACAGGTCTGGCTGTTGAAAGCGCAGTGGATGACAATAGCTCTCTCTCGGAAGTTTAGTGGGTGGGTGGAGTGGAGGGGGGGGGTTGGTTAATGTCTACATGTAACAACCTCAAGACAATAAAACCCACTTTCCCTGTGACCGTTCTCTCCTAAAAGCCTCCCATTGCCTCAGAGGGAAGGACCTCTGTCAACCCACTCTTGGCTGTACCTGCCCGCCTCTCTGAACCATTCTGACAGCCCCTAGGCAAGTGTTCGAACCACCCCGTGGTCACCTTGCCTAGGGCAGCTCCACAAACCCCCCACACACTGTCCACATGCATACACACGCATGCCTACACACACATACACAAGACCCAGCCCAGACACAAGCGTTAAACCTTTTTTCTTATAACAAGAATTTCTAATAAAGTATGTTGGATGTTGTTGTTGTTATGTCCTTGTCATCTATTGGGCTGATGCCTATATCTAAATAAGTGATTATAAATGCACTGTAAATGGGGGGATGACACAAAACAGGTCTGTAAACGGGAGGAAGCAGAGATAAATAAACAAATTCTCCTGATGATTATTGGGCCGCTCTTCTCTTCGTGAGCATGTACTCGGAGATCTGCTTTGCGCTGCAGTTCAGAGCCGTGGCGGATTTCAAAGCAGCGATGTGGGGTTTCGAACTAGGAAGTTCAAACCCGGCCTGCGAGGTGGGGCCTCACCTCGCTGGTGAGTGGCGAGCTAAAGTCTTTCAAGAAATCAAATAAATAGATGAACAAGGGAGGATCGCTCTCTGCTCTGACCTCCAGCACACTGCCTTGTGTGGCTGCTGGAAAATGAGAGGATGCTTTAATAAAGAGAATTGGACTTCCAGTGCTGCCCAACAGCTTTAGCCTGGAGCGACTGCAGACTCTTGAAGTGCTGGAGCTCTTGTGCCTTTGCCTGACTTCTGCACATTCACCACACACCAACATCGGGATAGAAGAATTGTATAGTTCTACTACTCATAGGTTACTCTAAATTTAATTGTTAGATGTTAACATGCTTATCTTGGTTGCTGGTTCTGATGGACTCAGTGTGTCAGCCCTGTTTGAAAGACCATAACACATACTTAAATAAAAAATAATAACACACAGATCTGAATGTTATTTTTGCGTATTAATTTAATCCCAAAAATATTCTCACTCTCACACTACTGAACTTGACTAAGGCCTAGACCAAAGCCAAGCTTAGACCTACCTGTGAACTACAAATTAAAAAACAGGATAGGGTACAAGTGTGATACACAGGTAGGTCAAACGTCCGAGTTGGTTGAGGCCATTAAGGTCTGAGCCATTCCATAGAGAAAGAGCAAATACCTCAGAGACAGCAGGAGGTCAGAGAAAAAAGTGAAAGGTCGAAGTGTCCAGAAGGTGAAGACGACTGGTTATAGGTCTGAATGCCTCTTGAATTAATCAACTTGCAAATCATTCATAAAGATCATGCTGTCAAAATCTGAAAATGTCAATTGCGTTGGCGAAGAAATTAAAGAGATGCTGGACCTGTTATCCAAGCTTTAACTTACGAGATCTATTAAGATTGTTTTCTTTGAGAGCCTATTTTCATTATTGAAATACGGTTTCATATTCATTGCGCCAATAAAGGCTTTTCAATGCTGCTTGAACAACAGCCAGAAGCATCGAAGCATTGTTGTGCATATCAAATTGATCTTATTGTTTTTATGAATACGTTCAGAATTTAAAACCCCCACAATAACGGTATTTCAATAGCTGACAAACAAAATTGTATAGGGCTTTCTCTGTAATCTGTGGAGTATTTTAGATTTTGACACACCTAAAGTAAAGTGGGAATCAATAAATAAATGATGATGTGTTTTCAGCACATATGTATGAGCAAACCAAAGTTGGTTTTGTCATCTAGATGCTGTATAAAATATACCTTTACAGGGTGTTTTTGAATGCTTTTCTGGGTATGCATTTGTCTGGGTTAATGTGCAATATTTGCACTGGAATAAAAAGCTGTGAAAGATCAAAATCTTAGTTTTATCAGCCCTAGCTGAAACATGTGGATGTGGTGGGGGTGCTCTTTAGTATTTTGGAAATGCATGTCCCTCCTACTAACCAACACCCCCACCCACCCGGCAGGTTTTGTCCCGATCAATACGTGGCCTGGAAAGTTTACAGTCCAGATCAATCAAAGCAGCTTGACTGCAGTGGTTTACTAAGTCGGCAACACAGAGAAAAAGTCGGTGGGGATACAAAAAGAAAAAATAAGAGAAAAATCAAGCAGAGTGAGAGTGAGAAGTGGCTGTGCCCTTGGAATGCATGGCGGAGGCGGCTGTGGCAGAGCTTTAGCATGTAGTGACTGGCCCCCAGCAAGACGGGGAAAATAACACAGTAGACTGGCGCCTGCGACCCCCATACCCAACTAACGGCACAGAGATGATCTCTGCCCGCGCTCGGCACGAAAAACAATTTTCAGCTCCGAGTGGCCAGCTGTAAATTCAGGCCCCGCTACTCGACCTCCTGTCACTTTCAGAGTCTCAACCCCCCTCCCGCCCGACCAAAAAGAATAAAACTCTCCCCATTTCCCTGTCGGTCTCTTGTTGTCGCCTTTGACTCCTTCCATCTCCCTGCCCTTTTCTCTCCTTGTCTTTTCTTTTGCAAAGCCAGCCAAGTGAGCTCCACCGAGTCTAGTATAGGCAGCCGAGGGACAGGAAAACAGTAACATTTGAACTTCACTGGAACTGCTATTGATTTATTATTCTAACAGCATCTACAGAAATTACACCCGGCAATGTTACCAGTGAACCAAAATGCTACATTACAGCCAGACCTTCTAGGTAATGCTACAAAGGAAAACAACAAATCAACAGAAGTTATAGTTAGAAATAGAGAAACAGCGCTCCCCTAAGTGTGGAAACCGCGTGCCTGCACTCGCTCGAGGCAATCTAGCAGACTGGAGTGGATGCGGGACTGGGATTACAGAATACAATGGCGCAGTAAAGAATAAATCATGCAAGCCTTGCTATTCTCCCATACAACAGGATGTCGGGCCCTATCAGATACTGTGTGGGGAAGAGAGGGGGGTTGTCTTAGATTTATTTGGCTACTTTAGCATATAATATGAGCACTTCAGCTTCAGCACTATCACTATGGACGATGACACACCACTGATTTGTGTGTCCACGGCCTTTCAACCACCTCTCGGTGAAACGGTCGGACTTCACTTTGTTCCCATAGCGGCAACACCATGGGAGAACAAGAGTGTCACACATTCAGAGACGCACGCACTACTCCGAAACTGGCCAACCAAACGGTTTGTCAGAACTGATCACACATCATCGAGACCGCTCTTGAAGGGATTCACACCAGGCTGACCAGCTATTGGTTCAAACCCATTCAAATCCCAAAGCTGTCTAACGCAAGTCAAAAACGGATTTTTAATGAGCATCCTCACAATGAATTGACCTTACTACTATCCTGTATGACTGTATAGGTCTTCCTGCGGTGTGTGGCCCCTCTGAAAGTGACTCACACCCCTGGAGGGGCCACCTCCACCTTTCACACTCTTTCCAAGTTCAGTCACTCCTCCTTCCTGTTCTCCTCCGCTCAGCCCCTCTCTTGGCACTCACAGAGCTCCTGTTATTTATAATTTCTATATAATTTCCCTCCATTCTTTCCTCTCCCTTGTCCTTTCTCTACTTCTATCACGGCACAAATAATAATAATAAATCTGTCCCAGCCAAAAGATTGCTCCGAATGAGATGGGGGAGGTGGGGGATTACAGAGGGCAGGTTCACTGGAACTGGAGTTGAGTTCGAACATCTCTTCCACTCCTCTTCTCTCTCAAATTCAGCATGACTTCGCAGAGGTGTATAGTTAGTGTTAGCATATCAAAAACAGCTAATACAGGGAAACTGAGCGAACCAGGGACTGCACTGTATTACCAATGGGACAACAGGGATATTAGGCTGTGTGCTCTTTCCCCTCCAACCCTCAGGTAATACAGCATGAATACCCGATCCACATATCAGTTATTAAATATCACAACCCGAGACCAACACACCTTGTCTTAATGAAAACAATCAGTATAGAGTGAGGACAGTGACTTTTTGTCATGAAGTAAGGGACATCCATAGGTTAGCATTACCAGAATTAATTTCTATTACCTAGGATCCCAAAAGAAAAAAGGTCCATAATTCAATCTTCTCATGATCTTGATTTACAAATAAAAATTCAGATTTGTTTTTAAATCAACCGTCGGAGAATGCTGCAGAACATCCTTCATCGGATGACAAGTACATTTTAACAACACCTTGAACCGTGTACTCACGCCATTTATATAAAAAAAGTTTGCTTTGCTATTGTGTTGTGGATTGTTAGGTTTATCTTTCAGGATTGTCTTACTGCCAAAACTGAACCTCATCATGCCCCTTCTAAGCATTGCCGCGAACAGCCACACCCTGCTTGATAAGGACAATAATCCTCGGCTGAAAAACTAGAAGAATGAGAAGGATTTCAAGTCTGTTCCTAATCCTTCAGAAAGGCCGTCTCTTTTTGCCCAGAGTTGGATGACCGCTGTGCTGCTCTGTTAGAGAGGGAGACCGACCTGCGGGGGGGATCAGGCTGCTCTGTTCAGCCATGTCACAGCCACTCGACACGAGAGAGAGGACTATTAACTAGACCACCTTCCTGTGCTGACTCAACTACCAGCCATTCACTGGAATGCAGATCTTAGGCAGGGCTAACACAGCAGACCCAGCTAACATAAAAAAAAAACTGTTCAGTGTTTATACTGCCTCATCATCTCATCCACTGCTGCAATTACAATACAAAACCCCCAGAGGTGGATTTTCATTTGCTTGCAGATGGTATGCTTTTGCGGTTTGGGGGTTTCACCACTAACGTGTAGAGCTGACCTTGGTTCAACTCTTTTCGTGGACTAAACAAACAAACCATAAAAAATAGACTCAAACAAAAATCATTCTGACTTCTCACCCCCTGTGTACCGATATCTTGCAAGAAACAGATGTACTCATCTGAGGTCAACTGGAGGTGAGGGTGTGAATCTCTAAAACAGAAACCTTTGAGGAAAAACGTTCAAGAGGGAACATGTGTGACATCTGGAACTCATGAAGAAGTCTTATTCACGGCTGTACCATGGTAAACGCTTCACCCGTTGCTCCATTAAAAAACATTGGTTAAATTCAGGTGAAGCCAGAGTGAATAAAACTGACATGGTTTGACTTTTTAAGGTAAAAACTCATGTGAACTGCTCTAACCCAGATCAGGGTGGGCTTCTTCATCCTGTGTCAAATGGCAAAGAAACATGCTGAGGTTTTGATATCACTGCTGCTTAGAGTAAATCCATGGACACGGTCCTGCACACGTAATCAGAGATCTGTGGCTAAACTGTGGGGCAACTGGAAATGCGATCTTGATGAGGGAGCAGAACAGTCATTTCATCATTTGACTTATTTTAAGATATATTCCATATGATAAAAGCTCCCTCTCTTCCATCCACAGAAATTCAAAAAGCGTAGGACAGAGGTAAAACAAACTTTTCACTTTCACTCCATTTCTATTAACGGCACATTTATTTCTGCTTCCAGCTGTATTCAAGTAGCAGATGATATGGAGCTCGACCAGGCAAATTCGGTGATTCCACAGTGACAGTCTGGAGTGGGAGATAGGTTAGCACTTAGCTCACAGCAGATTTCAGAGGGCAGTGCTGTGGAAGTGTTGGTCGCTAACAGGTTTCCATACACAGTATACACATAGTTGACCCTGACCCAAACATTCAGACCACAATTTTTGTTAAATCAGAGGAAACCGTAACGTGTCTATGGCACACACCTCTCGGCTATCCAAACAGAGGCTTTGCAATAATTAATAAGTCCAAATAAGAAGGACATGGGAAAGAAAAGTGTCCAATCAACCCCATCTCTTCACACAAAGCTAAAATGTCTCTCTCTGGCTCGGCTGTTATTATTGTGATCATTCAAGCTAAAAACTGTTTTCAAACTTCCAAGCGCTAAATCTAAAGGTGTTAATTAGACATTTTGACCTTGCACTTAATTGACAGACTGCCCTGCTTTCAATGGATGAATTCCAGGAGGTTAACACTCAAATTAGCTACTCTGGAGAGGCTAAAAGCATGCCATCGCCGGTGCCCCTACTCCACGAAAACAGCTAGTTCAAAGGTCTCATCTATAAATAAGGCATAGATAGCAGTCAACTTCCCACGCAGAGGCAGACCATTCCCTAGATTGCTGGCGAGGATGCATCAGATGTATAAAATATCTGAGGCAGTAAGTCTCCCTGGCATAGCGATGAAAGAAGGACCCTCAAAGGCTGCTTTGGACCAGCTGTCGGTTTGACAATCACGGATCTGTGATTTCCCCCCATTCTGGAATACGTGGAATATCTGTCGTGCTCAATGTGTGGCATGGCAGCCGTCCACAGATCAATGCGCCAGAGCTCAGGGCGTTTGGGGAATACAGCGGCATAGGCAGGCGGGGATTGGAAATGCTTGAAACAGTTGTGCTCCGCAAAGACAGGTGGGAGAGGAGATGGGAGGGTTGGTAATGATCTGTGGTCCCCCCTGAGAAACGCTTGTGGTACCGAAGGATGGCTAAGGTTGGGGAAAGCTCGTCCAAGAATAAAACTTAAAACCTCATCTTTACAAAAAATTTGTCATCAAAATCATCAACAATGTGAAGGCGTTCGGGGTAAACACATATCCCAAAATACATTTTCCCATGGGAAAAAAAAAACCTACGAAGTTCAAGCTTCGTGTTCCTGGCCAATATACATTGGAGTCTGAAATGTGTCTGCTTAACTGGCCCTCAGTATCACAGTGATTCTCAATTTTTAAATATTGTTTGCTTTGATGCCCACTAGAAGCAAAAACAGACTAATCTCACAGCAGAAGATATCCAAGTTGTTTCCCCTAGAACTCTCCTGACATACTGAGCTCAAAGAACACAAAGACTACACCCTGTGGCCCTCAGGGGTCAAAGGTTGTGATCTTATGAACCACCAGCAGCTGTGATTGGTAATTCTTTCAGAACTGGAGTCAGATCAAATACACGTCTGGTGTTCTCATTACTTTCAGCCGTGGCCTTAGGGAGTTCTGCGCTCATCAAAAGTATCCTTCAGCACAGCAATACTCAATCCCCTATATAAGGTTTGTTAGCTGCGTGTAATTTATTTTTTGAAAATCGATTACTTGATTGTACTTCCTATTACTCTTCCACTGCACTTTTGCTTTGCCTTTTTGTAACGTGACTCTGTGTAAAGTGCTTTGAAATGGTGCCCACCACAATAAGGCATTCGGAAACATAGACATTGATCGGATTGATTGATCGAAGATTGGGCAGGGAAAAAAAAAACATGATTGGTCTCTGTATTGATATAGGGACACAGGATGGGGGGGAATGGAGGCTTTAGAATTAGTGGCTGTTTGAAAATGTTAAAAGGAATAATTCAAGAGTAAAATGGCAACTAAAAAAATAAATGGTCATTTGTGTACTGTTTACAGCCATGCCTGACCTTCATTATTCTCCATGTATATGAACTCAATCAGGTGCAATATAGATCTTGTAGTTACTGTAGTTTCAGAATAATTGGGGTTTTGAGCTTTATTTTTGAAGAGAAATTGCATGCCCTACTTATAATTGCTTGCTTATCTATTCGCTGTCTCCTTGGTAAATGGTATCTCGAAGACAAATAATAATTGTATATTGTACTACAGTGATTTTTGGGCCACACAAAGAATAACTTAAGAAACAACAAACAAAAAACAAATCTGAAAATAACTGAGCAAGCTTTGATGTAAATTCATTTTAAATGGCGCTCATGTCATGAAAACATATTGATTGATTTCCCATTCGTGTTTCTAACCGTTCTGATCAGTTCTGCGTGGCCAAAGCAGAGCCAAAGCCATCCAAGGAGTTAAAAAGCTTAAGCAAATGTCTCAGAAGTCAATTATAAATATTAAACTGCAATCTTGTCAAAGTGTCAAACACATGCCAGCACACAGCAGAACTACATACGGCATGACTGGGAACAGACTGTGGCGTGTGGGTGACGGGGTGAGGGTGCAAGGACACAATTATCTTCGGAAGCAGAGTCTCAAACGAAAGAATGGGAATGAGCAGAACCTCGTGATGGCGGGAGGAAGATAGAGAGAATGAGAAAAAGATGCACACACAGCTCTTAAGACAAACCAGCCCAGACACTAGCGGTTTTGCCACAAGCACACACACACACACACACACACACACACACACACACACACACACACACATACATACACACGACACGCACACATACATTAGCAGAGCCTCAGGGCTGGGGCCACGGTTTTGTGATACAGTCTTGAAAGACCTCCTGACATCAAGAAAACATTTACAGTCTCAACACATGAGTCTCAGTGTGCCTTTTAATCAGCTTATTTAAAACATATATTTATTACAAGGTATGAATACAAAACCATTAAGCTAGCACTCAGATGTTGAAACTTTTACCTCTCACCTTCTGGAAGTCAAAGGCACGGTTAATTATAGAAAATAAGTTAAAAAACGAAAATTATTATTATAGTTACAACAAGAACTAATATACTGATATAATTATTGATATTGACAATGATATTAATGCCAAAACACTGCCCATGTTGCTCCTCATGTATTTGTTTCTTTTTGCAGACCAAAATAAAGTAGTCTGGGTGGCATAGTTGCCTAAACCCCGCTCTATGACCAGGGCAGGGCCTGAGGGGTACGTCCCTCCTCTGCCAGGACTAGCCACGTCACCAGTGATCGCACCAGAGTGCCACACTGCCAGCCTAGGTGGCATCTGGTCCCTCCAGGCTTACCGCACACACACAGGCACAGGAGGGGGCTCAGGAGGTAACAGCTGCTGCCACATGCTCTCATCTGTCTGGGCAGGGCACCGAGCCAACCAGAGACACTCTCAAACCGAGAAACTCATCCACCGGCAAGAGAATCAGCTGGTTACCTTCCCCTGGAGCAGCGCGGACCTCACAGTGTGTCACTCTCCGCCCAGAGGGAGCTCAATGGCAGGGTGGCATCACATAGCGGTGGTCAATCTGCCACTTGCCCCCCAGAATTGTCTTCGTAGGCTTAAGCGTGTCTGCCTATTTATTTATTTCCGAAGACAGATATGGACAAGCTATGCCTTTTTTATTCCCCCTGCCTCTGTCTTCCATCAGTCCCAATCAATATTAAACCTGTCAGGAGTATTTGAGGATACACCCTCAATCTCACCGATTTCCCAGAGTTGGCTTGTTTCAACCAAACCGTCAGGATTAAAAGTGATACTTGGTTGAAGAGCTCCTCTACAAGCAGTCAGATTAATACATCTCTTTTTTGAGGAGCTCACCTTTAGTGTAAGATACTTAATTGCCTTAATGAATGATTTGCCTAATTTAATTGACCAGATTAATTCATTAATTAACCCAATTTAACACTCCCATGTCTCACACAGTTAGGTGTTTAATGAAACCTATAAAACAACAAGGACTGAGACTCCGGAGAGCACAATTTCTTCACTCCCTTTGCGAGGGCCTTGGAAACATTTTTGGAAAGAAAAAAAGGTGGATACAGTTGAGAAATCGCTTTTCTCTTCCCAGCACAAAAGAGCAAAATGAGTCGGCAGCTTTCAAATATTTAATACAATGAGGGGGAGGGAAATTTGAATTTCATTTATCTGAAGTAAGGGGGATTTAGACAGGTCTGAATATTAGCTTGAAACTGGAAACCAGCCAAGATATCACAGCACAATGTGTCTTTGAAACAATGTAAACAGAAGACAGAAGGACAGACCTTCTTACTAAAGAGGACACTTCATAATCTCTCTTGTGTGTGTGTGTGTGTGTGTGTGTGCGCACAACTTTGAAGGGGGTGCTTTTCTACACACAAATATAAACCCAGGTACACAAGCTGGTTCCTCATGAGACATGGAAAATGGGAATTAAACAGAATGAGCTGCAGGGCTGTTGCAGGTTGGCTGCAGATAGGAGCTGTGTGTGTCTGATGCCAGTAACACTTTTGCTTTGTCAGTAAATAGGCGACCGTCCTTGTCAGTACAATGTTTATGTGGCTGGCAAGTCTCGGGGAGGTAGGGGAAAGCTGACAATGCTGATAAAGAACTTTGAAAAGTTGGCTGCAAATGATAGATAAATACAAACATAAATAAATAAGGTTTCTTGTGTTTCACCTGCAACACACATGGAGATGTTTTTGCGGTGGCTTCGGCAATATCACCATCAATCACTGAGGAAATGCCGTACGCTGGAGAAGGTTATAGTATACTAGGATACCGGAAGGGGATATTTCTTATGTATGGAAAACAGTGTTTACCTCCCTTGACAGGCAGGAGTTTATTTTGATCGCCGTCGTCTCCTTTGTTTACATTAGCTTGTCTCCTAAAAATTACCCTAACTGTGCCACCTCTGTCACAACACAGAGATCACGCAAGACGTCTTCGGTTTCAAGGTGGCTCCAGTTCACATGTTAGTTTGCTTTACATCACCTAAAAGTGACTGCCTTAAACCAGTGTTTCTCAATCCTGGTCCTGGAGGAGCCCCTACCCTGCTGGTTTTTGTTCCAACCGAGCTCTCGATTACTTAATTGAACCCTTAATTTAAGTAATCTGCTTACATTTGACTTTAAATTGTGTAACTGATAAAAAGTTGGATGCTTAATAAGATTTGTTCCTTATACAATTTTATCCTCAACCTCAAAACCCCCTACTGTTTAAAGTAATGAAAAGGCTGATTTAGGAAATTATTAGTTACATTTAGGGTTTGACAAAGTAATTGAGAACTCAGCTGCTACAAAAACCAGCAGTGTCGGGGGTCCTCCAGGACCTCCAGGATTGAGAACCACTGCCTTAAACAATCGCCACCCCGGGGCACTGCTAGTTCGGGCCTTCTTGGTCTAATAGGAGCTTGGGGGGAACAACACCCTTCTCTCTCAACCTAATTTTCCTCAGGAGACTCCCATCTAAATAGCAGATCGTCCCCACCTCGTTTAGCTGCCGAGATCTAAGTCAAGCTGATAAAAGGATGAGGAGGATATCATGCATTCTCACATAAATCTTGTAATCCTTGCATTGTTGCTTTTTTATTTTTATTTCTCTAATCTCTAAGTCGCTTCTTTTCCACGTTCTTAATATCCTTGTCTTGCGCGTAAAAAAAACACAACAACAACAACAACCAACCTCTTATTCCCCTGTCTGGCAGAGGCAGTGCTGTAGGTTGTGGGTGTTGCAAATCCATTACATCAGATAAAGAAGAACAAATCCCAAGCTGGCTCCCATTAGTGCAGAACAGATGAGAAAGGGATTAGTCCCCCTGTTATTAAGACACAACAGAATGGGACCCATTGCAACCATATGCGCTCTGCCCATTGTAATCTGATTTCATTAGAATGAGTTAAAAAAAAAAAAAAAGAAAATCCATTAAAACAAACATGGGAGAAAAAAAAACGAAATAAGTGAAGATCATGTTGAACAAATTAACATCTGCTCAGGCTGCTGATGCCCACAGCTTATTGGAGAACACATTTTGTGGATTGTTGCTGGGATGTTTTATGTGTAATCCCCCCCCAACACACACACACACACTGTATTATTACCATTGATGATATTACTCTCAGAGTCCAATCGGGATTTCTCAGTGCTCCGGGAACGCAGAGTGAGTGCTGTCATACATCATGCCTTTCTCTACCAGACGGACCCCCCCTGCCACGCTGTAACCGTCATTACAGCTGAGGCTAAGATCAAGCCATGCAAATAGTCAGGCTACATTAGCTTTGATATTTCCATTCTGCCAAGATCACAAAACCTGCGCATTCTTGCTGAGATCGGAGGAAAAAAGTGTCCAAAGATGCCTGGTGCATTTCAGATAAAAAAAAACAATAAAACAAAAATGAAGGTCAACATAAATGAAGGTCACTCTCTTCCTTAAACAGGATGGGAGGAACCACAAACTTATGAAATGCTTCTTTTAAACCCTGTGGAATAGACCCTGTTCCTGTTTTTTAAGAAGTCACAGTGACCACTTCCGATGAGTCCAGTTAATCAAAGCTGGGTTTTGACCCGTGTTTATGGACAAGCCCATGCACTGATTGCAAAAATGTGTTCACAACACGCAAACCACAGACTCCACACACAGCATAAAGGGTTATTCAGGGATAGCCCATACACTCGCCAGCTTTTGTAATATTTATTTAAACAGGATGCTTAAGCGGACTTAAAAAACAACTACAAAAAATGTATGCCGTGCACTGGCTCTTCAGACTTATCAGATCGAGGAGGTCATCGCCAGGAAAAGCAAGCGTTGACAGCACAACTGATTTGAGCTCCAATCAGGCAAGGTCATACCTATAAACATGAATTAAAACGCCGCTGCCAAATCCCTTTGTTAAAAAGTTTATCACACTTGGGTCTTGGCACACGTCCCAGTAATAAAAACCTATTTCACTTTGGAAAAATAAATGAAAACAATATTTCACCACTAAAGTTTTATACATGAAGTCTTAACACATGCAAGCTTATTACTGTACTAGAACTATGCCACAGAAGGCTGCTTGTCTACTTATAAATCATTACAAAAAAAAAGCTATATTAAAACAGTTTATGGTGCTGACAAAGCAGAAGTTGATTTTTATGACACCTCAAGATTTTTTCTATAGCTGTTTTTTTTTTTCTTAAATGCACAGTGAAAATTAAGATTAAGGCTTTTCTTTAAAGGCCTCTGAAAGGACAGAAGCAGAATTCAATTTGTGTAGCACCACGGTGAGGTGAGTGACATGTTGAGAGAAGGGTTTCGGGGCTGTTTTGTTGTAGGCTGTGCTTGCCAATGTGAGATGGCAGCTGCACTCGTGGTAATTGGATGCTCTTTGCTGGGCTGTCATTAGGCCAAGGGGTGTAATCGTAAAAAAAAAACACAAGATTGCTGCTCATTAATATTCCAATTAATTGCACACACTCTCTTTCAACCCTTGACATTAGAAGTATGGTGGGGGGATATATACTGTATTTCAGTAAAATGAATGTCTAATTTAATTTCATAATCATTGTTCAAGCTTTTTATTTTTATTTAAATCCCTAATAAAAAATCCCCAAACTACTTAACATAGTTTTATGTACGTGGAGTTGAATCACAGACAGAAACAGAGGAGTTTAGAGAAAGAGATGGGAGGGGGGGAGTAGCAAAGGTGCAGAAGTGATATATTTAGGGTTTCCTTTCTGGGTGTGGTCTTGATTTCCCATTTCTTGATACTTATACTTCAGGTTAAAGATGATTGCGAAGGCATTTGGGGAGAATCCAGTCACTCTGCTAAGTCCATCTTGACAGGTCTGCAGTGAGTGGGGGGGTACCCGGCCCGAGACGAGGAATGGGGAGTCCATTAATATTGAAATTATCAGGCCCAATCCAGCAGGGAGCAGGTCTTATAGATTTCTGCAACACCTTTCAGAAACGCATGTGGTGAGCAATTCCTCCTCCTGGCATGAGAGCAGGGCCCGGCTTTGGTATTTATTTATATTGGTATTAATTCAGAGTTAGACATGATCAGCTCACCCCGAGGGAGAACGGTGCAGGATGTGCCCGATGTTCAGTCCGTGTGCGTGCTTGTAAGAGGGTGTCTAAGGCCTACCCAGATGCTGGCACAGCCACCCGGGAATACAACGATGCACTCAAAAGCTGTTGCTGAATTGTGCTCTGTTCACATGGCTGTGACCTTCTAACCCCGTCACAGACCGATACGTGCAAAAGAGGCAGCCATTAGCACAGCTTTATTGCTCCACACGCTGTTTATTAACCATGTAATGCATGATATTTACAGGTGCATCAAGATATCTGCGAACTCACTGCCTTTCCACTCAAGAACTCATGCACGTACACATACATGCATTTCATCTTGTCAATTTCCTCAATTTCCTCATCGGAAAGCTAGATTAAAGCTATGATGACAGTTTAACCATACCGTAAACCTCTATTGCTTTCCTTCTTGCTTGATCGTTACTGTGGGTAAGACGACAACTGATGAGGGCATTTTGTCCCCCTGCTGGTAACAGTGGCACACAATAAATTACAGGTACATCCAAGCAATGGAAACATTATAAGTCAATGTTTCGTTGTCTATACCAGTACAATAGCCCCCGCCGAAACGCAATTTAAAGTGCCTCGGCCGTCTGAATGGGTCCAATACGCAGTCATAAAGTCAGGATGGTTGTAAAGGAATTTCATAAAAGGTGCATTTAGGTTCGTTTTGTATAGTTACCCCCAATGTGTGCTTGTGTATGCCTGGTGTCGAATTAGATTTATGATACCATTCGGCAGAGGCTATATGCCTTGTGAAGGTTATAATATAACAGTCTGTTCCCATGAGCGAGATAAATCTACAATCGTATTTCCATACTGAGTGGGTATCAGAAAATGCTTCAGAGGTGCAGTGCATCACCAGTCAATCAACATATTGAGTTGGCGGCTCTGTTTTAATAAACATCTTCAGCAGAGCTCAGAGAGAGATTGAACTAGGAGAGAGCCGGAGACTGAGGGCTGCTCGGTGGGAGGAGGCCCCCGTCTTTAGCAGAATTTCTCTGCATTTCTATTGCCCTGTTATCACACTGAAGTTGACAGGATTTTATAAGCCTGTATCCTAATGGTTTACTTTAAAATTCCCATAGGTTTTATGACTACTTGAAGTTTAATATTGCAAATCAACTTCTAGCATTAGCTAGACGAAAATGTAAAAATGCTGCAGGGTTCTTTCTTTTCTTTATAATATTTTTTTTTACTTATGTATACATTATTTTCAGAAGCTATGCTTAGGAATGGTCAAAAGGACTTCTTAAGTTCTCAGACAGCACATAAGGGTTTAAAGGCTATGTATGTCAACAGAATTAAATTCCTGTCACCACAATATGTTAACAATCAGACACCACCCATTGGCAACCCAACCCTTTCATCTATTATTACATATTGCATACCCACTTCTGATGATCAATACAGATTTATACTGATCACTTTAAAATTGCTTTTCCTCAGAATGATTAAAGTGGAAGAATATTGTTCCGGTCATTAGGCGATATTTTTCTTCCCCTCCTCCAAGTTCCTCCTCTTTCCCAGCTCAGCAAAATTATATCAAGCCACTGAAAATGAAAACAGAAATGTGGTTTTGGAAGAAAGTAAAAAAATAAATAAAACCTAAGAGCGAAAGATAAACAGTTACCTCCCCCACCTCACCACAGACCATTTTCCCAACAATGAAAGCGGTAACCTCTGAACTCTTCGCTGTACTCAAGTGTGGAGTGTTCAAATGCAGTAAAATGAGCAGTCTCAGAGACTTTCTGCTATATATTCATATATGGCAGGTAAATATCTTTATTCTCGGCTTCCAAGAAAAACACAGAGCACTTAATTACTTCTTGTATATTTGATGTATTCTTTGTCCTCCTGTTGCTTGTGTTTGCACCTCCCTTACACTTTGTCGAGTGCCCTGGTTCTTTGTACCTGCCTTTGAATCAACCGCAGGCAGCCTATTTTCCAAAACCAGTCCCTGCGTCAGAAAAAAAACATTTTTTGTCTGAGTAACGGCTTCACCTTTGTGGACTTGGTGGAGGCCGGACAGATCAACCGAGGAACCGTAGGACATGTACAAATAAGTCAATCAAACCATGTTGAGGAGTGCACCGATAGTCAGATAGTGAGGCAAAACTGGGAAGCATAAATAAAGATTATTAAAAAATATATGTATTGTTAAAATACCAGCACCGTGGCACTTGACTGTTCCATAATTAGCCGTGAGTGTCTCTCAGTCCAATTAAGGCGGCCGTGGCGAGACACGGTTAAATCCATTTGACACTTGATGGAGTTTTCAAGCTCCCCTCAACAGGATTTTAGGTAGGTCTTATATCCTTAGGGTAATGGTAAGCTGGGGGGCTATTTAGACATTTGCTCGACACATGAGCTGTCAGGATGTACCTTAGACGGCACATTGGGTCCTAAAACCTTCTTGGTAAGAGTGTTAAACAGAATGGCTGGTGACATTAAAGGAGAGAGAGAGAGAGAGAGAGAGAGAGAAACTATTGTAAAACTGTAGTAATTTATTAGAGTACTTTAGAGGTGAAAATCATTTTATTTCAGTGACAGGCTCCATTCTGCGCTTTAAACACCTGACATTTAGAGCAGAGGAGTACTTTAACACACAGCACTGTACCGGACCATTAAAGTAAAAGATGTCATTTACTGCTGTAGTGTGCGATAGACTTGAGTCAAGGCAAAATGAAAATAACTACAGGCAAGGAAATCTGTGCTTAGTGGTAACACTTGGATTTGGGGTTTACAGCACCAAACACACCACCCCCCTCCCACCCCAAGGCCACTTGGGCTGCTTTAAGATCATCAAAGTACTAAAGAAAGCACATTACCAAAAACCTGTCCTCTCCTCACAAACTTTGGTCTTGGAGTGGCTTCTTGGGAACGAAGAGGTCGTGTTTTGATGCGATATGGAAATCTTGGATGTGCCATTAGTGACCCTCCCTGTGCAAAGTAGGAGTGCCATACATTTTACAGAGAGAGATAAAAGGGTGAATTTAAAATTAATGCGCACAGTGAAAATTCAGATTACAGAGTAGGGATAGTTTTGCAATTATATAGTATTAGATGGATGAATAACAAATGTTCCTCATCTTTTGCCCAGTTACAGCAAACCCCCGTGGAAATTGCAGTGACACTAGTGGCCTCTCCTGTGACGCAACTACACAGTCACATCGGCCACTGCATCGGACGAACTGCACATGCAACAGTAACGATGTATTGGAGGAGAAAAGCTACATTAAACTTCAATTAAAACTGATGAGATATCACATTATAATACCTTCCCCTCCCCCCCCAACACTCACACACAAAACACAAATTAAAACACTAACACACAAAATAATCCGATTGTGTAGCTATTGCATACCAGTTGTCACCGTAATTTGACAACGCAAAAAATTTAAAATAAACACTGGAGCTTACAACCGGAATTTTTAACCTCCAATTTATGACGCACCGTCAGAGTGATTTTAAATATTTCTTCTTCTTTCTTCATGAACTCAATTATATTTTACAAGGGATGAAATCCCCTGTTAATTACAGCCTTTCCACATGAGGGAAATATTTGCAGTTCTCAATTCCCAGCCCATGTGTACTCTGTTCCGCATGTACAGCCTTCATCTAATATTTGAAGTTATTACAAATTAATTTCACATACTTTGGCACAGCAATGGCACTGCATGCAGAGTAGCAATTGGACAGACTAGGCATTCACAGGATTATGATTTTCTCCTCGATGCCCACAGTTATATTTCTGTACAAAATATGAATACAGCTAGGGTGGCACAAACCCCCCAAGTCTCATTCAGAGTGGCGAGGCTGGTGGCATCAGCTAACTGATCCTCTGGTATCTAGCCAACTTCAGTGACTAACATATCAAGATTTCCATCCACCTCCAGAGGCAATTCTAACCCAGCTCAGATCAGTCGTCTCAGTCAGGGCCCGAGGGGGAGCGAGTCATTACTTCCAAAGCCCAATGACCAAATGAGTTCACAGTCATTGATTTGTGTTTGAAGAAAAGAATAGACATAAATGTGCATTTATATAGCACAGGAATCCTAGAGAGAGGAAATGTGTCCAAAAGCAGTTTAACATTTCCTAAAAGTCTTACAGATAACCCTCCTTCAATAAACAATATCATTACTTAACATTTCAGACTGACTTCTCACATTTCATTAAACAGTGCTTCTCAACAGGCACTCTGTAAATTAAGGGCTGGATTATCAGACCCTTCAGAGGCAGCGTTTATCCCCCGTGACCCACTGCTATGGCAAGCTGCAGGGCGTGCGGCCTCTCCGGTACCCTAGTGGCTGCTACCCTGGCTCTGCGCCGGTTTAAGGGGCTGAATGGTTGTGAGGCCCTGGCGTTCCGAGGCCTGGATTAGAGGGAGTAATCTGGAGAGCAGGGGTGGATGGAGCCCTGGGGATTTAAGTAGGTCACCTGTCACAGACAGATTACTGCTCCTAATCTGTTGTCGATGGGTGAGGGGTGCCGAGGCAAGGGGGATTGGGTTTTTGCCACTTGTTGAAATTGCGGTAATCCCATGCCTACTGTTTTACACACATTAGGAGCTTTGCGAGGGGCGTGTGACTAACAAGGTACTACAGGCTGTTGTCATGTCCAGGAGGTGTCTAAACCCTGGGATTACACTTATCCCTGAAGATAACAATAGAGAGCCCGTTTACGGCAGTTTTTTCCACAGAAGCCAGAAACATATAGCTATGGAAACTCGCTCAGCTCAAGCTCCCTCCTCCACACACCTTTATCTACCTCCTCAGTGCTAATCCTCATGCAGAACAAGTCTTTGTTGTTTCTGGATCACTGAAATTGTATGAGACTCATATCAATATATTAGTATTAATATAATACCTACCTGGCACAACAGAGCACATAGCGTTACATAATAACAATAATAATAAGTCATCATCATCTCTGAATTAATACAGAGTTAGAAATTTAAACTTTATTGTACAAATGAAGCCCAAATCATGTATTTCTTCTTTCTATCCCAGTGTGTTGGAATTCCTGAGGAATCTGAGGGCTCCTCGTCCTGTCAAGGCAGATGCCATAAGCAGCGCATTTCCATCCTGTCATCGGCACTAAATCACTTGTTTTCTTCCATCGGGCCACACGCCATTCCTAATCCATTATCCCAATAAGAACAATGCACAAGTACTTTGGGCACCCAGCTGTCTTTAGCACTCCCTTGATTGAAACAAGGCAATTAGAATTAGTGGGAAGATTGTCGGGCCCCTGTGCCGCCTGTGAGACTGTCGCCCCGGAGCCCACGTGACGCCTCCCTCACCGCACAGAGCAGCTGCTGCTCCTGGGCTGGACGGGGAACCGGAAGTCTGCCCTCAGACAGCTTTGACAATCAGGGGAGTCGAGCCCTCCGGTCACCCACCTTCTGCCCATCCTTCCTGGACCCCTACTACAGTGTCAGTCCACCTCCTCTGCCCCTGCAGCTCCAGTAGGCACTGACGGATCTGTTTTATACATTTATTCACTTCCCCTCCTGGACACAGACAGCCGATTGGCAGAGGCCGAGGTCAGAGATGTAATTATCGCAAAAAGTCGACAAACACTGAAACAAAGAGGCAGTTTCTCACCCCCCCACCAAACATCCTCCTTTTACTAATTAAGCGTAGACAATGCCCTGAATGGAAAAGCAGCCTTTATTGATTGGCCAATCACTAGGCCTTGGATTTAGGGGTGAGGGGGTTGGCGTAGAGAATAACCCTTCTTAACCATCTTGCCAATCTACCAGCTGATTGCTGTGCCCTGATGATTTTGATATCGACAGCCCGGGGACCGGTGCCACCCTCGGCAGGACGCCCCCCGCTCCTGGGAGAGCAAGGTGAAGTGCTAATGAGATTCCAATCAGTGAGGAATTCTAATGATGTCTAATCAATTTCATTCGCTGGCACACTGTTTTTGTCACTGCCTCTGTGAAAGTGAATTAGCAAAAGTAACCCGGAAAGTCACCAACCACCTCTATGTGTGAGTGATACAGTGCTAGATGGAGACCTCAAAACATACAGAGAAAATATATACGTTGTTATAATAATAAAAGACATTACCACAAAGAAAAGCTTAAGTAGCCTATTTTTCATTCCAAGAAACATTAGTTTAAGCAGATATTTGACCTTCCAAGGAGAAAGCTCTGTTTGTGAGACAGCACAAACATCATTCCAGACTTCCCACTTCCCCTCAATCTGTCTACCGTCTGCCATCAATCATCGCACTTGTAGATTGTACAACTCTCGTAAAGCCAGGAGCCGGTCAGAGAGCGTTTCTGGGACTGCAGGATGAGGCAGGGGTTAACTGTGTGTGTGCTGAAGGCTGACGTAGCCCACAGTTTCGCCATGGACGATGTGGAGTTCTTAATTACACAGTACAGAGCACCAGAAATAGCAAATTGCTACCCTTGATTGAAAACAGATGATGGAATTATACAATTTCCTGGTGCGGGGAAAATGGCTTCAATATGGGCTGCATTATCATCCCTGTGTTTCATGTGGTCAGAGAATAGGAACAAAGAGCCTGCCACAGATTGCCAGGCCAGGGCACACCCGGGCCGAGGGTGGGGGTGAGAAGGGGTTCGGTGCCCAGGTGCTGTGCCAAGAGCTTCGCATGTCTGTTACAGCAATGTTCCTGCAAAGGGGACTACATTGACATCAGCCCTATCAGAGTAGGAAAACCAAAGAACCTACTGAAAACAACAGTGACAGTTTCCCTTGTTATTGCAAGGCCTGAAAATATAGATTTTGTGACGCTGTACAGTCAGGCTTCCAGTTGAGGAGAGCCTGGGAGTCAGAGGGAGAAAGAAGAGAGAGCGAGAGAGAAACGAGAGGGTTACGGTACTGAATTTGGCTATTGAACTATGGATTGTGGATTGGTCTGTTGCTGTTGCTCGTGTGTGTATTTATGTGTTTATGTTTAGAGAGGGACCCATTCTGTGTTCTAAGGAGCTGGGTTTTGTTTATGGGTTTAGTGTGTCCTTTCGGTTTGATCACCCCTGTGCTGTATATAATAAAAGCATGTCTTTGCACACACACGGTGTCACAATGTATAGATTTTTTTCCTTCAGAAAATAAGTTTTACATGAGTTTAAAACTTATTTTTCACTTCCTTGCGAAACTACTGCTTAAAGATTCTACAAGCTCTCTCTCACTCACACATACAATTCATCATCAGAATAATAAATAATAAATAATCAGCATAATCATAAATTCAAGCACAGTAAGTCATGTAAGTCATAACTACAAATCTAGTAAGTTTCTTTCTTAGAATACACCTCTTTCGCCTCTCTTGCATCTCTCCAAGGTGCAGAAAAGTTTTGAATGCATATATATATTTTTTCACATCACATGAAGTATTGTAGTCCTGTGAAGGCAATGCCTGGAGGGCATTAAGCTGCACAGAATGGTCTCTCACTGCCTGCCGCAGCGTTTGGGTATTAGAATTGGGAACACCAAATAAATCAATCCACAGAAATGATGTTCTCTGAGCACGGAGACAAAAAAGGCCAGGCAAAGAGAGAGAGAGACGGAGTAGAGAAGAAAAAAGAGAGAGAGACATACATATATAATCTGAAGTCCCAGATTGGAAGTCAGTCATTTGACAAGAGGAAATGGCAGGAAGCGATGCAGCTGCAGTTAAAAGGAGATTACATTCTCTCCCCCTTTTTTTGTCTCTTCTTCTTACAGAGAGGTGCGGGAGAAATATGAAAAATGCAACACAAGTTTGTTCTGAAAAGAGCAATGTGACTTGCGGCACCGGGTCCCTTTGTGGGGCAGCAGCGGGTGGATCAAGACTTGGCTGAACTCGCCCGCCTGGCTGCCTTTCTGACTACCTGCCCCTCCACTGCTCTCATTTATCAAGCGGAGGCTCCTCAGGGAGAGGAGGACTTGGCTGGAGGCCGGCACTCGCCCCGAGATGTCCAGAAGCATAGCGCTGTAATCAGTTTCACTCAGGTGAAAAATGATCTCGGCTGCCAAGGGGACAGTCCTTGAAGGCTCCAGTCCTTCGATGAAAGATTTATCTGCAAGGAAAGGACCGGTGATTGTAGCTTATGTCAGACAGGGGGCCACGGGACTCTGTGGCCCCCTGACAGCTCCCCTGTGCATCAGAGAGCCCGATTGAAGCCCCGGAGCAGCTCAGAAGTTAGTGCACTAACAACAACTCGTGTCTCGTTGCTTATAGTCAACACAGAGCGTTGCAAACGTGGAAAGGGAAAAATGTCAGATGCCACAATCTCTCTTTAGAGACTGCAGTTATAATTACTGCCCAGCCCCCACCCCATCCTTGCAAACATCTTTATGCATGTGTTTTGTTTTTGCTATTGTTTACAGACATGAGAAAAAGTAACGGTTGATTATGATTGGAAAGTTATCATGTTATTAAACTCTATGTTCTGCTTTGAGGAAGTAGAAGTGTGCTTAAAAACCCCAACTGTCAGTTATTTGAGGAGGCAACATCTCAGGAAAAGAAAAAGGTCTAAAGAAACTATAAGAGTGATATTTGTTGCTGTGGGTTGCTGCTTGATAAGTTAACAGGAAAGGGAAAGTACTCTTTGAAATGAAGACAGTCGAAACAATATGATGATCTCACTTATTATATATATGATCTACATGTCTCGCAGCTTGCCTGCCTCAGCTTACATTAATGTCAAAGCTTATCTGTCAAGACCAGTTGAAGACTCACCAAAAAGAAAAGGAAAAAAAGACAAAGAAATCACACCTGCGATGGGCTATGAAGTGTGTTATCAGATGTCAGGTCTCTCAGTAAAGTAAGGTGGTGTGTCCCAGAGAAATCACATTAAGGGGAGGTTATTGACAATACGAAGGCATCATAATACTTCCTCTAGGGTCCCCCGGAGGGGAAAGGTGCTCCCGTTTCTCTTCATGTAAGTGTCCTGGCTGATCTCTCAAGATTTCATTTTCAAAGTGTGAGCCCCTGCAATTCCCAGGTCCAAAAATAGGCTCTATTGAAACCAGAGAATGGAGAAAGCGCAGTCTCAACGGAGTGGAAATCTTATCCCAGGCAAAGACCTGCAAAGGCTAGAAAATTTGATTTCTCCTTCTGCCGTGCAGCGCCGGCCCCTTTAACATCTTCAGCGCCAGGGCGGCACACACGACGATCCATCGCTGCCACGCAGGGCTGCTGGGAGAAAATGCCACATTTGCATTTGGATCCCATCGCCGTTTTATTAGGAGTATGCAAATGCAATCATTGTCATCCTTCGGCTCGCAACAGATGCTGACAGCAACCATAGCTTATAGGTCACGCACTGAAGACTCGCCGAGAAAAAAACGCGGATTGGCAATCGCTTCTATTGCTTCCTGGTCTCTAATTTGTAACTGCTTCCTCCCAATTTGCTAACTGAACTCAGCTACACTGCCCACCAGGTCCTCAGTTCTGTCCACCCAACCATCCTGTTGTTGTACTAGGTAACAGAAGCACCTGTTTATCCGCTGTAACTAATCTGGTTAGCTGGTGAAATCATTTGCACATTGGTCTTCCTAGTAAGCAGTTTCAGATTCTTTATAAACCATCACAGAGCAATTCCTCCTAATCATTAACATACATCTGTCCTGCCTCTATGTGAATCCTTCACCTTTGTCCAGCGAACTTCACGGTCTCACAATGCCTCGGTCTCAACAGTCAATCTGGCCTCACTGGTCACCAGCCTCTCAGCTCGAGGCACTCGGCCTCGGCAGACTGAGAACAGTAGCGACACGCATGCTACTCAGACTTCATCTTTGATATTTCTGCGAGGCTCTTGTGAAAACATCTGTTTCAAATTTATCTCACACATCAAGCTAATCGTCTAGGGTGTAGTGTGAGAAGCAGAGTGCCATCACTGTAATAAGTCTGCTCATTTAGTATTTCAGTGCTAGGAGTGGGGGGGGGGCGGGGGCGGGGGAGGAAGAAAAAATGGAGAACTGCTGGAAGTGCTGTCAAATTGAAGACCACAGCTGAAAAATCATTAGAAGATTATTCATTCGTTTGTTTGTTTGTTTATTTATTTGAATCAAGGGATGGAAATGCAATGCTGTTGATTCCCTTTATTCTACTATTTCAATTAAAAGGTCTTACTCAAAAAAAAAGAAAAAAGAAAAGAGTTTCTGTAATGGCTTAATTTGCAGTTTTACGACTCTTTTGCTCAAATGGGTCAATCACACACATCCTGGCATTATTAGACACCTAGGAGACCCACAGGAAAAAAGGGAAAGTACACATACACTTTAACTGCATTTAAAGGCAGGAGTTTAATTGCTTTGAAGCACTATCTCCTGACAGCTGGAAATCGTATAGGTCTATACATCTTTGCACAGGATCGGCTACAAAACAAAGGCACTTTCATGTCTGTGAGCGAGTGAGGCCGTTATTGGTATAAATGGACTATAGTTAATGTGAAGCACCAACACCTGTATTGCATGTTTATTTAAATAAGTATGTATTTATTTATCCCTGTGTTTGTAGACATACACACACAAACACATACAAAATGTTTATATTCATTGGAAAATGATATATTCAGCATGGACAATTTAGCATGACAACATGTGCATCACAGCCACTTATGTACATGAAAGCATAAAATATCTGGCATTAGCTTGTACTTTTATTCAAGGGGAAAGATGTATAATATCACCAATATTACTTATACTGTTTGTCAGGATATTCCAGGTGAAATGGCAAACAGATTACACCTGAAAAGCATCCATCTGCCTTATAATGTATAATTTGCTACCCAGCAGAAGCAATACTAAGTGCTGAAATGAACAGGGACCAACTTTATAACAGCCTGGAGTAAGGGACTATTATTAAATAGAAAATTTGGATTCACCCCATATTGATTTCATTACATTATCTGATTGAGAATTTCCACAGCTTCTGCTCTGTTGCCTCTTAAACAGAAAGCTCCAGCGATTTCCAAAAGGAGTAATTTCCAGAAGAGAGATATGGTCGAGCCAGATCAAATTAATCTAATGAGCAGGTGCTGCCGATCGGTCTAACCAGAGAGGACACCTGGCAGGCAGTCTACTTTTAGTGCCCTGCTGATAAAGCTGATGGTTTGCCGCCAAGCCAAGGAGAGGGTCATGGCAGAAAGACTGGAAACATGGCATTTATGGTGGCATCTGACCTCAAACATCACTCAACATATTGGTGAAGTGACATGCTGCCCCTGGGGTCACCTGATCTGTTTACTGTGCACACAGAGCATCAGACAAGCAAAATATGGATCCAAACCAGACTGTGCGAGAAGAAATCTGGCCATCGCTGGTACAACATATATCCAGTCATTAGCCTGTTAGGAGAAAAATTGAGATTCCCCTGAAAATAAGTAGTCTGAGCATCCTCCACATGACCAAGCACTTCCAATCTGTAGGTGAGACTGACACATAGCAAAATCAGCAACATTTCTGTTCTGTGACCTTTACCATCAACACAGAAAATCTCGGAGGTATTTCTTTTTTCAATTCGAAGGGAGGCTAACAGGCGGCGAGGTGATGATGGCTGATGTGAGCCATCTTTTTTTTTCTGCAGTGGTGGGGGAAAAGTTTGTTTCCTCATTGTTTTCGTACCAGAGAGAGGCTTTTGCAATTGTGTAAGTTACATTTTCTTGCTTGTTAAATGTCAGAGTGCGGTTAGAATTGCATTAATTTTTCATTGTCTGTTGGTAAGATAATCGCACTGATTAAATGCCGACCGTGTAGTAAGGATGGATGGCAAGGGAGGAACAGACTGCAGCCGGGTGTGGGATTTCAGCACGGAGAGAGAGAGACGGGGGGAGGGAGAAGGAGGGAATTGAAGGAGGGGAGAACAGAGAGAGAGAGAGAGAGACAGGAAAAAGTAGAACAATAAAAGAAGGAAAGAGAAAAAGCAGTAGATGTGGGCAGAGAGAGAGAGAGGGGGGGAGGGGATTACATTTCGGTGTGTAAAGACATAGAGCTGTGTGCAATGAGGTCTCAGCAGTACTAAAGAGGTCAGGGTTTACAGAATCCCACCGGCACAGTAGCTCTGTGGTTTGACAGCTACCCGTGCTGATAGGAAAACACTGCAGATACATTGATAAAGACAGTGGGGCCGGTGGAAATAGCACAATAGATGGATATAGATGGGGGATAAACAAATAAGGACAAGCAGACAGACAGACAGGCTGAGGAGGGGACCACACAGACCGATCAACAGATTGCTTGCATTTCCAAGATATTCACACTGAATATATGTATAAAAAAGCTAAAAGAAAATGGGAGACAAAAATCTAATACAATCTCCAGTAAAGCCTGAATCTTTGGACCTCTCTGGGCCTGTGTGATCTCAGATAAACCCCTCCAGCAGAGAGAAGTGTGGCAGAGCGCTGTGCGTCTAGACTCAAGTACAGCTGAGCTACGATAGGTTAGATCTGAACCCAAACAGCTCAAAATCTGAAATGTCTCAAACAGAAACAGCTAGTCAGTCGATCGTTGGAAACTTGATCTCTCTTTTGTTACAGGGAAGAAATACACTTAATGGATTACTTTAAAAATATACATATTTTTGTCTTGTTTAAAAGATAAAGGGAGCTGGATTACTTTGCATTTCATGATGATGAAGCGTTTGCTTTTTATCCAGAACTGATTAAGTCAGTTTTTACAGCCATCTTCATTAACTGACTTGTTGCTTTAAATCTGTACTTGCTGTTGCCTTTAGAAACAATCTAACTGGATTTAATGACTGGCAACTGAATAAGTGCTGAAAATAACTTGCTGCCAGTAGAATATTAAAATAGTTCCATCAGCAAACGTGCAGCAGCTGTAAACTGCTGTAGTGATTCAATGTATTTGGCCAGCCTTCTCAAATGTGCCAAATCTGTGCGTTTTACACTCCCCAACGCAGGGCAGTGTAACATTTCTACAGGGGCTGCTGGGACAGTGACCAGTAACTCATCGGGCAGTACTTGGCAGCCGATGGCAGTCTCTTTTCAGTGTAAACAGATCTAGGTTGGTGATATCGGGAAATGTTACAGCTGAGCATCAAATCCCAGTGATAGCAGGCCCTCTCAAGGGTTAAAGGCTCTTTCTGAAAGCGGCCTGGAGTGGCATGGGGACACCTGCGCTTCTCCGCACTCAGTGGGCACCGCGGCAACAGGTGTGGGGAGCAGGGCCCCTCGTCGAGAGCGCCAGCTGTTACTTCCTGCTCAGAGATGAGAGGGGTTGCGTCTCTCTCCACTCTCCGCTGTGCCCCCCTCTCCCTGCTTACCCCCGCAGAACCTTCATCCCTCCCTCTCTGTCTCTGTGTGCTAAAAATAACAAGCAACCCACTCTGCATTGAGGGACATCAGGACGTGTGAATGTGGCACGTTTACAGGGGATGAGTGGAGAGGGATTTCTTACTCACACACCTGTTTGGCATTAATGCCTAGTGCTCAATAGAAACCAAGGCAATTTGTGAGAAAATAGCAGGTACTGTTCTTTATTATTATAATGCAAGATGTAACCCATTCTGTAAATCTCATGTACTAAAAGCTTAGTGATTCACACCACCGCAAGTTCAAAAAAATGTTTGAATAGCTTTACAGTCTAAACAAGAATGCATTTACATTTAATCATGTTACAATAAAAACGGCAACATTCTGCTTTTTACATCACATTTTTCAAAGCTCACATGCCAATAAGACACAACTAACAGTGCAGTAATTATGTTTAAGAAGGTTAATGGTGTTTACCTAAGATTGCCTATGCATTCAAACCAGCAATTTATAATTCTTAAAGACATATCCAAGCACAGGTTGTTCACACGTTGCACATCTAAGCACAGCGATGTGCTAATAACTCCTCATTAATATCCATATACACTCCGAGGTGTGAGAGCCCAGAGGCAGATGCATCGATGAAACCTAAACAAATTATGCAACGAAAAGTGATCATCCTGCTTATAGCTTTAAGTAATTGAAAGCCATATGAATTAAGGTGGTTAATAACAGGTCCATTATCTTCTGTAAGTAATAAATGATCATCATTCACCAGACAGGACTATGAGTAATTTGGAGTCACTCTTGGTTTGTATGAGGAAGTATAACTGCAGATGGTTCTTAGAGAACACCACTGGAAAGCATAACTAGATTTCCCTTCTCAAAAAGATCAGGATGAATTGAGCACCTTCAGCAAGACCATGGGTGCAAGACCACCCCTGGCCAACAATCTGTTTCTCTCTCTCTCTCTCTCTCTCTCTCTCTCTCTCTCTCTCTCATTGCAAGTGTCTGAGGGTTGGGCGTACGCTATCCTTGAGCCACTGCTCACTCTTGTTCTCCTTTCCATGTTGTTGTGGTTGATTTTTATGTCTCATTGCTGTGCCTCTGAAATGCGGATTCTAGACAGAATCTTTAAAGGCATGTTTGTTTTTCCCCCCGGCTGCTCTTCTGTGGCCCCAGAGGCGGGCAGGGCAGCAGCATCCTGAGCTGGTGTCAATATGGCACTGTGAGGCGACGCAGCTGTTTTTAGTGGCCTCTCGGCGTTTTGGATCAAGCTGCTCTCGCCGGCTCTGGGGAAGTATCGGCAGCTGCCGTTGCTTGACATCATTACCTGCTGAGTAATGCAATCATTGTGACAAGAATGCAATACCTTTTTTCTTTCTTTAATAGACTGAGACCCAGAACTTACTGTTGCATTTAAACAAGTGATTTATTTATTTATCCTTTTATTTATTTATTTGAGAGTTTTTAAAACTCTACTGAGACGCATTCACTTTGCGTACTTGGTGTCAATGCCATGAAATTACATACCAGAGAAGAGCTTATGAAAATAGCCTTGCTTTCACCATGGCAATGACAGGCTGCCTGAACATATAGGCCCTTGAATCGAATCCAATATATCAGGCATATATGTAGGGATGTGCCTCCATATAAACATACATGTAGTTTAATGCTATAATCCCCCTTTGCCTCACTCAGTCTGCACAAAGCCTAGTTGTTGATCTGAGACAAGTCTTCTGCACACCTGGGGACATTCGCACCGAGATCTGATCTTTTCATAAACACATAGCTCTTAGCCTGAGCGTGCGCACAGAAAAAGAACATCATTATATATCATCTTTTCTTCCCTAAAAGCCTCCTTTTCCAAAAAAAACTCCACACTCCTTCTATCTCTCTCTGCATTCAGACTGCAGGACTGGAAAAAGGCACACGGAAAGAAAAAGCAAAATAATAAAAGGGATAAAAATAGAATAATGGTTATACTTGTCAGTCAGAGAACAAAGAATGTTCATTCAGAGTGGCAGGCAAATGGGCGGCCACGGGAGTAAAATATTCACACCTCAGGTGACTTGGGCGTAGTATTTGATTTGCTCCCAATTTACTGCCCGTGAACGCAGAATATTGTGCGCTGCTGAGATATTTCACCGTACAGATTTACTGCCGAGTGAATAAAAAAATGCAGTTGGACAGTGAGGTGACATTTTTTGGCATCCCACCTCTTGTCAATTGACTGTAGATGACTTATTTAGTCCTACATGTATAGTACCAGCTGGCATTAAAAGAGCTTCTTCTCACTGCTCTTAAAGCATCCCTCCATCGTTACCTGGAATAGTACTTTGCCGCCCTGCCCCCCAACTCCAAGAGGTGTTGTGGGATTATCAGGGTAAAACGAATTGAGACAAGAACCTCCCCGCACTGGCGTCCTAACTTTGTTGTATCTCTGTTTATCAAGCTCAGAGGGAAACGGCGGTGAACTTTCCACTTCCACTTTCCAGACAAAAGCTGACATCTTCAATAAAACCACGAGTTTCTCAGCAGGCTGCATGTGAAAATGCACTAAGGCAGGTGGAGAGCAGAAGAGAGGATACAAGTTGGGAATTCAGCTGAACTGAAGTCTCACACTTTCTGCTCTTGCACCGCCTTTCTCTCTTCTTGTGATGACCAGCATCATAACTTTGTCCGACATTTCTGTCATCTCCTGGCACAGCCATCAAAATGAGATCTCCACTCCGACGGTGTGCCGCGAGTTACCTCCAGAGAAAGTGAGCAGAATTTCAATCTCTGAACAAATTACTAGGTGTCATTTTCCTGACTATGGGGGGTCCACTGTAATAAAAATGACAATAATTGCACTTTGCACAAAGCTCCGCCGACCCCGCTTGTACAGAGATAATTACAACTGTAATTAAACACTAACAACTTTGTAAAAGACACGGCAGGATTGTGAGAGAGTGCATTGTTTAGCACAGGGATGTGCTTGAATCGGGAGGGAAAAAAAAAGAAGGAAAAAAAAGGTTCCCCCGAGACATTTATCGCTTTCTTCCTCTGGCCACAGAGTTTGCAGACGGTGCCTCACGCAACATCAGGAAGAAGATAATTGAGGTCTGGCTGAAGATAATGGAACTGGGATTACTTTATTAATAATTAATTCCTGGAAGTATCAGGAGATGTGGGTGGATACATTAACTTGGTGCTTTAAATGCAGCTAGGTGATGATACAGACAGCACAGGAGCATCAGATTAACAAGGCAGAGCAGCACGGCAATCAGGACATCTGTACCGGTGTTAGAGCACAGCGTTTCTCTTGGGTCCCCATTGTTTTTCCTATCTTTGCCTTCTTCATTTGGTCCCGTCTCGGCTGAATTTTCTAAGTCTCTGTGTCCTCTTGCTTTAAGAAAGAACATTTAGACCAAATTGGTGCTTCTGAGCTGCTTGTGAGTTGCAGGTGCAGTTATATATATATATATATATATATATATATATATATATATATATATATATATATATATATATATATATATATATACACACACACACACACACACACACACACACACATACAGTACTGTGCAAAAGATTTAGGCAGGTGTGAAACATGCTGTAAAGTAAGAATGCTTTCAAAAATAGACATGTTAATAGATTATATTTATCAATTAACTAAATGCAAAGTGAGTGAACAGAAGAAAAATCTAGAGAGCGATACACAAATGGGTGTCTGCAGGCAACAGTGAAGCATGGTGGAGGTTCCTTGCAAGTTTGGGGCTGCATTTCTGCAAATGGAGTTGGGGATTTGGTCAGAATTAATGGTCTCCTCAATGCTGAGAAGTACAGGCAGATACTTATCCATCATGTAATACCATCAGGGAGGCATCTGATTGGCCCCAAATTTATTCTGTAGCATGACAACAACCCCAAACATACAGCGACAGTCATTAAGAACTATCTTCAGCGTAAAGAAGAACAAGGAGTCCTGGAAGTGATGGTATGGCCCCCACAGAGCCCTGATCTCAACATCATCGAGTCTGTCTGGGATTACATGTAGAGAGAGGAGCAACTAAGGCTGCCTAAATCCACAGAAGAACTGTGGTTAGTTCTCCAAGATGTTTGGGCCAACCTACCTGCCGAGTTCCTTCAAAAACTGCAAGTGTACCTAGAAGAATTGATGCTGTTTTGAAGGCAAAGGGTGGTCACACCAAATATTGATTTGATGTAGATTTTTCTTCTGTTCACTCACTTTGCATTTAGTTAATTGATAAATATAATCTATTAACATGTCTATTCTTGAAAGCATTATTACTTTACAGCATATTTTCACACCTGCCTAAAACTTTTGCACACTACTGTGTATATATATATATGTTTTGCACATTGCCCTGCTTTTAGAACTACCTAAACTAAGGACGCATTTGCCTGTTTAAAGTACTACATTAAGAAATAATAATAAAAATTATGTGCCTTTCTACCCCTCTGTAATCAACACACAAATTCATCACGATGTGGCCCTAGACCTTCACAATCATGCCTGTGAAACACACATCACCCATCCCCAAACAGCGAATCACACGCATGCAGGCGGTGGTCAGCGTGACATCATCGATGATGCACGGCCTCTCCCCTCCCAAGTCAGTACCTGACAAGAGATCATAAATCACCCTCAACTACATAACTATGAATAACACTGTGCTTTCACAATCCTGCCACCACAAAAATACAAAGGTAGAATTGGAATGAGCCAAGAGCCGTCTGACTGAGACGCCGGGCCGAGGCGCCGGGCTCTGACCTGAGAACGGACTGTATTAAAATCAATGGACTGGAATAGAACGAAATTACATTGATCTTTGGCTCCAGCGGACCCTGGCGCTGCTGTTGCCGGGCTGTGAAGTAGCAATGCGTTAAGCAGACCCCATTCAGACCAGATTGGTCACCCTCCCTTTCCAGTCTCTCTCCCCACCAACTCAGCACATTCCAGCATCGCTACCCTCCCACGGCAACCGCAACTCGGCAACCCGGTCTCTCGCGGGCCGTTCCCTTAAAGGGCTGTCGCGGGGTAAAACCAAACACAGTAACAGGAGTTGGGGGGAAAATAAATAGAGAGGGCAAGCCTGGAGTGGGGATATTTAAAGAGCGGGACTATTTGTTGCAGCAACAAACTTCACCTTTAAGGCATGTGCTGAAACAACTAAGCCGGGGAAATCGTCCTGAATCTTCACCATGTAATAAGAAGCGACTGCAGAAAGAGTTTTCTGAGGGTTAATCTTGTTTTTAGCACAAAGGGGTATGAAAGGGCCATTGTGCATTGGTTCTTGTTGTCTTGTTGTTTTCTTGCTGCGAAGACTACACAGAAAGCCAAATTAAATCGAGTTTCTTTGAAACACGTCTGTTTGGCACAATACCTCAGTTCCTTTATGTTATCGTTTACAGAGACATGACAGTTTCCTTTGCTTTTTCCAAGGGGCGTGAGACTGATTCACATATCACAGGAAAATACCCCTGAACGACACTGTACAATACAATAAAGGTTAAGAAAATGTAATTAACTGGGGATGCCTAAATCAAGCAAAAAAAAGGATGAATTCAAGATTTTTGTGTCTGCGTGATTCACACTACTGGTGAAAATCTTCAGAAGAGCTAGCCGTGCCTGTGGGTGTAGCTGAGGCTGCCTGATTCTGCTGCCATGCTGGGTAGGAGCCTGGCGCGGTGCCACTCTTCGCCCACCCATGTGCCACACACATCTTCCTGACTCAGCAAATTCCCTTCCCTCCAACCCCACTTCCCCAGCCCCCTTCACCCTCCCCCTGTGACTCACGCCCCCCTCTCCACGCAACACAATGAGTGGATCATCGCGTTGCTCTTGGTATTCACCAACTGAATGCGTTCAGTCATCCGGCACTGACAGGCACCATTCCCACCACCGGGTCCTGCAGAGCAGCAAGCCACACTGACTCTGAACACAGGCTGCCTGTCAGGGGGCTGGCTGGACCGCAGTGGGCCGCGGGTTCCCAGCTGCTGTCGAGGCTCCACGCTCACTTAGCCCCACTCTGCCGAAAGACTACGGTTCGGTAATCTCAGCCTAAGTTTAAAGAAGGTACAACTCTTCGAGGGCTCAGCCTTCTCTGCCACTGTGACCACCACTGAAGACTCTCCCATTAAGGCTCCAATGTGGACAAAGTCAAGCAGTTAAACTGGAGGCCTCTTACTGACCCTCCCTCTGACCCCCATCTCTCTCATCTATGCTACTTCACCAGCGAGGGCCAGCAGATGTTGACCTCCTACTTCAAATTGGTGCGAATCTACAGATCGAAATTGTCACCGAGCGCGCATCTTAGGGAAAAGCGTAAAAAAGCAGCATCGTCACTGCCCTCCCCGCTCACCTCCCCACAGCAGCCGTCCACCCTCCCCCAGCCGAGACCTCCCTCGCTTCTGGTCTCCCTCCTCAAAACCTGGCTGCCTGGGGGTGCTCCACTGCAGCGATTGAAAGCGCCCACCACCACGCCGTGTGAATCACTTCAAAACCAACAGCCTGCAGATCTCCCTTTCTTTCCCTAACAAGCTACAGACGTTGGCCTATTTACACAGTTTTTACCATTTCATGTTGCATCTCTGATCTTCCCTCTCAGAGCTCCGTTTAATTGGAAAAGGCTGGGAGGCAACCCACAACCCTTGCGCACTACATTACCTGCCTAATTATACAAGGGATTAAGTTAAGCTCCACAAGTAAACAACACAACAGCTGGAATAATACGAATATCTTCAGAGAAACCCGTAGCCGTGGTGGTAGTGAGGATCTTGGAAAGTCAAGGCTATTGGGGAAAACATGGAGCCCCAGGTTATTACTGTAGGGTGGGGGCATACACTTTGAAAAGGCTGAAGCGGGGGTGAGGAGTTCATGCTGTAACACACACACACGCACACACATGCACACGCATGCACACGCACGCACACGCATGTAGTCTGGGTCAAAAGCTTCAACAGCCATTGCAAGTAATGACGGCTCAACGGCTCCAGCGAGTAATATTTCAGTTTCAGTTGAAATATCCCACGCAGGACTGCGATAAGGCGAACAGGAGTAATAATAATAATAATAATAAAAACTGCCAAAGTCACTGCAAGAAAATTGGATGTTTCTGGAAAGGATAGAAATGTACATACGCCATGTTCTGTATGACTGTTCCTCAAAGGTAGCATTTGAACCCCCAGAATCCCATCACAAACATGCCCTATACGGTACAAATCAGTCCTTATCAACAGGTTCCCACAGAGAAAGTGCCTAGCCATAACAGGGCGGCAAAGACAGCTGCAGACATCTTGTAAAGGAATGTGAAAAGACACTTCAAAAGCTGTATATCTCCAGGAAGAGTGTTTCTTGTTTTGTTTAATAAGACCTAAATAAAACCATATTAGCGGTTTCTAACATTTCCCACCGTCTCCTCCTGCCGAACAAAACGGATAAGAGAAATTACAGAAAGGAAGAGGGGAAGAAAAGAGCGCCTGGGTGCCGGGGTGACCTCCGTGACCCTGGCCTTGTTACAGGCATCCGTTTCTCTCCCTGTGACTGGAAACACCTTGTACGCGGGCGGCCTACTTACTCTGACAGCTGAGGAGCATTAAATGTTAGCCAGGAATAGCTTCACAGTATTGATATGCTATTTATAATTTTCTTGTTGCATAAATTACATTAGTCAAAGAAAAGGGAGAAAAAAAAATAAGTAGCAACAACCCAGTTTGCGTTACCTTCCATCATTTTATTAGATTACTTTCCTCTGTTCTCATTAAGGTGCTGTCTAGGTGCTGGCGCTGAAGAGCAGATAATGAACGTGAAGGTGCTAGGGAGCCGCGAATCGAGGGCCCATCGTGCTTACTATTAGGGTGAGTGGGAAGAGTTTCCTTAAACTCATATTAACGAGGCAAATGTGACGGACAGTTGATTGAATTGAGTGTTTTAGTGCCTGTAATTAGGGTAAGCCGGGAGACAGAGTGTAAGAATGATCATTATTGAATGCAGGCAAAAATTCTACCTTTCGATCGATTCAGAGAGAAGCATCCCCCTCCCCCGACACAAAGTCCCTTATTGTTTTATTGTTTTTTATTCTCTAATTGAGATGGACAAGCTCTATAAAGGTGCCGTTTTTTGTTGTTTTTTCACCTCTGGGTGAATCCAACAGGGTGTCATTCTCTACCAATTCAAGCTCAATTCCAGGCCTCAACTGGAGTGTTAAATCTCCCCCTGTTGACACGGTTTAGCCGCTCGGTTCAATCCAAACAGCGGAGGAATCGACTCCAAGATGCTGGCAAACCACCCTGCCTACACAAGGAGCCATGCAGCGTTTTTAATCTCCCTCTCCCGCTTTCTGTGACTCCTGTTTAATTTGGCCAGGGCTGGGGATCTGGGTGGATGCCAAGATCCCCCCATGCAGGAAGGTTAATGCACTCTTTGTGCCATAATGACCCTGCTGAGCCATTACAGGTCACTTAGCGTAAAATGCCACTGACAGGATAGTATTACAGCCTCACTTTATGCTGCCCGGTAGTGCTATCTATTTACTGGAAACAACAAACAACCGCCACCCCCCCCCACACACACAAACAAATCCTTACCCCCTCAGACCTGGACAACTCATTCAGCCAATGATGTCTCCAGGAGGGACTTCTAGGACGTGGACCTGCGCCTGCTCATGCCCGCCCCCTTGCTGAACTTGACCTCTCCAGAGTGCTAGCTGGTACAGGCCAGGTCTTTACAAACTAATCAAGTGCCTCCATCAGTAATTGAGTTTGCAACCTATTTGCTAATGCAGTTTGATCAGCTTTACTTATCTCTTCCATATATGTGAAGCTCTGGGGAAGGATGCATCCATTTTCAGTTTTTACGGGAATGACCACCAGAAACACGAAGAAATGCGTTTATTTTCACTCCTGGCATTTGGGGGAACCAGTGTGACAGTGGGTCTTATATTCCAGATCTTTAAAGACATGGCTTCATGTGGTTCCATGATCATAAACAACTGGAATCTCTTCCCTGAACTAGTGCTCACCCCCCATGACGGGGTCTCTCCCTCATTCCCTCTCTCTCTCGGCTGGTATCGAACAGGAGCTGCTGCTGGTCACTAATCATGTCGGTACAGTGTGGAGCTCTGTCACTGACACATGGCCATCAACCAGGAGATGAATTACTTCCATAAATCCCCACACCCCCACCCCGCCACCCAATCAATACACTTCATTCTTCATTAAAAACGGCCATGTTGTCACTGCTTAGCCGACTTGGCCTGGTATGCTTCGGTGTCTACTGTTGCCTTTACTTTTTCTGAAATGTCACAATACTTCATGTGATAATACGGGTCAGGTTTCCCATCATTCCCCATATGAAGAAAGATCTACACATGTGTGTGAACCTCAGGAACAAACAGAAAGTTGCTTCACTTGCACTGAAAAGCCTTGAGCTATTATTCCACATTATACAAGCACAGAACATCAGCCTTAACAGTTTTCATATTTACATTTTCACTAGATTAAATGTTAATATGCATTTTTAAACATAAATTAGAAATACAGTTTCACCTTTTTAATTCACATCCTGCATAAGGAACGGAATTAGAAAATATAAAAATACAAAAACAGGAGTTTTTTTTTTAATTGATGGAAAATTAATCAGAAGAGTAAAGGGGGAGGGGGACCGCTTGTAAATAGCCTCCTTCTTTAAGGAAATGTGGAATGAAGTTGAATATCAATTAAGAGTAAAAAAAGAAATGTAAAAATGATGGTAATTACAGAAAATGCAATTACTGGGTCAGTTTGGTGACCTCACTAAATTAGCTTTTCATTTCTCTGTAGCAGAAATAAGACACTTTATTGCTGGGCGGGTGGAATAACTTACATTAATTGCTTTCAATTTCTAAGAGTTACTTAAACAGTGCACACATTATTTTAGCCTAATCTGTTAATTCTTCTTAATAATTGATATTCTTCGACCGTGGGATTTCTCTTATAATGAATGTTAGCAGCAGCTTTCCATGGTAACGCATGGACAAGCAGGATTGCCGGGGAAGAATTACAGTAAAGCCCAGTAAATGTAAAGCATGGCCATGGGAACATGTGAGAGAGGCAAGCAGAGTCATGGTGATCAACTTGGAGCAGTTTGAAAATCGATATCATCACCGTAGGACTTGATTTGGGTGTCAGAAATGAAGACGAAACAGCAGCATTAAGAGCTCTTTCAAAACTGCCATCTATCTAAACTGGTATCTTCTCTCGTTTGGTGTAAATATAGTGCTCAAGCTTTTTTCACCAGCAAAGTTACTGCTTCGCAAGAACATAATCCACTTCCATATCCTAAATGTCATTGATGAAAAGTTCTTGTTTTGTAATATTTTATTAAACCCCACTATGAAAGTTTGCTCAGCTGATGCAGTTCAAATAAAACACAGTGTTGTCAATTTATATCTTATAATAACAAATCACAATAACACTATACTATATATTGTTTATTATACATATATATATATATATATATATATATATATATATATATATATATAAAGACTTTTTATTATAGAAAAATTGGTCCCTGTCACTGAAAGGAATAGCACTTTTAACAGAAAATTGTCAGTTTCTCCTTTTGTGTCAGAGAGAAGCAATTTGAAATTTCAAAATAGTTCTGCAGCTTGGGTTACCCTTAGAACAATGACCAGAATAAGAAGAATACAAATCTTGTAGCTTACACAAGATCGAAAACGCATAGGTCTTTGTCAAACAATTCTCAGATTACATGTATTATTTAATAAAGAAAAAAAAAAAAAAAAAAAAAAAAAAATATATATATATATATATATATATATTTCTGCACTGAAGAATAAAATGTTATGAGTGGCATGTGACAGTGTGGACAGGTGCTTTTAAGGATTTCACTGCAATGCATAATCAAATGATGGAAAAAGTAGATATATAGCATGCACTGTCAGTTGCAGTAGCAATCTATAGTGAAATGTATGGTGTGTCTGCTATCTTGCATCATATTGGAAGATTTCATTATCGGACCAACTGCTTTCAAAAAGGATCACCCCCGCTTTACAGAAAACAAAAAACTCAAATAATCTCGGTGCTGCTGTGCTGTGAACCATCCGCTTTCACCTCTGTGCAACACAACCACGGCAACTGGTCTCGTAATTTGGAAACGTGTGAAAGTAAAATCACGGGTTTATTAATTTATTTATTTATTTGTTGCGGGAGGGTTGCTAATGTCACAAGATAAAGATAAAAAGATACATTATTCATGATACCCTGCACTGAAACATCTATGAGACGCAGAGTACATTTTCTCAGCGGAGTTCTTCGCCAAATCATTAATCCACACTTTGTGTTCTTTTGACTGTAATTGCAGTTTGAGCAAAAATCCAGGCGTGCGTTTCAGTTTCTCTTCAGAAGTACAGTACAGCCTTTACTCCAGGTATTCCCAAAGCAACCTGACATCATTCCTTCCTCACTGCATAGTCTAATGCATCCAGTAGGTGCACAGAGGAATACAGATCAGGGGAGAGCACATAGGGACTGTCCTTTGCACACCTGCCTCCACATTATAGTTGTCCACAGACAGAGTAGCTACAGACGAATAGGCGACATCAACATCATAACTGCGTTTCACTGCGATGAATAGACGCCATGCACTGTGGACGTCCAATTCAGTCACTTACTCCCAAACTGCTAAGCACGTTTAATTGATAGACAACGGGAGGCAATTTAAAAACCTAGCTGGCATCGCTAAAGCTTTCTTAGGCCCGATGCCTCAGTGCCTGTCAATAATAATACATTCTACATGCTTAATCTATATTGAGTTCTTGTCATTAGGTAACTGTACCAATATGATAAAAGGGTGTACTTTTAAAGGGGGCAGTTAAAGCCACACATGACCCATAGGTTCATACTTTGGGTACTATATACAGTCCATTTTCTCTTCGGATTTGGGTTCTGTTCAGGAGGGATATCATAATTCAACAATGACGTCTCGCTGGGTATGCATTTCTACTAGATGTAGCATTTCCAGGCCTGTATTCGAGTCCCACGAGCCTCTGGGTAACAGGATAAATATTTTGCTGCCATTCTGCATCAGAATTGATTAACAACTGTTCACTAGGCGAAGGCTATTAGAAATGCATCATGCACAGTATTTATCTTTGCCTAATCATTGTTTCATGAAATACTGACACACATTCAGTGACAATGTGTCAATGTACTGATGGGAGCAAGACTCTCTGATCTCTGCACCTGCATTTTATATATTGATCTAGTGGACAAACTTGTCAACCTCTAATTAAATAAATACATACATAAATACATACGTACATGCCACACCTGGAGTTGTGTGATTTTTTTGTCTTATAAACCATGTCTCATGTTGAATGTCATGAGAATAGAGTTTAATCCAAAGCGACCGATTAAAGTTAGTCCCAGTTATTGTTTTAAAAGACTATTCCTACTGTCAGATTAAGCAATGCAGTAGTTTAGCTCTTCTGCAATATCCATTTCAAATGAGAATATGCTTCTTTTCCACTGGTCAATAAGTGTGCACATACAATAGTGTCATGCAAAATTTCCACTTAAAATAAAGCAAGAAAAATGACTTTAAAAACTGCCTCTCTGCGTGTTGTGTAGTGGAAATATACCTTCCTATTAATGGTAACACACAAACGAATAAATAAATCACGCCCCACAAGCTACACAATTAATTCCTTTCCCCCTTTGTGCTCCGGCACCATTGATTTTCATTTTCTGCCTGCATAAATACGAATGACGTTTTTAAATATTCCCTGTAATCAATATGATTTAATTCATTAGTGGTGAGCGCTGTCATCACACGCGTGAGGCCTGGGGCAGACAGCCCTCTGTTGTCAATCCACATACCTGTCTGCATATCGGGTTTATTGAAATATAAGAAAGGAAAAGGAGAAAATAAATAAATAACCACACACACACACACACACACACACACACAAATAAATAAACCTTTCACGCTTTTGTATAACCCCCAGCGAATTTCACATCTCAGTCAGCTTAACTTAATTTTCATCCCTGCTAAATTTAGCAAGACAGGTATTGGAAACAGGGTTTTTCGCCTTTGTTGTTGCAGACTCCATTCGTTTTCAAGAACACATTCATTCTTCCCTTCGTGCTGTATCCCCCCATGGGCTGCGTTGCAGTGGATCACATAGAAACCAGTGTTTGCAGGTGTCTGTTTGTTTTCCTTTATTATATCAGAGAGACTAATGTTTTCTTGCTGGTAAAATAAACACAAAATAAGATCCGTAGAAACTTGAGACAAGACAGACAAGCGGATTTTAAATTACCGCTACTTTACAACAATGGATTTCACTGTAATATTGGCAATTCATAACTTGAAAGGGCTGTAATGATCCATGACAGTGTACGGTACAGTGTGGTAATATAAATGTATGTTTAAAAAGCGCTAATGTGAGCGTCTCATAGGTGCTGTAATTTAAAGCTGAATTCCCAGTTCATCATCTCTCTCCGCCATCTCTCGCTTCCCCTCGATCTCTCAGCTTGAACACTAAGAGCTTCTCGGGTCTTGGTTTTAAACACATGTCTACACTGACTCCCAAACTTTTATGCATAAACATTAAGTCAGACTGCCTTTCCAGTCCCACTAATTAATCATCTTGCCTCTCTTCAGGAATAACCTGTGGTTCACAAGTACAAAGAGAACACACTGTCTTCGAATAACCAGTAGGCCACAGGGCTTCCCAGCTTCTACTAGGCCACTTTCCAGTCTGCTAATTGAAACCATCGCACAGTCTACCCTTTGCAGAGTCTTACCCATTAGGATTAAATATTTTACTTCCTCTCTCCCCTGGCTCTTAACAGAAGGTGTGTGTAACTCAGGCAATAAAACACTTCAACAGGGAATAACCAGCTGCGATGCTACTTCATAAAAATAAAAAAGTGCCCGAGAACTCTTTATTCCCTCTGTCATTTTCTTTTCCCCGTTCTTTTCTTTATTAAAATACACTCTCAATAGAAGGAATAAACATCCTGATGGCAAAAAAAATGTTCAGCGGGGAACTGGGGACTGTCAAATCCCTATCGATAGTCTCACTTGCCTGTGCCATTATCTCCCGGAGCACAATGCAGTGTGAGTTCCAACTCCTGGGGAGGTAATAATGGATATGGGGGGCGTCAGGCTTCTTCAAAATTAATAAATAAAACAAGGAAAAGAGAGGGGTGGGGGGAGAGAGCAGAAAACATGTGCGGTTCATGTTTTTTCTTAGGATGAATCACAAGGAAATCAGACCACCTGCTTCAGACTCTCTCAGGCGACAGACACCACGTCTCGGAGAGCTGAGCTGGAGAGCACAAAGCGTTTCAGAGGTAGTTCTGACATCACGGATGGGACTCCACACATACAGAACCGGCACACCGCTCATGAAATACAGGACAGCCAAGTTGGCACCGCCGTCGAGACCCAGTAGCACAGTGGTCTCCAAACTTTGATCCTGGAGAGGTGCTATCCAGCAGGTTTTGGAGGTCACCCTTTTATCACCAATTTATAAACACCAGAAAATATTGAATTCCATACAATTAAGCAGGTGGTTTGGTAAATTCAGTCATTTAGAAACCATTAGAGCATTCATCAGAATATTTCAGCCTCTTGAGTCACGAAATCCCTGGGTTGAGTTGCTTAATTGATTAATAACTGTTCCCAATATTTAGAAATTGGTGATTTAGAGTGACTTATAAGATTAAGTGGATTGGGGCTCTCGGGACCAGGGGCCGGAGACCACTGCAGTACGAGTTTCAGCACAACTTTCACCCACATCACCAAGCCAATTATTTTCTTCACTGAATATGCGACTCCCGCGGCAATTAAAAGATATAGCTAATTGTAGACTTGAAAACACTATAACACTTTCACAAATAAAATCAAAATAAAGACATGTACACATGTATTTGTCTAATTAATTCACTAAAAGCCTTGAAGTGTAAAACAAAGGGGGGGGAAACAAATCCCTTCGAGTCTTGGTTTGCAGAAGGTTGATTATCTACGGCTGTGGACAACCTAATGAACAAGTGGTGGCGCGCAGTAAAGTAAGGACTGCAGGGGACTTTTTTCTGTGCAAGGCCATGATAAGAAGAGTGACAGTACTGAATGAAAAACAATCCTGTCACTAAAGTAAATCATGGGGAAGACTATTCCTTTACACTTCAACTACTTATACAGACAGGAGTGGCAAATATATAAAGTGCAGGGGGAGGGGGGATGTATTAACATTTGGTTTACTTTAGAGCAGTTGCATAATTCATAGATCTTCAATGGAAAATTCAGTGCTGGAGTGAGTGACGAGGTTATGTAAGCTGGAGAAGGTAATATTAAGTTGATTATATGGAGTTACTGGTTCACTGTTGCTCGCAGAAACACATTGAGGGAGATCCTGAAGTCTTTTGGGGGACTAAACCAGATTCTCACGTTTCACTCAAGGGTTTTCAGTACACCTTTCACTAACATGTTATTTTGATTGGCTCTCATTGGTTTTAGTTATCGTGCGGAAGTGGGAAACACAAAAGCTTGTTAAAGCACATATTTATGAAGCCATTGCCTTTGTTTACTTGTAAGACTTAATCAGTATATTCTTTACTCTAAACCTGCGTAATTAATGAAGCTGTGTTTTTTAAAGCTTTTCACAAATCGTCTCTTATAAGAAGGATAGTAAATACAAAAATCCAAACAAAACATGACATTTAGAGGCTTTCCTATGGAAATCAGAAGCAATTACTAGCGGAGTAATCTCAGCCCCTGATGGTTTCATTCCATTGATTTCATCATCCTCGGTTATTACTCTGGTTTGTATTTCTGCACAATGCCTGCCTTAATAGATATATTCTCCAGATAGAAGCCAAGGTTTCTATTTTTAATGTGGCATTATTCTTTAAATTGATACGTCCAAAACCCATTTACATCACATTCGCACACGAGCTGCGGTGTCGCCGACTGGAACCACGGTGGAATTGCACGGCTATGCATTTCAGACACACATCTAATCAGAAATTAATATTTTGAAAATTTCTAAGCCTTTTAAGAAATGACACAGAAACCGTACTGCATGTGTACACCATGTTACACAGACTGCCTGTGTGAACACAAATACCCTGTATCAGATAAAATCAAAACAGAAGGGGGTGGGGGGCAAAATTAAAGCATGTCTACGCAAAGAAGCTGCTTTCAAATGATGCCTTGGTTGAGGAAAAACAATGCCAGTGTGCCAGAGAGGATTAATTAGCTCCAAGTCCTGTTTCACACCCTCTCTGGTTTAACAGAAATATAAAACCTTCCCAGTTTTATAGGGAGTATTTTTATATGCAAGTGTTAAAAAGAAATGGAGAATTTGTAGACCTCTGAACGATCAGATGATGGTCCTTCTGCTGTTCGTATCAGGAATTACACTGAAGATCCATATGGCTACTGGCACGAGACAGTACCCTTTTTTTCTGTTTGTTTGTGTGTGCGCGTGTGTGTGTGTGTGTGTGTGCACACATGTGTGTGTTTGCGTCTGTGCACAGGGACGGGCCCTGGAGGGAGGTGGTGGCACAGAGACGTGTTGTCGGAGAGCCGCGCTGGGGCCCGGGGGCTGGCAGCTGGAGTGGACTCAAACAGAGCCGCCCCGTCCCCCCTGTCTGCTTTCAAATGGCATCGCGCTGTCCTCCTGCCATTGATCAGACTGGCTCTGTCCTCACGTGATCGACTGTGACAGAGCTGCTCCATAACTCCCAGTCATTTCTCATCATAGATCATTTCTCACACCTGGAGTGTCCTCTCTGCAGAGCTGCAGGACCCCACCACCTCCACCCCCCCCGATATGCAGCACCAGAGAACCACATCATCTCTCTGCATATCCATTCAAACCAAGCCGTGGAGCACTCAGATTATATATATAAAACAATAAATACATGTGTATATCTATCTATCTATATACATACATATATATATATATATATATATATATATATTTACTTTTGTGAAAAAAACTCAAGTCCCTTTATTTTAGGACTGAAAACAAACTATTTTTCTGCAAAACATCTTCACAATTATCACATTTCTCCCCATTCGCTGGAGTTCAATGGACCTCAATTACAATTTTATTCAAGGGCAATTTAGCCTCCCATAAAGTAGCAGAGAGAAAATAAAGCAATAATTGGGAGGGATCCCTGTCTGAAGCACCATGGCGCGAGGTTTTATGGCCCTGTTCATAAACAGGCCTTACGAGGGGGAAGAAAAAAAAAGAAAAAAAAAAAAAACTGCAGACAGTAAGCGAAGCAATCTAAAAGCATTTACCACTGTGTCACGTGCCAAATGGGCTTTTATTTAAAAAGAAAGGTACAATATTTCTTCTAGCTCGGTGGCATACAACAAAAGAGAGTTCAGGGAGATTTAATGAAGGGGTTTATAATCCTGAAATGGATTGACGAAATCAGCTCCCAACTCCATCCTGGGCTCGGCACAATGTCTGGGACCAGAGGCCATTACACAGAAGCAAAATTGGGACACATAATAGATATTATTATCTGTCAAGGAACAGCGAGAAGAGCAGCAAGGACAAATAAGCCCCTACAAACCCAAAGAAAATGATGACCAAACTATAGCTTGTGTGTCCAGGCAGGCATGTGACTGAGAATGCAAAATTTGGAGATGTTTGCACCACATCGAAAGCAACTTTTTGTGTTAAAACTTTTGGAGTTACATCACAAAGCCTTGTTGAATTCTCAGCAGGGTTAAAGTTTGCATTTGAAAGTATGGAAAGCCTTCGTCCTGGTTATACAAATGAGCACTTAAATCAGGTCAGAGGTTATGAATATTAAAGCAATTGGAAATGCACAATGCTTCAAAACAGTCTCTCACAAAGCGCCCTCTCTTATTTACCCTCTGATGTTGAGCCACTTGAATCAGACGGCTATTTTGCAAAGGATTAGGAAAGAGTTTTCAAAATTATTTCACTTGTACTGCCAGTCTGAAATGTCAGTCTTTATGTTGGTCTTCCTAACCAAAAGTATAATGTATTATTAAATGATATCTTCAGGCAACACGGCCAGTGAACCATGAATGGTTCAACAAACAATTTTCCTGACATTAATGAAAAAAATAATAATAATACAAGAAAATGTGTGTATATATTTAGAAACATTTGCAAAGCAGACTGCACATTTTTCAGTTGCTTGAGAGACCAAAGAGCCCTTGATGTGTGTTTTTTGTGGCCCGTTCGACAGGATTTCATTCCAGGAGCCTGGGTGCTGTGTAAGCAGTAGTTATTTCACAAAATCTGGTTTTATTTTGGTGGACACTAAAGGAAACAACCCTGCCCTTAAAATGTGATTATAAGGGCTTCTGAGAAAATAGACCTAGATCCAGCAACTGCATGCAATCGCACATTAAAGATGTACGAAAACCATCCTCAGTTCCTACAATGTCATCTTCTGCAAGGCTGGGTAGTATTTCTTGAAGCATGACACCCAATGTACTGCAATGGATTCTGCGGCAATCATGGTCGAAAATTACATAAGCTAATGTGATTTACAGGGTTGTTTTAAATTATTAGAAGCATACCTGTCGTGGTGAAGTTCACTCCATCCATTAAGAAAGCACTGGTTCATAGTTGAGGTTTCTAGTTCACTTGTTGCAGGCCCTGTTCCATGTTTATTGTCTGTTCAGACTGCAGTTTGTCAGCATGTTGGGCAGCAAATAATGCAAGCTTGTTGTGCAATTTAATGCAGATCTCTGTGATATATCCAACCTCTCATTTTTGGAGTGGTTTTATTATTATTTTTGGAACACTTAGTATGGCAAATAAACAGAGGGAATCGTAACTAAAACACAAGGGCTATAAAACCAGTAATGACAAAGCAATAACATCGCACTTGTCCAAATGACAATAATAATTTATCAGTTCCATAATAATTTACTTAAATAAGAAAACACAGAAGACAAACTGCTTCTTCAAAGTGTATAAGGGTATACATTAAAATAGACACATTGACAGACTGATTGATCGATAGATAGATAGATAGATAGATAAACTATATGATGCACACATGATTTTATTTCAATTGTTTTGTGCTGATGATGGCAGCTGTGTCCTCTTATAAAGAACAATCTTGAGCTCTATTCCAGTTTTCCAGATGTCTAGCCCGCAGCCATATCCACTCGCAGTCTCGTCACATTTCACAGGCTAAGTAAAGCTGGCCCCGGTCAGCGCTACGATGGGAGACTTCCAAAAGAAAACAGGTGCAGAAGGAAGTTTGACTGCACACCGCTTTCAGCGAAACCAAAGCAATGTAGTCCCGTCGGATGCTCCGTCTTTCACTTGAGACACTAAACGCCGGACCCACATGCTGCATGAACACAGGAACTAGGATAGAGTGATGATGTATGAATCGGTAATGAAAATAGGCACTGGAGAATAATTAACTATGACATCGTTGTGTTCTTGTTTTCTTTTTCGACTACTCTGTATAGCCGATATCTACTTCTCCTACTGCACAACCAACACTAGTTATATAATGTTGTTGAGTCTTTCACAATGCAAAAATTAAATGTGTCAAGCTGTAGCTACCTTACTGACATATAAAGGACATAAACAGGACTAAAAATAGCCAGACTTCAGACAACGGCTATCGTCAGGCTATATTACAGACTGCGGAAGTCATTAAGCCCCCCATAACTTCACCGGGCCAGACCTCTAGCTATGAGAGGAGCAAAAGAAAAGAGTGCTAGATGAGTGTATGGGTACAATAGGAAAGTATGCACAGTCCCATAACCCGGAAGCAGTAAGGCCTTCTGGGAAACTGATGGGCATCCTCAAGAGTAAGCAGCTTAAACACACAGCATGGTGTTAATGGGAAGCAGACTATGCCATAGATGAGGTTCTGCAGCACACATGGAGGGTGATGGGTTGGGGGGGTAGTTAATGGCAAATTTAATCTGGATGATGTTAAATCTAATTCTGCAGCTCGGTGAGTGTGTGTCTGCATCCATATGCCGAGATGTAAAAATAAGGTGTGGCAGGGAGGGGAAGTGACATGTTTCTTTCAAATAAGACAAATAAGCCCAGTTAAAGAGCTATCGACCGAGACATGAAGACATGCTGGCAGAAGCCAAGGGGCTGGAGCTGGGAATCTCAAGCTTTGTGAAAAGAAAACAAAACAAGGTACATTTTATTTTTAAAAATGTATAAGAACACTGCCAGACAAGACTGTGTGAACAGGTCATGCCTTCCACAGTGGGAGAAAGACAATTTATGATTTATTTAATTGGCTGACAAAATACAGAGGAAGAGAGAGCATAGGAGAGAAAGGGGTCTCAAATGAGCATATATCCTTGGAATGTTCAAGGAACAGTCAGTAAACGCTCAGTAAGAAGTCAAAGGACACATTTCGTCAACCTTTTAGGTCTCTTGCCTCAGAGTTCAGATCTGATTGGCTTCTAATGTGAAAGTATTCTCATACTCTATACCATTGTGGACAAAATAACAATGCAGAATAGTCTCGAGCAACAGGTGAAAAGGAGGTGGTGGGGTTTGGAAGAGCGGATCTGAAACAATCCTCCAGTAAGCAGGAGGGATGTCACACGGAGGAGCTTTGTGCCTGGCTACACTGCGGCTGGACCGTACAATTTAGACCCGTCCACCTGCATGAAATAAACACAGACGTTCTGCACATGCAGTCTCTGCCAGGCCTGAGGAAGGGAGGAAAAAAAAGGAAGGAGAAAGAAAAACACCCATCACCCCGCATGTCTCTGGAGTAGCCTGCGTTTAAGAGTGATTTCACAGTACGTGAGCACGGCTAAACAATAGCACTGCATCTCCAGGAGACAATTGGCGGTTTTATAATATTTCTCTTTTGCACGACAAAATGAAATGAATCAAGGTACGTTAACTGGGGGGGTGGAGCGGGGAGGGGGCAGGCAGCGAGAAAAGGAAAAAGAAAAATCTGTGAAATGTAGCGAGGCGTGTTTAATTAAATTTCACGCACTGCCGAGTATCAGATACAAACTGCACAACGTGCTCGTAGCCGGGAGAGGCAGATGAGATTTGATTTCGGGGGCTGCTATTAATTTATGGCAAAGTGCTCTCCTGATAAGTGAAAGGCTTGCGTTTAATTAATAGCCTGAAGGATTTAGAACTCAAGAGAACTCTCCTCTGAGCAGCTGGAAAGAAAGGAAGGAAGGAAGAAAGAGACAAAAATGCAGAAGAATGGATGGATATAAATTAAAAAGCATAAAACGGGCTGGAGTTGGTTGGGGGGGGGATTCTGATTTCATGCAGTCTCTAGTAGGATGCACCTCGAAGTGGCCTCCGCTGATCATAGCCCTTTACCAAGTGGAAGCACTGTCTGAGCTTATCACAGTGAGATCGAACTCCAGACAAGAGCTGGTGGACTGTCAGAGATCGCTCCGCAAATCCATCTCAGCACTTTATTCCAGCGCTACACTCCAACCCCCGCAACAGGTCAGACATTCATACCTTCAAACAGCGCATCTACAAAGCCTTCCCATTCTTTGCCTCTTTGTGCTTTGGTCTGAAAAAGCTTTGGCTTCAGAAGTTGTCTTGGCACCAGCAAATCCCCAGTTCTGACACACACTGGATAACAGTCAAGCAGGAGTGAGACGCAGACAGACAGAGATCAAGGCCAGACAACACCATCTTACAGCCCACAAAGACACAGCGAGGATGCTGACATTTACAAGCACGTGCGATCGGAAACAAAGGGATGTGGACAGGAGGTAGAGTCTTAACTGGAGGATGATGAGAAACACAAGGTGAATTGAGGATAGTCATTGAACCTGTACCCTCCAAGAGATAATGATCTTGAATTTCCTGAAAGGGTGTAGGATCAAAACTTTGCCAACCTGTCTTTGGTCCTTGGCTGTGCTTCTTTCACTCCGGATGGGCAACAGGTGAGAGCAGTTTATCCATACCATGAAACTCTCTCAAAACAAATGTGCTCACACAACATCTGGCTGCAGCTTTCCCTTGCTGTTATCATTGACAATTTTGCTCCTTATACCATGAACACATGCACACGCACGCACACACAAACACACACACACTCACACAACCTAAATTAATTATAAATGTGGAAGCTAGGCAAGGGTTTCATTCTGTTTGTAATTCTGAATATTTGATAAGCAAAGGCTGTTTAGTTAGTATGTTGCCATATGCTAACAATCACAAAACGCATGCCCAGGCCTGTGATATGAGTGACAGCACGGTGTTCGCAATCGGAATAGTCAGCAATATTGAAATCTGCTCGTTTAGTTCGTTCCAGAACGACGTGTCTTTAAAAACGCTTCACATTCAGCGGGGAAACAACTAAAACAAAACAAACAAAAAAACACGGACAGCTCGTCAGACGATCAAAACATTCGCCAAACGCATCATCTTTTGACTTCAAAGGGAACTGTCATGCTCCTAGAAGCTCAAATAATTAACCTCACCCATAACATCTAAGAATCAATCTCCATTTTTTTGTACAACACTAAATGCCAGCAGATGGTGAAGCCTTGATTTCTGCCTTCTTCTGTACTATAAGAATACTGACTGATGTTAAATCTCCCTGGAAGAAAGATTGCTCAAGTTTAAGTGTCACTTAAAACAAAATAGCAGCAGACTACGCTCAATTCATGCCATTCTGTTCCAACTGGGAACAATTTAATGCGGCGGCCAATTGACGCCAGTGTAGTGCGGCGAACAGCATTGCTTGTTAACTTAAATAATAGCTCTGCTTAATAACGAGGGGCATTTGGGTTTGGTCACTTAACCTGAAATGGGAATTTACATCCGTTAAAAAGTATCTGCTTGTGTATTTCACATAAGGTCACTTCTGGCTTGCGTACGCACACACAACGGTAACGCATTAATATTACAAAGATGACCGTGAAACAAAGAGAAGGAATGAAATGCCATAATGATCCTCTCTGTCTATCCTGAATATTTATCAAAGCATATTTCAGCTTACCTATGCATCACGTAATGTCAGTCCATGTGGACCAAATGCAGTCTTTTTCACTGGGAGGTGCCTTTTCTTCAAACATTTATGAGGCATTGGTCTGGAAGTAAGCCTTATCCACTCCTGGGGTACCAATTTTAATGTATCTATTCACTCATCTGAGTTCACAAGAGATGTGGGGTGGGGTGGGGGGGCTTCAAAGGGTTTCCTGAAAACTTAATTGACCTCTTCAAGCACACACCCTAGTGTCAACCCCTTAAAAAATAAATAACCTTCCATACTTGTTTCCGAATTAGTCCTTTCTGGCAGCCGATCCACAAAGATCTGTACAGCCTCTACACTGCAGCTAATTTTCCAACTGAATGTTTAGCTGAATCAAATTCTGACATTAGTTCATTTTACCAGAGCCTGTGCTACAGACGTCCAGCACTTGGGGTTGATTTATGTATTTAATTGCACAATCCGCAGGTTAAAGTGTGCATTCATTTGATACCGCTGCTAGAAATTCAATTCAATTTAATTAACAATTACCAGCAAATGGAAAAGTAAGGGCAGGCGACTGCAGCTCCAAAGCTGGGAGGTGCACCTTGGATTCCCCGCCACCAGGCTGCACACTGTAACATGGGCAATTGCACTCTGTCTGAAATGTAAAGTTAATATCCCGAGGACAGAAGTGCGCACCCTGTTCGTATGGTCTACTGCATCTGCTCTGTACCAACACAGAACCTCCCTGCAGCAAGTCTGACACTGTTTCTCTTGGACAAAGGACAAAATACGTATTACTGAGGGGAAAAGTACATCTGGACCTCCTTGTGCCCCTTTTCATATTGACTTATTTGTTTATGCAATAAATGTGCTTATAAATAAACACTTACATATACAAAAAAAGGCTGAAAGAGGTAATACTCAATTCAATTTTGTCCTAATAAGGGAAAACACATCATAATCTGCCTGGACTCTCACCAGTGTGGGACTGAGGAGAGCGTGAGAATAAGTCACGCCAACGCATGCCTGCACACTAGCCAGCTTGCCCGCCTCCGAGCCCAGATACCACGACAGGTGCCCTCCGGAGGCCCGGTGAGGGGGTGGCTCGCTGGCAAGGGATCAGAAGCCCTGGCGTTTCCCGGCTGGAATTCCGGTTGACGGCACGAACAATATGGGACTCCCTGCCTTGCCCTCAGACACTTGGCTTTAAAGACAAATACCTGCAGCAGGGTCAGACTCCTGGGAAACTAGAGACAAACTATAACTGTCTCTCTGGTGAAGAATTCTAACACACACACGCACACACACACACACACAGACTCCCAGCTATATGTGCCATGTTCTGCTGTTTCTCAAATGTGGTGGGACGTGTAAGAGGAGAAGCAACCAACTGCGCTAGTGTTATGTACTGTATTGGACTCTAACTTTTGTGATTCTAAAGCTTTTGATGCCAAAGATGCACCTATTGAACATACAATGTTGTACAGCATGCAAAGCCAGTCTGCCTGCCAACCCCCCCTTTCACACTTCAAAAAATAAAAAAATATATATAACGGAATATAATTTCATTTTTAGACTTCAATTAACTGCCATACCTACATTAAAAGATTTTGATGTATTTTTTTTTTAATTATGATTAAAAAAAAAGGAAAATTCAATATTTTATATGCAAAATAAGCGTAAATGAGGGATACAAATGGTCTCGATTTAATATGACTATTTATAGTGCGATGTCTCTCCTTTTGGCACCGCAGTGCAGTATCACAGTTCAGCATAAAGATTCTGATTACTCTTTAGGTGTTAAGTTAATTAATTTTATCCCTGTGTGATGTGCAAAACTGGATAATTAACATAACCTTGATGTAATAGAATAAAGCAGACCTACCCACCTTAAAATATTCTGCAGTGGGGCAAATCTGTGTATCAATCTCTCCGGAATTTAATCATTTTAAACAAATGAGAAGTTTATTGTTATTTATGGAATTATTATTTAATTTGTCTCTGGTGTGAACTCTGCGGCACACCTGTTCACGCCTGCAGGCCCACTGCATGGGAAACAAAAGACTGCCTGCCTCCCACTGTCTCAAACCTATCTGTCTCCATACCAGTTTATCACCTTTAACTATTGCACCTTTCCTGGCCCTCAGTTTCTGTCATTGTGCTATTATGCTTCTCCGTCATCAGCTTTTAAAAAATGATACCATACCGATTCCTTTCCTGCTCCTGGCTTCTAACCATTGTACCTCCCCTGCTCTGTCCACCAGGCAAAAGCACTTTAAACCATCATTTATCCTAATAGATTGCATTGCCGAGCCATTTCTCCCTTGATCAAAGCCTGGCCAGGTTTTTACCTCACTTGAAAATAAATGTTGATGTTTTATTGTGATCGGAGGAGGCTTATTTTTTTCTAATTTGACTACAGGTCAGCTGCGGTGTGTGCACAACTCTGATATTTGCTTTGACGTTATTACAATGCTGGCTGATTGCTTTGATGTGCATTCTAAGACTTCTTACAGGAAAGGGAGGGAGGGGGAAAAAAACTAAACATGCTTCCATACAAACAAAACTAAATTAAATGAGAAATTGGTGACAAATGAAAAAACTGATAGAAAACAGAGCCATGCCTATACTTGGACAGTTTCAACCCACTGAGTTCTCCCGTTCTCCACAGAGAGAAGGGGGGGGAGGTTGAGCTTTAAGACACCATGAGAAATGAACATTTCAAACAGTTTTTGAATGCCTCTGATGAAGAATTTCAGCAGCATCGGGGACTGCGTACCATAAACAGATAAGGATGTTACAACCGGCAGCCTGTTAAAAAAGAAAATGCACTGTCAAAACCTCAAGGAATCGCCCGTGTGAAGTGGAGGAAACAAAGCACAATGAGAAGAGAGAGAGAGGGGAAGGAGGCGCATTCACTGTCATCCTGATATGAAATCACAGCTATTCCTTCTTCCCAGCAGTGCGTCAGTTGCAATTTAGAGCTCCGACTTTGTATTATTAGTGTATTATGCATTATATTATTTAACAATTACCAGAGAAGAAGAAGAAAATTGTTAAGAACAGGAAGATGCAAAAAAGGACCCAGCGGGTAACAACCAACTGCTTCTTTTGAAGAACCTTTTATTAATATAATCCATCTCTCTTTGGGTTCAAAAGTATATTATGCTGGCTCTGTGTTATAATGCTTCTAAGAGTGTCATTAGGAAGTGTATTATAAAGACATATCTCTCAGTTTTCTTACATGTCGTTCTCTTCAGTGACAATTCAGTTCCTCAAAGAAACCCAATATTCGATAGCAAAAACTGGCTCCTCTGCTCTGAGTGGGGCTTGGTGCAGTCCCAGGTCATGTGATGCACAGACGACCACGTTCCAGGGTGTTTCTTTTTTTCTTCCCTTACATCTAGTAATCTGATTGTGGGTTTAACTGGATTACACAGGAGGTTTCTGGGGATGGTGAAGGAAAGTGCCTATTACAAAGAGCCAACAGGAATAAGCAAGTTATTTAAGGAAGGATTTTCCAATTCAGTGGCAATATGCTAGGAGAATTTAAAAAGGATTTTCTTTCTGTGTCTTGCCAGATGCGTCTCGCTCTGCCTGAGGAGGGCACAGCGGGGGAACGCAGGCACACACACTGAAACCCCCGAAAACAAGAAGATAAGGTGACCACGGGCAGCGCGGGTAGCAAACGAACAGACGGGAGGCCTTGTCACTCCGCCAGGAAATGGCAAATATCCCACAATTGTCTGCCACCTGTTCCCCAAATCAGTACTGCGATAAAAACGGGGGCGAGGGGGTAACGTGGCAGCCTGGAAAGGTCACACAACACTTGGGAAGTGAGCCAGAATCCTATGTGACTCACGAATCCCAGAAGCTGCGGGGAAACATAATATTGGAGAAACCGAACTCGTGTTGATTGTCACTAAAAACGGAGCACGTCTTCAGACGTGTAATGATTACAAGCACAGAATGGCCAACTGAATTCCATCTTTAATCATTTGCAATATAACAAAATCCTCTGAGAGAAAGATATTGGCAGCTAAGTCTTCATTCATTTATTAAGCCTGACAGTTATTAAAGACTAATAATCTATTTGGAACAACAGGGAGAAAAAAAAAAGACAGGAATTATAGCACTGTACAACGTGATTATATGCCTACCTAATGCGCAATCGAAATTGGATGCTGGTATCTTCTGGACCAAGAACAAGAGCCTTATCACTGAGCTAAAGAAAGCTCGGCTAAATGACTCCAGCATTCTTTTTATTGTCATGTGCCGTTTCCGCATTCGTGGGATAAGGTCCTTTAAATAATTCATTTATTTATGGCTTCAGGCTATTAATTTCCCAAGACAGAAACCACTGTTCCTTTGGGATATGTGCTGTGATACACACACATGTACTTCATTGTCAATGGCTTTTTATTTTTTTAAGTATATTAATTAAGTTCCTTGCCTTTTAATATATTGTTATTGTCCTTCATGCCAAGTAAAGTCTGTGATTCAATTCCATCTGGGCTTAAAGCAATTTTGCTTAACAAGTTGGGAATAGATAATGGAGAAGGAACAGAAGCTGGCTGGAGAAATCAGTCCCATAAGTTACTTTTTCAGCAAGAAACTTGAGTCTGGATCAAAACAAATCCTACATGTGGAAGATATGGTCACAGTCAGCCACCAAACCACTTTTCACGATGTGATGAAAGACAGCTGGGAGTTCAAAATGTCAATTGTTTTCCGGTATTCTTGTACAGAGATACTGTTGAGGCTTTGCAAATAACACAGAACTAGAGGGGAAAGCAGAAAAGGAAGTTCAAAAGGATCTGGGCTGCCAGATAAAAAGCAAATGAAATGCAGCATAAACAAATGCGCTGTATTATACGCAGGTAACGAGCCCATACAGATAGATATCAGCCAGAATAATCTACGCCTTGAAAGGAATGTCATAAACCCAGAGGTTATAATAACCTCTGTAGTCTAGGACACTGAAGACTTTGAAGAGATTTGATTCTGGTTTTTGAAATCTGTAAAGGAAATGACAACGTTGATAAAAAAAAAGTACTTCAAAAGACCAACAAGGAAGCCAGGACCAGAGGACATAAACAGACGTCAAGTGCAAGCGTGTCGCCAACAGAAAATAGGCACTTCTTCAAACAAATACAAGCAAGTGTTTAGAATAAATTACCTAATCACACTGTGCCGAGTGATTCACTGAGTCGCTTATTGCTGAGGCTATTAGATCACGACTAGTTAGGAACAATCAAAACATCACTGTTTTGAACCTGTATGTTCTTACAATCATTATATTTTTGTAAGACTAAGATGAGAGATGAGAGCACACATCACTTCATATCGCATTTTGCATGAAAAAACAAACCGTTTAAAAGGTTGCGACACCTGTTTGAATGTTCACAAAGACTGCATTGAGACTCCAAAAATACTAAAAATAAATACAGTTGTTCAATGTTATAGACATGTGTTGAACCACCATGTACAAATCACACAAGAGACAACACTGTCCTCTTAAAAATAAAATATTGTAAATTGTTCTGCTTCAAGCACAGCAGAAACGGTTAGTTATGGTGTAAGAATCCAATTCAGCCCATTGCAATATACATGAATGTACTTGGAACTTAATAGTTTATTTGTACTACAAATGCAAGACTTACAGCAATATCCTCAGTTAGCACATAATGTTGTTGTCTTTTTTTTCTTCTTCAGTGAACAGCATCATAAACACAATTTAAACCTCAGGCATAGTTGCTGAAAAGCGGAAGTACAGCAAAATAACGTCAACCGTTCTGAACTCTACAGCGGTTCATAACTTACATTCTCAGCTGCACCAGCAATGCAATTGTGAATCATACCAGGAGAAAGAAACAATATTCATCTCTCGCGGCCTGTCCAGGGGAGTTTTATATGATCAATGCAGTGATGTAGTGTTTGTGTTACCCTGGGTTGTTAAAAGGATTGAAGAAAGCGGGGGAGGGGGGGTTATCCAAATGAATTCTCTCAAAGGAAAGGAGCTGCTGGGCAAAGGTGCAAAATGGACTATTTCTTACAAAGGAAAAAAACGAAGGAAGGGGAAAAAAAAAACAGAAACAAAAGAGTTTTACCGAGAGCCTCTGCAAAACAAATCAGGGAGAATTAATTGCCGGAAACTTTGTCCCTGATAAAAGGGAAGGAAGTCTCTATTTCATTAACATGGTCATTAATAAAAGATGACATTCTCATTTGTAATTAGACTGTGTGTATGGAGTCTGATTATTGCAGACGAAGCCCCAGCCCCACACAACAGCGTAGATTCCCTATTTGCCAACGAATTTCCCTGCCCCTACAGTATGTGTATCGTATACAGAACTCAATTTTTTATTGACTGACTGTTGTTCTCTAATTTCATTTTTGTTGATTGCCTGTATGTCACTTAACTGGCTCGGCTTTGTCTCGTGCATCTAAAGATGAGATGAAATGCAGCAGACACCTCCCCCACCTTCCACAGATAAAAGTCTGACGTTGGCTCCTCATTACAACCTATTAAATTATCCAACTGGCCACACCATGTTAAATTTAGGATTGGCAGCTGAAATTTTACACTGGCATAATTACCATACCGAGCTTACAGACACAGAGACATGTTGGGCACTAATGGGACTCAAATATAGTAACTTTAAAAAATCTAGATACAATTGTTTATGTTCCATTTCATTAGAAACATGCATTCATCAATATCTCCTGATGAGATGAGAGTTTCTGGTTCACACTGGGAGCAATCTGATGTCAGACAAAAAGTTATGGCCCTAGATATTCGTTTTCATGCTTGAATGTTGACACTTCTAAAACCTACTGTTTCCTGCATTGCCTCTGCCTTGCCGTTGCTATGGATTCTACCGGAGTGATGCTAAGTCAAACTGAATCATGTGAAATCAATAGATAAACTAAACTATCTGATGTGTGGGTCTACAGGAAACCTGCATCCTCTTCAGGAAATCTGAATGAGCCATTGTCAAATCTCCAGATCAAAAAACGTATTTAAAGAGAACCCAGAGAACCCACCCTGCTCACTGCCCACCCACAGTCAACAACACCAGGTTCTGTGTTATTTGGTCATAAGTGAAATATATTTTGCTCAGTTCCCGTTGAACGGTTCTTAGATCCTATAGCCATCCAACAATTTGTTGGCCTTGCATCTGAAACTAATGGTGCATATATATATATATATATATATATATATATATATATATATATATATATATATATACTTACTAAAACTGGGAGTGAGCTGCCAACTGTTGAGAAAATGTCGATGGCAGCCTTTAACTATACATGTAAGAATGACGGTTTTGAGTTCTGAAAGATGTTCTTACATTTCTTGTGGAGTGTTAAACACAGTGTACAAGTGGCTACTGAAATAAGCTAGTTTTGTGGTTTTGCTACAGAGGCCTGTATTATTTATTGATGCTTTAAACATTTCAATAAAATGATGTATTCATGGTTCCCAATAGATTCACAGGTTATTTGATATTTACTGTTTGACATAAAACAGCCACATGGTATAGGATGGCGGTACAGTTGTAGCAGGCAGTTTTAAGTCAAAGAAAAAATCTGTTAACAAGGAGAAAAGCAGGCTAGCTGTACTTTTTGTTCATGGCCTATTTCCATTTAAACACTGATGAGAACCATTTATTATGAGGTCTTCTGTCAAGGAGTGTTTAACTGTCTAGATTTATCTCACACAGTCAGTCAGATATACCAAGGTGGCTTTGACACAGTTTTAAGTATAGTATAGCAGGAGAAAACAGACTTCGGCCACTATTGACAGGCCTAAACAGGGTAGTCATTCAAAAAGCCAAGTCATACTGTTTTGTTTCTCATTTACGCTTTGTCTAACGTAATTAAGTAAGCCGCATGTCCGGCATTTCAGTGTTTTATGTGTTTTTGCAGACCCGTTTGTTCCATGAGAGACAGCAGTGTGTTGGACGTGAATTTGAAAATAAGAAAAAGGGTCTTGCGCTTTGAAGTTTGAAGTTATTTAAGGGTAAGCACCTAATTTTAAATCGAGCGATGGAGGCTTCGGAGGCAGCGAGTTTCTCTCCACACATCAGTTCCGCCTGACTTGTAAAAGCAAAACTAATTCTCAGCCACCTTCCGCACTCCAATCACAACCGAAAACTGATTCTTCATCCCAGTGCGAGGGAATGACAAGCGCTGGGGGACGGAGACGTTTTAATAGATTACAATGGAAGTAATTTCTCAGTTCTTTTCCCAATATCCAGCTGAGTAATTGTCATAATACCAAACATGCTCATAATCAAAAGTGACGCCAAATCTGTCAAGCCACTCTTCTCTGGCCCAAATTATACACAGGAACGCAGTGATGGAAGATCATTGCGAGATTAATTAGCAGAATTAGAATGCAACCGGCATTAGATCAGCGCAATTCATATCATCAGAATTCATAGGGATCGGGTTTCTTTTTAGTTTTTTGTTTTTCTTGCTGGTTTTGACGCAATCAATTTCCCTCACTCAAGAATACAACAACTTCCCGCTGTAGGATGGATTTAATTAAGCAGACAAATGCATAGGAAAGGAAAACCTGTATTAAATCGAAATTGGGCTAGGGAAAAAAACAGAACAACTCGTCCATTTTTCATCTTAAATTAACTGGATTTAAAGACAGCAAAGTCTATAGACTGTAGAATTCCATCAGTGACACATAGTCTCTCTCTTACGGGAAGACAGTTCTTTATGACAAATGCACAGAGCCGCTCTATCGCAGCATTAATAGTGTCCTTAATGATACCGAGGCACAAACACGGCTCTTTGTCTGCATTAGTATCACCGGTGACAGGCACATACACAGGCCTCCCTGACATTGTTATAGTGCGTCCTCAAAGACTCACACGGTGACACTAACACTGCGAGCCACCGTGCCGAAGGAAAGGATCTTTAATCACATCCCCACGGTCCCTGGCAAATTACTGTCTTGTGATTGCAATCGATAACAGCTGCAGTAACCTACTGTTGGTAGGGACTGGAGACAAAGGCAAGTTGGTATTGAAATGCAGACACGTCATGAAGAGACTGGTTTAAAAACAGAAAATGAAAAAGTTTCGCTCCAAGGTAGATGGGTGGAGGTGGAATGTATAAGGTGGAGACCACGGAAAAGAAACAGGGAAGACTCTGGGAAGGGTTACATTTTACAGCATAGCGAGGCTTCCAGAAACACAAGTTTACAATTTAAAAAAACTATTCAAGGGCAATAATTTGATAAGTGATGAATGAAAGGACTTGGATGATTAAATACCTGTATCAATAAAATAAATACATTGGAACAGCAGTCACTGCCTTTAGTTAAACCTTGATGACAACTTCCAGATATCCAGAAAAAGTCTCTTCAGTTGAGGCACGTAGGAACCTGACGACTTTGGTATCTGACTCAGGGTTTAAATATCTTGTAGGTGGCTTTAACAAGAACTACAGTATGAGCCGAGCTCTCAAAAAGCGCAAACTGTACGAGATGGGATTCCCAAAGGGAGAGAATGAGAGATGAAAGGAGACTGCTGATTAATGTGAAAGGAAGAGAAGGAAAGGGAAACTGGGGAAAAGCTGGACAGACGCACAGAGTGACGGTGTCCTGTACGAGTGCCGCCGCTATTGTTGACCAAGAATCACACACGCTTTCTTATTATTTTTACTTTTCTCTTTCTGTGCAGGCAGCATTCAGTTTCCTCCATGTTTACACAGCTGTTGGCGTGTCTTTGCAAAGTCAAACTCACTCTCCCACCTGCTCCCTGTCTTTGTATGCGTATTTCTCCTAAGACAAGAAGTTTGTTAATTCATTTATTTGTTTAAAATACATGTAATCATTGCAGTATTTTGTCTAAGGCCCACTTTTGGGGTCAAATTATTGACATTTTGTTGTTTTCTGTAGTTTGGTTTCTGAATTGTTGTCATACAGCTTAATTGCTTAACCCAGACTACCCACTACGTAAAAGGATGCATTTTGCTCCACTAGTGTTTAGAAAAGCTATTAGACTGGAAAAGTAAATAGGTTTTTAATTTGATTGACTGATTCAAAAGTCAAGCTGTTCGTCGTCACATATCAAGCCGCACAGCACCTGACAGCTTTGCTTGTTCTGACAGAATAGTTGAGACTACTTTCAGAAACAAAACAAAAAAAAATTGTCGGCACGTTTGCCAAGTTAAAATTCTTGGAACTGGCCGAATGCACAGAAAGACTAAACAAGCAAATAGGAATGGATGCGGCCTTTCATGATAATTTTGTAAAAGTATTTAAATAAATTACAATAAATTAAAATATTGATTGTTTCCAGTTGACCAGCTCCCTTATTTTTAGCTTGTTCGAAGTGTTTTGCTAACAGTTTTCCCTGAACAGATTAATTCATTTTTAGCATTACATTAACTTAAACAAACAGCAGTGGCAACCAGGTCTCCTTGGGCCATCCTTAACATAACCCAGCCTGACACCACTAATGGGGTCATTAAGGAAGCTGTAATAAATGGGGTCGGCAGGAATGGAGCTCCGGTACCTCTTCAAACAAAGCCCCTCAGCTGGGGTAAGATGTGCCCACAACTATCGCCATGAGCGCCGTGAACTGACTGGACCAGCGGCAGCAGGACCAGCTGTGAACAACCATCATTTCCTCATATTATAGTTATTATATTTCTTAGCAGATGCCCTTCTTCAGGGTGACTTACAATATACCCACAACCCTCCACTCCAGAGTCCAGAGCCCTGACCAGGACCCCACACTGCTGCCCAAGTTATGAATCTGTAGAGTTTTGAGCCTCACTGCATCCCATACCCCTTTCACTCATTTCAAGACTACCCAGTGCATCGATAAATTCCTGTCTGGTACCGGTGCAGCTGTGCGATGGCTGTATTGTGCAACTGGATCCTGCCAGTCACCCCTCTAATCCCCTCCACCCCTCCCCCAAAACCAAGCTCCCTTGCATGACAAAAACCGAAAAGGACGGTGTTGTCTGGCTGGGATAGAGAGAGGGCCCTAACCCTGTCATCAGAGCTATTGAAACATTTGTCTTCTCATCTCGACAATTCGCAGCCTCACACAGCTGTTTGCTTTAGAGAGAAAAAGAAGGCAAAAGAGAGAGAGAGAGAAACAAAATCTCCTTCTAGTCACTTCACAGTCAAATCAGAACTGCAACCCTTGAAATACAGCAGACTGGAGATGTGTGAGAAAAATTCACCCTGATTTTCCCTTCAAGAGAAGCTATTGAAATTCTAAGTAACATTTTCCCCCGAAAAGCACAGGGAATTCAAATGCACTTCCACAGAGCACAAACACGCTTTCCAATTGCAATTCCGTGATTGTCAATTGAAGAGAACATTGCACACGTGTGTGAGACATTACGGTTGCATTTTCCAATCTGTTTACAGGCGTCTCAAGGGGACCGGGCCGAGGTTGGCACATAGTCTTGGGGCGCGTTTATTTCTTCCATCTTCCACTTTGTGTATAACACAACTAAAGCTACGGCACGAACGGGGCTAAGCTGTTTGCGAAACACATCCAGATGTGAAATTATAAACGTGTGCCCCTGTAGCGAGTTGGGAACGATGCATGCCGCTGAGTTTGGTGTTGATCACATTGATCACAGGGAACGCCTGAACAACAGGAACAGAATGCAGTGAACACCTGTCAACCGTGTCAACAGTTGTTAACATTGACAGAGGTTAAATGAGAACAAACTACTGACGAGTCAAGATGAGGGCTGATGTGTTAATCAATTAACTAATTAAGAGCGAGGCAGGGTTTTTACCCGTGCTTCCTCCCTGCACATCCAGCAGATTGGTCAAACTGTACAAGCAGCCAAACGAAGAGCAATATATCATCATATCATCATTCATCATATTTTGAATAGTTCTCATTACAAGAATCTCAAGGTAGGGAGAGGGGAAAAAATAAAATCTAACAAAGCATATCATAATAAATTCACAGTTTGGAAACTCAAGTCACACTTAATAAAATGAAATGTACCATACAGCGTTACCTGTAGCAATAATGCACCAACACAATTATTGGCAGTGGCACAGAGTAAAGCTGCCCCCAGAACCAAAGGGATGAAATTGCTTTATATAGAGGGAACGGAGCTACTGTTGTGTTGCTTTTCTTCTTTTCTTTTTTTTGGTATTTGAACAGCAATTGTTTTGAAAAGAGCTGAGGGATAAAAGAGTAATAAAATCACTCCATGGTATGATATAAACCTGACTGAGGTTACCTAATGGAGGCATTTTTTACAATTACAAAGGGAATTGATGGTGCGGATCAGGATTTACATCGAGAGCTGAGAGCGAGCTGGTATTGTACGGCCAAAACGAAATGTCTGCTTTCTAAACGATACCTTGGCATGTGGGCTATTTGTTAGGAAGCAGAGATGAATCAGGTATTTCAAAGGCAAACGTTTCATTTGCTTTATTCAGCACCACACACACACACACACACACACAAAGATGCACCACTCCACAGGTTGTCTGATATAAAACAGCGGTGGCTCACAAAACAGGGCCCGTTTATGCCGCACGCAACGTTAAACTGTCCGAAGGCACTTCATTAGTTCGGGTCAGGCAGCAAAGTCTTCCGAGAAGCGCGTCAGTGAATATGAAAATGAAGATTTATGGGTCGGCGAGGCGGCACCCTGGCAGGGCCTGGGCCTTCTGCTCCGCGTCCTGTGGGTCGCAACCAATCTTCACAGAGCGCAATACTGTTATTCAAATAACAGCCGTCTATTTGATATATTAAACAATTATTGAGAATTCTGCCAAACAAAACATACAGACAAGAGAGGCCTGTATTAATCTGTGTGGCGTGTAACTCTAAATTATGTACACCAACATGCATAATTTATCAACACACACACACACACCCATTGGTTTGTTTCTTAATTTCCAAACAGACCTCAGGAAAATTAGCTCAGACCACTGGAAAGTCATCCTATTTCTCTGTATTTTTGCCGTATCACAGTTTTTTCCAGTTGCCTTGCCGTTTGCTTTGATGGATGCAAACAGAATACATTTTGAGAGAGCTGCTCAATAGTGACTCCTAAGGTTCCCTAATGGACAGAAGGCTGTTTGCGGGTTATTAACCAGCTGCAAACCTTAACTTCTTACACTCCATCACCAAATCTGCAGAATACGACAATAAATACGATCTCGGACATCCGTCTTTCTCCCAGTCGTGCCCTCGCGGCTCTCTTTATGTATTTGCACTCTCTCACTCATGGTAAACGGTTGTATATGTACGGTAAGAAGGCAGTTTGTAATGCAGACTCTGTGCCTTTTCGAGTGCTGCTGCTGTTTTGTAACCCGCAAGTTGTTTTTTTTCTCTCTACCTTGCACTGTTTTTTTCCTCCTTTTTTTGCTTTTCAAAGCTCGCCAGTTTTCCCTGGGGACTGATTTGCTGTGAATGATGAAACATTTGTTACCAAGCAAAATTGTGTTTTCATTTGTTTGTTTTATGATCAAGCGCTGATCACCCACACATTTAGGGTATAGAGCGCCTTCAAATTGTATTCTGTTAGCATCCATAAATATATAAATACACTTGCACAGTACATTTTGATTGATAGACAGATATACCTATAGATATATATATATTCTTTGATCTTTTCCTATGAATCTAGCTGCATTTTCTTTCTTCCTGACCCCCTGCTAGTCATTTCACTGGTAATCTATTAGTTCATTTCCAGCGGTAAAAAACATGGCCTGCGCTTTATAAAAATGCCAATAATGGGGGTTACGGCAGTCCATTCTAGCCTTTACTTGCTTTAATATTAGAAGACTGACGACTGGCAGGCCAAAATAGGAGGCGAGATTGAAGGATTAGAAAAAGACTCAATTCAATTCAAAAAACTGTTGTTGCCAGTTTTATCCACATTACACAGTGTGCCCCCTGTGTGGAGGTGAAAGATTTACACGGTACCGCTTGGCCAAGGGAGGCGGTGGTAGTTTTAATTATAGGTACACAGGTGTAAAGTGTCTCCTGTCTGCTTTAAGTGGCCTGCATTGTTTGCAGCAGTGTTTTACATATAGATTGAATTACTAGGAACAAGTTCTGCCCTTTATTAACGTCCTTTATGCTAATGTCACCCAACACCAGCTGAATATATGCATCACAGAACCGAAGACGGAGCACTTCAGTCTCCAATCACTTGCACAGCCAGACCCCACACGCTATCCCCCGCTGCACAGCTGAAGGGCTTAATTAAGAAAATATGACGACTGGCAAAATAATATTGGCTTTAATTTGAAAACGGGTGGAGATAAAAAATGTGGGTTTGGACAAGACTGGGAGTGCGGCATGGAGTTTTGTTCCTACCTCGCCGACGGTGACTGTGAACTGAAAAAGGTGTTGCCCTTTATTTCAAGGTCACTATTTGAGGGGGTGGATTGGGAGTCTGAAAGTTGTTTCTGTTTGTCGTGGAGGTGTGTGTCACAATGTGAAAAGAATAATTTCCAAGGGGAACCACAAAGGCTGTCTGGCTGAATGCAATGATACTTGTGGACCAGTAGGAGGTACCCTGAAACCAAAGTGTTGATCCCTGGGTCTGTCTTCATGGTGGATTATAGTGAAAGCCCCATGGCTCCACCGTGAAGAGGATCACAGCAGATAACCTCGTAGGCGGTGTCAGATTCCCGCACAGGTCACCCAATATGGCCTTGCCGCATTCCTCTGTCTCGACGACTTTAAAGCACATCTGTTTCACAGGCTCAGTACCCTTGCAACAATCACAGACCCTCATATCTCTCTGCCTTCCCTAAAGCCCCCTGCCCTTATTCCTCTTCTCTCTTAATCCATACCTCTGCCGTAATCCAACCCCTCTCTCAAATTCCGGAAGGTTTTATTTCTTCTTCATCTCTTGCCAAGAAGATTCCACTTTTGTGCCAAGAATCTTCAATCACCGGGAGTGCATGTAACATATGCAGATGTTAATATTTGCTATCATTAGGAGAAGGAAAAACAAATAACATTGCTGTGTGTGCGTTTAAAGTTTATCGCTCAGGTGGAAACACATACCCAGATGCTGCTTTTTGCTCCTTGACAACATCCATTCCTGACGTTCTCCACTCAACCCCAATTCTTTTCTCTTATCAGTCCCCCCACAACCAACCACCCCTTGCTCCTCGCTGCCTCCGAAGCATAACCGTGTGAGCCCCCTGCCAAAAAATTAAATAAATACATGTAAAAATCTGGAGTTCTCTCAACATGCTGGGCTCTACCCTGATTAAAATTCCAGTGTTTTTCTCGGAGGCTGATAATTAAGACAGTTTGTGCCTAATTACTCCCAGCTCCGTGTTGTTATTATTAGTTTTGCCCGCGCCGAGTCTGAGAAAACCAAGTGGCTGTGTCCTAAGAACACTAAATGCTTTCTTTTCCTTTTTTGTGTGAGTGTGTGCGTGTGTGTGTGCACTCGCTAGAGATTCAGAAGTGGTAAACAATTACAAAATCGACACGGAAAAATCGACAGTGGCTCCGTGGCTGTTCATGTGCTGACAGGGTAAGAACCCTTCGAAAAGTGAGAAGGTTAAGAACGAGGCAACTTCCTTAGAAACATAGAAGAAAGAATGACATTTCCAAGGATCTTGGGGGGGAGAAACAATGGCAGAATGGATACTTAACAGTAAGAGCAATTCTATTGGTGTATGCTAGAATACCTACATAAACTAAAACTAAATTCTTGGATATATAATTAGCAAAGAATACATACATAGCTGTTAATCGCTTTGACTAGAAAACACGTTCTATATGGAAAGGGTTAAATGTCAGCAAGGTTTTAAACACCCTGACGGACAATTTCTACTACAATTTCAACACAGTCACTAGAACCATGGCAGCCACATTGGAGCCTGATGAAGTGCCAGCAGAATCGGCAATATGCGCAAAGAGTTGTGGATGTCTGCAGTAAGCCACCAAGTCATTCTGTGGCTGTGACTCCTTTGAACCCTGTAAGAAACAGCCGAGCTACACAGGTTCAATGCATTACTATGATATTATTCTAGCAACTCATTAAACTGTTTAAATTACATTTTTGTTTATATAAATGTGCTTTTAACATCACAATATTGAATACCAATAAACATGACTATTTTGATTGTTAGAAGGACTTAATTCACCACTCTTTGTGATAATTACTTTTGTTTCATAAGGAGTTCCCTTTGATTTGTCTTTCACAAGTTTCAAACATTTAATGAAAGCCTGTAAAGACACTAAAATCAACAACATCTGATAGATTTTTGCGTTTCACTTCTTTCTAGATTCTCCCAGCTGGGAATACTTTTTTTTTAAATCATTTTCCTTGAATTGGCCCATGTTAAAATGACTGTGCTACTTTGTGTTTTGTGATGTGGCAAGCGAGAAGGGATTGTAAAAAATGTAATTTGTTGTCCTCACTGTTGTGTCTTAAAATGTTTTAATTAAACCTGTTTAATTAGGAAAACGTCAGGATGATAAATATATCTGGCTTGCATGTGGCCTAGTAATTTACATGAAGTTATTAATAGGTGCCTAGTTTTCCTTAAAACACATCAATTAATAAATGTCTGCAATCCGAAAAAAAAAAAAAAGTACACGAAAAATTTAAATAAAGTTTACTATTGCCAAAAGTGAAGTGAAGACACTGATACATATAGTTATTATGCAAAGACTCCCAGGGCAAATAAAAGTAATACATCAGAAAATTATATGGGAATGCTGCAAGGAATTTTGTTTTTACACAATTATTAACCTGCTTGTGGAAAGAGGATGTTTGCACGCAATAAAACAAACATATTGATGGAAGCATTCCTGCATGTCTGTAAACATTAAAGACAGATGCATGATTTTAATAAAGAGTTCTCACAGTTCTCATTTGGTGTACGCATGCTGCTTAGGCAATCATATCGGTTTCAAAGAACAGAAACCATTAATTATCAGCCGACCTGTACAACAACCTAAATTCAGCCCAGTTCATTTGTGATAGTCAGACAGAACAAAAGAACGCAGGCAGAGACTGTGGCTGCAACTGCCGATGATGCAGAGCAATTGTCAATGCATACATTAAAACTGTAACACGAGACAAGTGTTAATGTGTCAGCTCTATCACTGGTTTAAAAGTTAAAACGTCCAAATTGAACACACATGGCATAGAGGGAAAACAATTAACCTGGTTCCTCAACTAACAAGATGCTCTGCTTTCAATAACAACTCCAGCTGTCACATTACCATTCAAAGTGAATCTTAAAATAGAGTACTAAGGCACTAAATACCAAATTATAGTCAGTTTCAACATTCGGTATGTTGGTATGACATCTACTTTAACCCACTAGTAGTCTTTCTTCTTTGTTGTAGCAAAAAAAAAAAAAAAAAATCCACTCCTGTCAAAATGCAAACATTTGCCCTGGCGCCTCCTTCAAAATCTGTTCGCTGTTCCAATCCAAATGGCTGGAGTCATTTGAAAAACAGCTCAGGTTTAGCTTGAGTTCTGTCTAAACTTTCCAAAGGTATCAAGTGACATGAACAAATGGTGCAAGAAAAACAGAAAAAAAAAAAAAAACAGCTAGGAAACGTCTGGCTTTTTGGTAAACAGCCATGCAATACTTGGGAAAAAACAAACACGTTTTCAGGGGTGACTAAAGTGAGAGTCAGAAAAGTGTTTTTTGCTTTTTTTCTCCTGTCGAAACATCAGGAGAAATTACTCACTCGCTCTCTGGAAACACAGACATTACAGTGCGGCCAGCTGTCACCAGGGAAGAAGTTGCTGATGTGAGTCTTAGAAGCTGCTCCTCAGTCCCTGAGTCCAGCGCACACTGCAGTGTCTGGGCTCTCGTCTCAGCATGGTCAACGGCCCATGGCCTCCCTGGCCAGACAGACAGAGCCGTCGCCAAGAGCAAGGTCTAGTCATTGTGACTATCAGTTTATTTCCCCCCCCCCCACATATTTCTCTTAAAACGTAATACCAAAACCTCCCATGTTATAGTTTTCAGTCCCAAATTCTCACATTTTGTCACATTTGTCCTAAAAGCAATGGGATATTTTCTTATATATATCTTGTAGTCTTTAAGTAAATACAAAAAAATAGTTTAAAGATTCCTTTAACTACCTAGCCTCACACAAATTATACTAACTGTACATTCATTTCATTTGAGTCATTTAGACATGGCAAAAGGGGAATGTGTTTAAAGTGTGTGAGTAACGACTGTCACTTTAAGAAGTGTATGTGTTCTATAACCACCTCCGGTTACAAAATTAAATAAATATACACAGTATATGCACATAGACTTGCATGACAAGGGCATGGGGAACCATTAGTTTGCCTCTAGACAGTATAAGTAATGAAAGATAGGAGCTGCAAGCAATTCACTTTAGCCCTGATAGCGTAGTAAAAACAAATACGGAGCGCTGCAAAGTCCTGCAGATAAAGGCAGATTTAGATCCCAATAATCTATGACTGTGGAATACCAATCTCACAGACACCACAGTGAGATCTCGGCTCATAAATGAAGGCTCGATTGCTCTACATCCATTGGCTGTGAATTACAGGTTGTTTTCTTCCTTATCCCTTTTGGAATCGGTACAATTTCATTCACACACTGAGGGTATTTGGGTGGGACATAAAGCTGTATTGTAATGTGGAGATAAAGGCCTTATCCTGTCCCGGTGGAAGGTACACACTGGGCCGAGCTGTCAGTGTGGCGTGTTGGTGCACCGTCATGGTCACGAGACTCCTCTGACTTGTGTTCAGTAGTTTGTGGAGCTGGAGCAGTATAGTGAAGTGCCATAGGACCCCTGCATAAGGTGGAAACCCTGTCTGAATGGGGTCTTCGAGAGCTTGAACTTCTTTTCATGCACGTCTTCCTTTCCATCCTTTTCTCTGTCTCGGCCTTTGATCTTTCACATTTCCCTCTCTTTTACCCTGCCGATCTTCAAATCGCACTTCGTCTTCCCTCTCCTTCACTCTCTAGCTCTGACTGAACATCTGCTTCGGCTCTCTGGGGGGGTGGTTGGGGGGTGTGCACATGCATGGGGGGGTGGGGTGGGTCGTCCCATGACGAAGCCACTCAATCCGCTCGCAGTCTCTTCTGTCTCCGCCAGGGCTCTCCTGGGGCGGCGATTTTCTTTCCGTCAACAGATTTCAGCAAATACGTCTGTCACTCCTCATCGGCGGCGAGGGGGGAGGTGTGCGTCTCTCGGAACGCAAAACTAAAGGCCAACAAACTCCTGGTGACAAACTGCTCACTGAATGGCATCTAATGCGTTTATTTAACTTCTACATTCACAATGGCATCGCAGGGTTTAATTTGTTCTTTTCAATGTAACATTAGTTAGTTTTCACTTTTTCAGATTCTTTGGATACTGCCTTTATATGTTCAGTACACTGCCTCCAAAATTGAAGTTATTCCACTCAGATCTATATGAAAGCCGTTTTAAATCCTTTGAAAATTGAAATCGTTAATTTAAATTGAATTAATAAGCCCTTTTATCTGCCAAACGCATTAAGCAATTCTGTTTTATAACATCGCCATGGCTGACTTAATTGGAGAGAATAACTGAAGGTGTGCCTGTTCTCTGTAATGAGTCTGATTAGCCTATGGGCTCTCGTAATTGGAGACGAGCTAATTTGCCATAATGGATATGATTAGCCTATCAGCTGCATATGTGTGCGGAAGACACTCTACCTAACGTGCGATGTTATACTGTGGCAACCATTGATTACACTCCCAGCCCAATACAGGAGTTCAGAGGTAACCAGACCTGCTCCTCGGGACCTCAGGACTTCGGGACCTTCAGTTCTTTGTTGCAACTTAGTTACTCAATTGAATCCTTAAGTGGTTTAATTGTCATACAATTTTTATTATTGGTTTCAGCTCATTGTTTCAAGTTAATGTTAAACTTTTGCTAAACATAAGATCTGCAAATTATTATTTCAAATAATTACCTGATCTTTCATATGGTATGAAAATCAGAAGAGAGCATCTAGGACTAAGTTGGTGAAGCTGTAGATTTGTCACACGTTTATCTAGAACTACACTTAAATATCCTACTACTGACACCAATGTTACCCCACTACTAGAATATAGTCACTTTTCCCCACCCTTTCTGTATCAATATTGAAATACTACAGAGCCACTCGTTTTGAATCTATGTGTAGTAATTCTCTTAAATACATTTGAATCTGTTTGACCTTTCGAAACATGTATGTTTTAATAGTCAATACACTTAATTTCTTTAAACCATTAGCATCCTTATCTGTGGGCCTGAAAGCCTCCCTGCCTGGCTGGTGAGGTGCGCTGTGCCGAATGGAGGGCCTCACTGCTGTCAGTGCCGGAGTGAGAAATGAAGCCGTGTGTCTTTTTTCTTGTAAACAAACAGCTGGGTGTCTCTCTGACAAGGCCCTGAGAGAGAGAGAGAGAGAGAGAGAGAGAGGGAGAGAGAGGCAGAGAGAGAGAGAAAGAGAGAGACTGGAGAGGCACCGCAGCCTCACGAGGCTTAATTAACCTACATTTTACTCTCACAGTTGGCCTCCATCTCTCTCTCTCTCTCTCTCTCTCTCTCTCACCCACAGATGCACTGTCCTCCTCACCCCCTGGCCTGTCGTCGTCGAGGAACTGCACCCCAGCACTGCTCAGACATGGCTCCTTGGCCATCCTCACAGACGTGGACTAAACACAGAATTATGTTTGTTGTGGCCAAAAAAAAAAGAAAAGAAAAATCCCCTCAGATTCACATTATAAATCAACATGCCAAGCCTCGATAATGGCAGGAGTCTGGTGGCAAAACATTTTGACTGCTCCAGGGCCTGATTTTGGGCTATTTCTTTTAAAATCCCCTGGGAACCAAAACAATGACACAGCCGAGCTCCAGATATTAAACATTACGAACACGAGAGCCTACGAAATGAAGCCGATGTATTGACTGAAATCTGTTTGACTTAAATCTCGGGCAATGATTTGACACAACTATATGAAGAGAATTCGTGTGACTGCAAAGACACACATCAACATAATGTTATTCAGAGTTAGCTGGTTAATCACACAGGGCAAATATTTAAATACAATAAAATAAAATAAGTGAATCACCATAGTCTGGGTTGAGCTTTTTAAAGTTAATCGCTAAATACACAGAATCAGCGTTTTCATTCAGTACCTTAAATCAGTTTAAAGTGATAAATGGATTCATTTACAGAAGCAGCTGTTATAGCGCTGGCGTTTTTTTAAACTTGACTTCAAAGTTGTTGTTTTTCCTCACTTCTCTCAATGCCGGGTACAATGCCAGTACACTGGCACCATATGGCACAATCTGATTGTATTGCATCTTGATAAGTAGTTCATTATTTTCACAGTAGAAGGATAAACATGGGGAGCCCAGGACTTGATTGCTGAAAAACCGCCCCAGTAAAGCAGATTAACTGTTTGTTTAAGAACGCAAGATGATAGTGTATATCAATTTAACTTTTGGACCAGAAACGTTTCACTCATGGGCCAAGAAAAGGTAAACAATCATTCCAATGTTTTTTATGGGATGATATTAAAAGACTTGGCAGCACTGTATAATATTTTATCTATGAGGCACTCGCTATACCACAGTCTTTCTAGATCTCAAGGTAATACGAATTATATGAACTAGAGATGCATGCTTGATACTGGCACGTGCCACCTGGACATTAACTGAAATTATTTTCAGACTTCCAGTTAGCAACATCAATTTTCAAACCAGTCAGTTTCTGTTGCATTCCTGGTCTAACAAGGTTAAACTCAACTTCTGATCAATTCTCAGCCAAAATATGCAGTCTACAATGACTAAATGTAGTGGGTTTTAAAAAAGATGTATTTATTCAGGGAATACACAGATATAGAGATGGTCTAAAGCATTTAGTCACTTGCATGAAACAAAAAGGTTTGTGGTAATGCTAAACATCCATAGTACTTTATGTCATTATCTACAATTAGATGTTCTGATCTGAAGAACAGTCCTTTAAAACTTTATCCTTATATTACTCTTTATAACATGCAAAAGAAGGTATTTTAAGAACAACTGAAACCATAATTGTAAATTCATTATGGTGTTATTGCCATTAAACACAATAACCCTGTAAAAAGAAATGTTAATCAGTTGAATTTGTAATAAGTTACAGTTCAAATGGAGTGGAACCATGAAAAATTTGCTGAAATGAGTTAAAAACAATTGGACGTCGGCGAAGTGTGAAAATTCAATAGGCTCTGGAGGTACAGAACATAAACCGCTCTTGTATATATTATTATTTATAATTCTGTTATTGATTTTGACAAAATACCCACATCATTCGGTGATTAAAACACCATACAGGAGACTTGTGTGAATTATTCACTAAGAGAAAGTTTCATTTTTCACTCTTTCGCCGTATTAAAAAAGGCGAAATTTCCTCTGATTGTTGCTCAATCAGGAGATTATTAATAACTTGGAGCTATCAATGATGTAAAATGCTACACCACAATGGGACCTACTATACTGATTGAAGGAGGTTTATATTTGAAGCTTTTAAAAACCACCCTCCTTGGAGTTTTCCATGGCTTAGAGACTATGTAGTCCACCTCTTTACACAGTGATGTGGGCGTATGAAAAAGTCTTGTCTTGTGGTTGCCCATTCATTGGGGTTATTCAATAAAGCGGCATAATGTGCCTCTTGGATCAATACAGAACTAACAGCTGAATGTTTCATGTGTAATTTTCTCATAACAGGGAAAGGCTGGTTATACCAACTAGTTATTTTTCTTTATTCATAACAAATCTGAAAATATGATGTTGAATACTCTAATATCACACTAGGAATAGTCCATTTTATTTATTTCTTAGCAGACTATTTATTTCTTAGTCCATACTTAAATTTAAATATAAGAAGCGGTATTGAAGAATAAGTGTTTACAGTGTCATTGTTAGCTAGGTGGTCCTCTTCCTTATGATTGAGCCAAAGATATGGTGCCTATCATTTATTTGGAAATCCAAATATCAGTCAGCCATCAAATCCTGCCGATTGGACGAATACAGACTAATTCGCCCTCCTCATTAAAAAAAATACAAAAAATAAATCTCCTTCCTCCGAGAGGCTGAGAGGCCAGGGATCTCAAGGACAGGAGCTCAAGGAAAACCCCAGGAATGTGGGTCACCACGGAGACAGAACAGAGACAGCTGACCTCGCCAACTGCCCGCCGCTAATCTCTCACCGTTTGTTTGAGGGCTTGTCTTAATCACAACGTAACGGCAGGCCACTTTAGACAAGGAGCAGAAACTGTAGAGGGCCTTTTTCTGTGCTTGCCTGGTCTGTTGCCTGATCATGGAGGTGCTGAGGAAAAGATCAGGGCCTAGTATGGCAGGCCTGGCGGTCTCGGGAGGCCTGTCATTTGCCATTTCATCCCAGGAGTATGAAAGCCAGCCAGCAGATACACGCAGGCCTGAAGTGCGAGTTTGATTTGTGAACATACGACACATTAGTGTGCAGAGGCTGAGATTTGTCCTAGGGCCTGTTGTATCTGTCAGCTACCTTACTCTGTTATTTTGCTTGTTTATTACTTTTCCGTGTCTTCGAAAATCCGTGTCTACTATCTGCTTAGACATTCATTGGCCACGCTGGCTTACTATTTATGCAATCTGGGTCTAAAATTGGATATCCAGTAATACCATATCCAGTAAAAATGTAAGCACAAACATGGCTAAGTTCTTAGCAAACTTATTAATTATGTCTAGTGCATGATTAGTTTTCCCTGACAATCCTTTTATTTTACAACTTTTTTAGATCACCCAGTCACTCCTCAGTTTGGATACATGCCCCACCAGGGTCAGAAAATGCTTAATCTAGTGTGAAAATGTGATAATCAAACCCAATGCCAGCCTCTCCCAAGGTTGGAACAAATGACTGCTTTTCATTAATAAACGAAATCAATGCAAACAACAACAACAACAACAACAACAACAAAAAATCTAATCAAATTAATCTTTAACACAATCTTTAAATGAATCTGATAATAGCTGGATAAAGGCTGGGGCTCTAGCTGGCATCACTGAGTGTGTCATGTATTGCCTTTGGGGTGAGGAATTGACCAGCTATCCTTACATTAGCCTGTTCCTTCCCAAAGCTCCCGTTCGTCTGCTTAATCCCATGTTTTAGGTTCAACACCAAGCCCTACCCAGTGTACTCCAATTTTGCATGTGTGTTTTTAATTAAGTGGGATTAAAACTTGTCTTCATCAGAAATCCCCCCAGATCTCCTGCACTCTAATCTCGTCCGTATTTTAATTAAAAAGTTTCAGCTCAGCTCAGCACCCGTAATCCCCACAGTGTCCACCAGGAGGAGATATCATTTCACACCCTCCGCCAAGCCCCTCCATCCCCACACAACTTTCCAACATGTGCCAAAACCAGCTGCTAGAGTGGACCATAGGGAAACATCCTCAGTGCATTCATTTAAGACAGTTTGACCTTCACTGCAGATGTCCTCAAATCTCAGAAATGTTGCTTTCACATCAAACTCACACTCGTTGTGCCTCCATATATTCACTTGGGTCTCAAGTCAGGTGCCAAAATCCCATTATAACACTCCTCCGTCACTCGAAGCGACGCTAATGGTCAATATAAAATGCTACCACTATATATGTGTTTGACGCGCCTCTATTGTGTCAAAAATGCATTTGACTATATATTAAGGCAATGCAACAACAGAACTGTAAAGTTTTCATGTCCTGAGTTCTTGAATTATGCTGCTATTATTTGCTGCGGGGATGAGAGTAAAATATACTTTTCTGCTTCACCAATACACTTTGTGCAAGAGCCTATGACTCCCAAAGCCTTGAATGTGTCCAACCACTATGACATTACAGTGTATTTAAAAAGATGTTCCAGTGACATCTGAGACGAGATCTTCATTTCCCATGAAACATCTGTACTTAAAAGTAGAGTAGCCTACACATTCTTTAAAATCCTCCAGTTTAGTATGGTTACAAATGGACAGTCGTTCCTCCAGTGAAAAACAATTTGCAAGCGCGGCTTCCTCGGGCGACTACTTTAAAGGGGATAAAGCTCATTTTCGCAACAAGGAGTGAAGCATTTCAAGAAACGGCGGCTTTGACTGGCTGAGAGGTAACTGCGATTGTATGTCATGCATAGGCAAACTCAATTTTCGTTGAGCTTGTTCCTCCTTTAGTGGACTAAAGAAGAGTGGAGGAGAGGTATGTGTATCACATGAAAGAATATTGTTGAGCTTAGTCCCAGGGGAGCAGTCGCTGGGTTGCATCTCCATTTCGTTTAGTCTCTTTCTCTTTCCAACAGACACACACACACTTACGCACTTCCAGTAAACATGTCTGGTGGTTTCTTGACTGGCTCAGAATATGCTGCAACCAACAGTAAATCTTCCCTCTAAACAGAGTTACAGGTCAAGTCACATCTAGACCTTTATGGATATTTAAAGAGCACATTACAATGGCTGTTAACCATGTCATTCAAGCACATATCGCCATCAAAGGGTGGTTATAGACTATAGGTGTATTCCTTGAAGGTATCAATGGTAAAGGTCATATGAAGTTACTCGGCTAAGTAATATGTTTTTTGTCTTTTAAAAGGTCTTGTCTTGCGTTGACTGCTGTCTGATTGTAAATTAATTAGTAATAAATTGCTGTAAATTGTAAGTTTTAAATAAAAATGGCATTGACTGTTTAGGTCTGTTATCGTCGTGCTTTGGTTCATATGCATTGATTTCAAATACAGACAAGAGACCCAGGATGAAAAATATATGAGGCTTCCTTAAATTAGACAGCCTCACCAGATGAACTCAGTCTACAGAGGATGCCGAGGCCAAGACAACGAAAGCTGAGTATGCCCTGCATTTCCTAGACTCATTTTATGCAGGTAAATTAAGAAGGTTGATTTTCTCTCAGTGGTAAATTGATGGCAATGTGGCATTCTGTCTTAATTGTCAGAAAAACCTGGTTTGAGCATCAACTGGTGACTTCTCAGATTCATGTATTACCATAATCATTGTGTTTATAGACAACCATCAGAAGTCCTCAATGTTCAGTAAGATACGCCCTGTGACAGTTCTTTTTCAATAACTCTTCATGTAAAGCATCCATAAGACACTTCTGGTTTATTAGACCAAATGAGAAATGTTTGAAGGTTGTGAGAAGTGCTTGAAGGTTGAAGAGGTTTGAAGATGTCTGAAGGGGTGCATGAACTGAAGTATGGAAGATGCATCTCAAAGGTTAAGTTGCAAATGAATTTTAACTGTCTGCTTCCTGAAAAAAACTAAACTTGATAACCACGCAGGAATAGTGAAGTTTGCATAATGAGAGAGCATCTTAATATCCAAGTTGAGTATAAATATAAAATATACATATGTGAGGTAAAACAGGTGAGCAAGTTTCACTGACCAGCTACTTTTGCTCAGATGATGACACTTCAGCTTGTTGTTCCGAATATTTGTTTCATGTAAATGTACTGATTGAGTGGTTTAAAAAATCTGGACAAATTCCATGAGAGGAATGGTTAAAGGCAGTTATGTTATCAAAAAAATAAATACATGTAGAACTGAAGAGGCTTCTATTGTCAAGTATCCTGAGTTTTAAGTAAATGTTTCTCTTTACATTCAAAAATGTACGGATGCCAGTGAATGAATTTGATTCTGATCCCGAGAGCAAATTGTATAGAGGTCTTCTTATTTAGCAAATCATTGATTACCTTTGTCATGTGCACAGGCTGCCTTCACTGCAAAGCCTTTGTTCAGTCTTGATGGTTTATTTGAGTGTCTGTCCTTAGCAGGGGCAGCAAAGCTAGAGGTTATTTGCCTCTGTCAGAGCATGTGAAAGAGATGTATATTTTTAGATTCATAAAAATATAAATGAGAGTCTTGAATGAAGCCAGTTTTAACTACAAATGCGATCCTTACAACTAATGGTTGAAGAAAAAAAAATGTTGCCAGGATGTTCAGAAATCATGTTATTGTACTTAAAATGAGCATTACCCAATCACATCTGCCCAATCCATATGGACGCTGTGAATTCCTGCCATGTGGCATCTCCGAGGACATCTTCGGAAGTGGCACAGTAGTCTCCAGTGGTAGGGGAGGGGTAATTATATCAAATAAATATGGAGGTATAGACAGCTGTTTTGTTCAAAAGCAGTCCTTTTCCCTGTCAGCAAGAGGGACAGTTATTTTCCAGATTATAGTGGTGTGGGGGGGAGGGGGTCAGGCTGCCTCTGCATTACGGGCCGTCTGACTCCATTCTCCACACTAACAAGGCGGCCTAATCCCTGTGATCCCCCTTTTTCACAGATGTCAGCTGTTTCCCCAACAGCCGTCACATCTACCGAGGCAAGGCTTTAAACCCAGCCCCCCATCAAGCCTCTCTTGTGCCCCCTGGTTTAGATTCGTTTTTCAACCACGCTTATTTTCCGCCAACTCAATCCCCAAAATATGCAACAAGAGTTTTAAATCCCTCCTTCCTTCCCAGTACTGCAGCATGGTTACACTGTTGCCCACTGCCCTAGTGTCGTCTCTTCCCATTTGGTCTCATCGCTTCACCCCCTACCTCTCCGCCCTGATGACCATTAACCTTTCAGATAAACTGCATCCTCCTGGGCCGTTGCTATTAATCACAAGGTCTCCACAGACTCCTTCTCAATGCAACCACTAGGATGCAGCGCCTGCCTCACAGTCTCGCTCAGCTCTAACCTCTAGGCAACACAGACTCTCTCCTAGTCCCTCAGCTATAATCAAAGAGTTTCACATTCAGCAGTTCAAACAAGAATGAAGATAGTGGAAAAAAAACAAACAGACAAAATCACGGAAAAGACGAATTTCTATGCTTAGCAGTAGAGTTGGGGGGGGGGAGTTGTCTGCACACATTAAAAGCTTCTGTAGACAGAATGAAACACACAAGAGGATGAGATTTTATTGTCATTAGAATACAGTCTGACTTTTCTATTAACTGTTTGCTAACCGAGAAGCATCAGCTTTATAGAGCTGTAGTACAAATCAGAGCCGCTGTGAGAAGTTCATCTGGATGCATCTCCGTGTGAGGGGCTTGAGGTTGGGCTACCAGCTGAAGTGCACAACGTCGTGGCATCAAGAGAGAAGGATGGAGCGAACGCTGTGAAGGGATGCAAAACGCTTTATGAAATGTCCTAGACAGAAAGGATGGAAATATAAATTGTACGAATGGAGAAAGGGAGCAGGGGGAAAGACAGCGGGGGAAGGAGGAGAAGTAGATGAGAGAAAGGGATGAGGGAAGAAAGAGAGAGAGAGAGAGAGAGAGAGAGAGAGAGAGAGAGAGAGAGAGAGAGGGGGGCATCAGGAGAGCAAGTCAGTAGAAGGGATTGAACGGCAGCCCGAAGAACAGCCAGAGGCCTATCATTAATTGGCAGAGCACAAAGCGGCTGGATGACCACCAACCAGGACTAGCAGAGATGACCAGGGGCTCGCTGGGCATCGTGCCACATGGCATTCCCACACTGCAGCCAGGGCCCACTCCCAGCATCCCACAGGCACTCCCATCTGCTCGGGCCTGCGCCATCGCTCCCCAGACCTCATTAAGAGTCCTGCTACGGCGCTCACACACGGCGGCAACAGCCTGCTCCAGTAACAGACCAGGCTGACACTCTGAGGAGGTTTACAAACCAAGAGAAAACAAAAACAAACGCACTGGGCCCGTGTTTGTGTAGGACGGTGCTCAGCTGCTGGCGGTTTGGCTGGATTACACCTTAATTATAATCCAATCCAGCGATGGAGAACCCGAATTAAAGTTAATAGCAATCCTGCTGCCAATAATAAGACTTGACGCACTGGAGAAGCTTGAGTCACTCATAATCGCACATCTTGTCCCGAAGCTTGCTCTCATTTTTACTTCCCATTTCCTGAGTGATGTCTCAGCCCTAAGAGGGTTCATTTCTGGGCAAACAGGTAAAAAATACTGAATATATGTAATGCCATTCAGAAAACAGAAAGCCGTCACAATGCTACTTTTTGAAGTTTTATTTTTTTACAGAAATCATACGGTGTTGACTGCACCGGACACAATCGGCTGATTTTACATTAGGACGGCCACGTACCGTTAGTAGCAAGTAATACAATAAACATTGCTGGAAACACTGCATGAGGGGGCAATGTAATGGAAGCAGCTTTGTGTGAAAGCCACAGATGAGTGAGATACCTTGAAGGAAGCAGACAATAAATGATGAAAGGGTTTTGTGATTACGCACAGGACAGATTCATTGGCTTTAACCCACTTGTATGCACTGCACAGTTCAGCAGTCTCGCCATGGTCATCTTTCCATCTCCGTGTTAATCTTTCTATTTCTTTAAACAATTGGCCTAGTTACACTATATCCACAGAGGGACTGTTTATACTTCTTCCCTGATTTTGGTACGCATTATCGAGAGATAATTCGTCCGAGGTGCTGCACCCTTTACTGAAGGTGAAGGTGTAAGACCACAGAAAGTAGCAGAGATTTGTATTTTTCTTTGACAAAGAAAAGGAGTTTTAATTACACGAGGCCTCCTGCTATATTTTAAATCTGCTCTGTTAATTAGGCCTAGTACTTCAACCACAAAATGACACGTTCTTGCCGATTAAAAATGACAGAAAACAAATCACATAGGATTTAAGAAAATCTCCTGCAGGATATAAACCTGTACACCACTATTTTATAGGATTGTAATGAAAGAAATGTGTGTTAGACCTCCTGTCTTGTTAATTAAAATTCCCTGTCTGTCCTGTTGATCTCAGATTCAATTAACAAAGAGGTGTATAGTGACATTGTCTCCTTGAACTGCATTCGCCGCTATTTGTAAAACTGTTACAAATTGACAGAATTTATATTTCTGAAGGTTTGTGGGTTATTTTCCTCTATTCTTTTAAACTGCCATTTCTTCATTAGCACAATGGTTATAGCCAGGAATGCAGTACAGTATTTATCTAAAAGCATTACAGACATTATTCAAGGTTATTACGGAGACTCATCGTCCAAGTAGAAAAAGTTATAATCACAGATTGTGCATGCGTTCGGTAGTCTTGTCAATGTGCTGCTCTTTACAAACCCTAACACAATGGATCAACTCGAACACCTCGGTCTCCACTGTGGAGAAATACAGCACAACACTCACAATGTAAAAATAGCATCACATAGCAAGACAGTGGGAAATATGGTTATTTTTTCAAGAAATGTGAATAACAGTTCCAAAAACATGCTCTCTCAGTATCAGACATCTATCAGCTGGGAATTTGAAATACTAATAAGAAAATACTACTAGTTACTACTACTACTACTACTACTACTACTAGTAATAATAATAATAATAATAATAATAATAATATAGTAGAAAATATTACCGTATTGACCCGGACATAAGAAAAGTTTTTAAAGAAAATAACCTTTTAAAAAATACAGCTCGTCTTAAATTCATTGACTATTCTCCAGGTCAAGTCGGGGCTGTTGCCAAATGACACAATTTGTGTTTGCAGTTGAATGAGGCCTACTTCTGAAAATGGATAAACCTATCCTGCCGTGATTATGTGCAAAGGAGAGGATGGAAAAAGGGTCAATTATCAAAGGAAGGAAGGAGTTATTATGATGCAAATCTTCAGATCATGGGTGTCAGAGAAGCTGAAGTATCAAATAAGAATCGTGCAACTAAACACATTGGTGTCACTGAAAGCAAGATTAGACAATAGCAGCACGGGGGAAAAAACATCTGCTTTTGAATGCACAGTCTCAGAGGAACTCCTTTCATGGAGCTAAAAACAGTCGTTCTTTGTGATATTACCATATTGGAATACAAACCTAGATTTCTGAATTACAAGCAACTATCAGAGCTTTGCTGGATCAGAAAATCGTATCACTGACACCAAAAAGTAAAATAAACATTTATGTTTCCCCATTGAGTGCAGTATTATCAGTTGGATACAAGGGGGTACATTTTTAATTTTTAAATTAGGTTGTCTCATTTAAAAGGTCGTCTTAAATATGAGGCCATCCTATAGTTTGGCCAATATGGCAATTGAAAATTACATGTCTATATTGTATTTTCTAAGGTTAACCAGCGGAGGCTTCGTTTATGAATTGAGTGCCAACTCAGAATTTTTGTGAATAAAAGCCATCTCAAAGCCAAAGATGGTTTGACAAACAATTGAAATAGAATGCAGCAAAATGCTTCCCCACCCTCGAATCATTGCTCTGTTAATTTGCACTGTAGTTGCTGCAGCTGCATCTATGTGGGACCACCATGAAACGCCGAGCTTCATGACAGACACGGCTCCTCAATGCCTGGAGGCGCAAGTGCCACCAAATGAGCCACCTGTACCTTTAAAGCACAGAGCAAAACTGTACGCAGAGCAGCCTGCTGTTGATTCACTGGAATGCCATTGAAGACGATTGTACATGAAGGATTCGCCCTTTGGGGAAAGCATTTACAAGCCATCTCCCTCCTGACCCTTATTGACTTTAAGAGATGTCCAGCAGACAAGAAGAAAAAGAAGATTAACTTGAAATGCAGTTAGGAAAAAAGAGTCCCCGAGATGAGCAGGAACTCGAGAGCGTTGTGTGCCTCGGTACTACCCAGTTAGATGCGCACTCACTTAAACACACACACACACACACACACAAAGGGAAAAAAACTTGCCGGTTTGGAATGAAAAAAGGCAGACTTCATTAAAGCGATTTCATCACAGTCTGACAGAAGCATATTTATTGCCGTCCTATTGCTGACCATTACGGGCCCAGTCGAGCGTGGCTTCATTATGAGCCCACAGGACCACTAATGAGGACCAAATCCCTCCAAGTGGCTCTCAGTGACACTGGACCGTGTAAGCATAAAAAGAATACACTGGAACGAGCAAACAAATAAATAAAAATTGAGGAGGTTTTAGCCGCGTCGGCTGTCTTCACGGTCCTTATTCCCTCCGTCCTCTGAGGGTCAATTCGCACATCGCTTCTCTCTCGCTGCTCGTTTTCTGTTAACGCTGGTATCCTGCCTTCCCTCTCTCCCCCTCCTCCCCCATCTCCTCCTCCTCACCCCACTCTCTGAGGTACAATTTACCAGCGGTGCCCTGTTTTTTATGAGGTGACAAATTTGCTGCTACAGAAGAAACTACTGAGCAGTAAACAATGGACCCATGTAACCAGAAAGAGAAAAAGAAAGCAAATACTGCCCCCCTCGTGATGATATGTTTAGGAGTTGAAAACGTCAATAAACACTTTTGCTCTGCGTCTACGGAACAGAGGATAAAAAGTGGAGGGGGCCCGAGAGGGTGCTTATTGTGTTTAACAAGGAGACAGTATCATTAAATGTAGAAAAAAGAGAGAAGAGGGTTCTGTGAAATGGTTACAGCTGAAGCACTGAAAAGCAGGGTGATCTGATGCAGTCATTTGATATGAAGTTATGAAGTTAAAGTTACCATTTGTAATCATACTATTGTTAATAGAGTTTTTGGTCCAGCGAAAGATGGGCAATGGCCCCCAGAGAGAGGTGTTTCTGGTCCAGTTGTTATCGTTGAAGAGTTACAAGTTCCTAGGTCTTGGGAGACCGAGGGGGCCTGCTAACACTTGCCGAGAAGTGTGGACGCAGTGGGTTAAACATTTTTTTTTATCAGAGAATGAGTTAGTCAATGAAGCATCACCTTGTCCAGCTTCCCGGCCGTCGCTGTAGACAGGAGGCCTCTGCACTCCCGAGGTGTTGCCTTCACTGCAGAGGTGTGAGGGGAATGGCCTGCTCGCATTAACCAGGTTGCGAGACAGGCACCAGAGTCCCACACGGAGCAGAGCGAAAGGCACAGCATTTCCCATGAGGCCATTCAGGAGAGAAATCACCATCCAGGTCACTAAGGGTTAACCACGAATGCGCTCTGTAAAACACCTCCATCAATTACCAGCGGTTTCACAAGAGACATACTGCAGGTGACCTCTAACCCCTCCCCCCCACACTTTCCCTGCTGCCACACTCCAAAGCGTCCATCAATTTACTGCTCAGAACAGGAGGTGTTGCGAAGGAGTGGGGGGGGGGGGTTGAACCGGTGTGCCTGACACACACACTGAGATCAGGATGACTAAAACAGAGCTCGAAAGCTACCATTAAAATGACACTGACATCCCTATGCAATCCTCCAGTGGATTAATTCTCCTCTATAAATCAAGTCGAAGCTGTGGCTGTGACAGTGGCCAGAGCCACCATCTTGTAACTCCGTGTAACTGCCTGTCCCTTTGCGCAAAAGTTGACAAAATTATCTCTCACGCTTTCTTTAATGAGGTAAACAGCTCTTCTGGGAGTCACTTTATGTGTCTAACTTTATAGGAGTTTGAGCTATTCCAGGTTTAATTGTGATCTTAATTAAGGCACACTGGGATTCCCCATAGGCACACCAGGCATCATTCGAGCAATTATGGCACAAAGAAATACTTACGATGCAAATGAAACTACACTCTATTTGCGATTTTTTTAACACTGACCCAGCTAGGCACTAATCTGGGACTAATTCAGCTGAGATAACAATACACAGTCTGTGATTTGTCAACAGTTAATCAGGGCCTCCTCACTATGCCACTGATGGCCTACCTCATACTCTTTCAAAAAACATCCTCTATTTCGAAATGTGTTTTTTCTTTTTTTAAGTTTAATTACTCAGTGCACTAAACAAGCCAAACACGTGTCATGTATAATGCTTTTCTGCAGTGCTTATTCATTATTAAAGTTCAAACTCATTCTTTTTCATTCTAAAATTCACAAACAGCTCAAGTGTTAAAATTGTCCAAGAAATAATTCACTTCTTAACAGCACTCCGATTAATTATAGTCTACACCCCCACTCCCTGTGTTGTATATAAAAAAATCCCTCCAAGCTAGCAAATTTTATGCACATGAAGGATTACATATTGTGAGGCCGTGCTGGGCGGTGCCGTGAGAAACCGCCCCCAACTGCCCTGCTCCTCCCTGGATCCCTGGGCCAGGAAATTGCTTCGGCAACACCTGACCTGCTGTTCCCTCCATGACTGGCTCCCACCCCCCGATATTACAGGAAGGGACAGGCTTGTTATCGAGGACATCCCGGGAGTTAGAGCGAGCTAGAGACAGAGAGCGAGAGAAGAGTAGGATTGGAATAAAGCTTAACGGATTGTATGTATGGACTTTTACTATGGCTTATATTATGGACTTAAATTGGTTTCTGAGTGTGTTTGTGTTTATGTTAGTTACTCGTGTAGTGAGGGATGTATGTATTTAGTTAGGCTCGAGAGGAGCTAGGGTGTTGTTTATGTTTTTGTATGTCTTTGGGTTTGATCACCCACACACTGTATAATAAAAGCATGTCTTTTCTCCATACACCGCTTCTGTGTTCCCCAAACCCCGCCCTGGAGCCCAGACACTGGTGTCAAACCCCACTCGGTGTCACAATAAGGAATGTTGTTCTATAAAGCCTAATGTTGATCGTCTACGTGTTTGCTGGTTGTGTTTATGGTATAATAAGCCCTTGGGGTTGGTAAAATCTGGCAGGCTTGAGAATGTTTATTATTTTTTTCAAAACACTGTTGTGGGCAAAGGTTTTCTTCTGCCAAAATCAGTACTTGGACAGTTTTTGTTTTGTGAGCTTTTCAAACAAGAGTAAACCTGTCACACTTTGAGCCAAACAATGCTCCTCAGACCTTCAGTCAAATAGACAGGACATGTCTGACACATTCTGGTGTTCTTGGAAAATGACACAAACTTCAAATTTACTGCTGCAATGTTACCCGGCTCGCACCCATTTGGAATAAAAATTCTCACGCCATTAGCTTCAAAAATACAGCCTTGTGCAATTTCACTTAGCAGCCCTTACCACACAATCCAAATTTGATTTGCTATAGTATTTACGCTATGAAGTTGCACACAGATGGATCTCGAGACACTGTTTATGGGAATAAAAGAGAAATTCAATAACGAATGAAGAATGGGCAAGGGTAATAAAGCATATGTTAACGCCAGAGTAGACCGGGCTGGTGTTCACGCTCTCTGGGGACCCTGCGCTGAACTTCGAGGCCTAGAGAACTTAGCCTAATGTCTGACTGTCAGAGTGAGCACTTTTGCTACCGATGACAGATAAAGAGCCAGCCAGCCGCAGGAAAAACTCACCCCCGATTTTTCTGGACAAGACAAAGAAGGTACTTTTGACCTTGAGCCCTAAACAAAATGTTTTTCTGTTGTCATTTTTTTAGACAACAGCAGTATTGTGCCTTCCTATTTATTGATCGATTTTTACTGCAGAATTTGGAGCTTGGCTACGTGGAAAGCACAATATTAAAATCGGTTAATATTAAGTCATAACAAGGGGAAAACACAAAAGGAAAGTATAAAATAACAAAGAAATGAAATTCCCCGCATTTGATGACACCTTCGATTAACAGAAACCAGTCGTACAAATGTCGCAAATTCCGGGAGCTCAGTTTAAAAATGTCAGAGAAATTGGGATGGGAGTCTGCACATCTCCGTACAGTCGCTCTGTGTGGGGATCATTATGTTCGGATGACTGGCTAAAGGATCATCAGTCAAATATTAAATCAACTACAAACACCTTGTCAAAGTGCTCTAAACCGAGAGGAATGTAACGGGGAGAGGAGCAATGCTCCGTCATGCTTGGCGGGGCTGCAAAATCTCTTCCCCAGGGCTGCTTGTGCAAAGGCTGAAGGGGACGAGGATAGGGGGTGGAAGAGGCAGCCGGGGGGGGCACCAAGTGAACACCTAACCCTGCAGTCCAGTCCAGCTAACACAGGAGTCACATCGGTCTCATTCTGCTGGATTTCTGGCAACTCAGTTCCAGGTGGCTGTTATTTACTATACATTTCTTTTACATCACCAAACTCACTCGTCCTTCGATCTCACAACTAAGCTCAACCACTTTGTTTAAAATGATTTTAATCGTCTGACCGTTTAATTGCTGCGATTCCAAGAAACGGCCTTTCCTTTAGACTCCGCCACTCGACTAAGTAATTACTTTTAAAAAGCAAATTTAAGGCGGCACTTGTAGTACCAGCCGCGTTGGCCCTGGGCAGTGCTTATTAACATTTCTGTCAGTGGGCATTAGTTTTTCCCATTCCTGATTATACTTCATTATTTTTAGAGCCTGGTGCGGAGAGGTGGGGTAGGCACCACAATTCGTCTCCACACCAACACCAGCTTTGTCATAAATGGGACAGACCGGAAATGAAGGAGCTGCCGAAAGCCTGGGAAATTCGGATCAATCTTGAGTTTCCTCTGATGTCGTCTGCAGCACAAGAAGTGGGTCAGAACCCGCCCACCTCCATCTGATGCCAAGACATTGCTCGGATGCCGAGTAACCTGTAGCTCTCGTGTGTCAAGCTGTCAGAAACTCGGTTTGAAGGAATCACCGCGAGACAGCACTCACCTGCACTCACCTGCACCGAAGCCAAAACACACGCTGCAGGTGAGAGGATATTACACGCTGTACACAAGAGGCCGCCTGCGGAAGAGAGAGACGGCATAACGCTCTTGGCTAGGGCCGAGCACCGTGCGCTCAATCAGTCCACACTGAGAACCCTTCATTAACCATTCCTGCTGCCGAGATGCGATTGAGCCGGCTGCTGGCAGACTATCATTAAAGCAGCACGCTCTCCCGACGCCGCCTCAGTGCTGTGGAGTCGTGGACAGTGGCGGGAGCCGGGGTTTTATTGTGTTATCATCTCCCGCTAGGGGCTCAGCTGGAACACTCTTAAGTAGGTTCACTTCATGGGATGCCAACACAGCCACAACTCCCTCTCAATCTCCATTTCACTCTCATGCTCCTTTCTAATGGGAGGAACTGAAATTAGTCTCCTGAGGACTATAAAGACTCTACTTTGTCTAGGCTGTCTAACGATCAGTTCTCCTGGTCACTCTGAACCAGTTTTCCCTGTCCCTCTAGAAAAAATAAAAATATATATAATAAAAAAGGATAGGTAGACCATGGAGGTACTTTATCCAGGGAGGTTTGAAAATAAAGTATATTGACTGAGCAGGAGACGGTGATGAGCTTCTTCAAACATAATGGCAAATACGGAAATGTAGTCTGAAGACCATTGCTTAAATTATACGAGCAATAGCAGCTTGGAAAAAGTCTCTGCAGAACGCTTTAATTTCACATTTCCTCCCTTCAACATCCTCACTGCAGACCTACACCAATGTACCCATCTGCCAGTGCTATTACAGTACATTGAGAAGACACTTTGTATTGGAGATCAACTCAACCATTTGTGCACGTCCTTATGGAGGCAGGAGGTTGCGTTTTTTTAAGTCAAGTGGAGCTGAGTTCCTTTGCCCCCACGGATCTGTGATACGGGGGTAGTTGATAACATATGAACCGAGTGCATTAACCCCACTGCACACTATTAAGCGCTGGGGTTACCCTGCAAAACGGGAAAGTACATTCTGAGAATTGAACCTGCGTGCTATAACCCTCCTCACCGGAATTAGACTAATACACTGCATTAAAGCTCTATTAGCATACTTATCGGAGAGAACTTTTTTATTAGTCACTTAAGACTCCTGGCAAGCAATTTCATTTATTATGGATTTGTTCCAAAAATAAACACTGGTACATTTGTTTTCTGTTATACATAGACACACACGTTCATGCATGCATTCAAAAGACATATCTGTCTATTTGTCAATCGACTTGTTTGTCTACTTAAATAACCAAAAAAATCCCACTGCATGCCGGCTTTGATCCAAGATAAGATTATTTGCATCCATACAGCAAAGATCTGTTTTACATAGTCAACATAGATTTTAGTTTGTTGTTCCAAGTATTTGAAATTATTCCTGCAGTAATTGTGTTACGTAATAACATTCTCATAAGCGCTCAATTTAAATTATTGTGTGCCATCAGATACTTGTACGTGGAACAATTCTGTCAGATTAAATGCCATGGTTTTAAAACATCACTATTGATTACTGGTCCGAATCAAACAAAACAAAATAAAAATATTACTGAATAATATTATAACAATAATAATATTACCAAATGTATTTTCACACAAAACCCTTGTCTGGTTACAGTGGCTAGCCACCAGAGAGATCTGGGTGGACAGAGGCTGGTGTTCAATACAAGTCTGACAAACAAACTGACAGAAGAGGAAAGGGCCTCGTACTAGATTTAACGGTTGAAGGTAAGTCAACAACAGCTACATCCAACGCCGCTCTCTAGAGCCACAAACATGACCGTGTGCTACAGAGCAACACACTGTAGAGCCCAGTCAACACTGACAGAAGACAACACACTGCTAATAAATTGAATCATAGGGCTACAAAACTCATCTCTTTCTGTTAAAGGGAGAAAGGATCCGCATCTGGCTGTTTCCTTCACATTTTCTAAGCAAGTGAAGCCAAGAGGAGCAACACGCCTGCAACGGCCTAGTCCTCCAAGTCAGTACTGACAGAGCACAACACGGCCTGAACTCTGGACTTTCAACAGAGCACAAAAAAAAGTGTAAGCATGAAATAGATATATACAATTACTCTGTGACCAGTACATGGTTTCATTTCTAAAAGCGATATACCTTACAGTGTGTGAAGTTTTATTTTTAAACAAATATTTGTGGTATCATGTGGGGAGAAAAAACAATGGCCTCCTGATTGTTTACTTCAAGTTAATTGCAGGGTTCAAAGTGCAACACCACAAAAACCACACTCAACAGCTAGAAATAGTTCTGAACCATCCAGAGAGAAAAAGCCAACAATTGACTCAATGTTCAAGTTTTAAATGGCGGTATTGCTACACATAGAAAACTATTTCATACTTCACACACACACACACACACATTATATATATTTATTTATATATATTACACACTTCTTTCCACCTCTTGCAATTTTATTTTGCTCCATTGGCTGTTAAAAATGCAATGGCGGATAGTATCGCACAGTGCAACACAGTACAAAAATGATTCCCCAAGAGAGGGACTCACAAAAACAGGCAGTCAGATGAAATAGAGCCAGCAAAAAAAAATTAAAACACACACACAAAAACATGCACACACTTCTGAAATTTCCCAAGAGAGGCATCTAATATTTTTATATATATATATATATATATATATATATATATATATATATTGCCATTGAATTCCTGTTTGAAGGAGTGTGTGTGTGTGTGTGTGTGTGCGGAGGGGGGTTGTATTTGGGGGGACTGAAGGAGGCCCCTGGAGCGTTGCAGTTTACACTCCTGGAGCCGGGGAAGGCAGATCACACAAAGCAAAAGTGACATCAAACAGTAGGAGGGTCCCAGCTGATCCAGCCTGGCAAGGCTCTTGGTCCTGATCAATATTGAGCACGAGGCATAGAGGAGTGCCCATGCTGGAGCGAGGTGGGCTGCTGTGGGACAACTGTCAGAGAGGATGAACGCTGTACACACAACACGACGAGCAGAGACCCAGCGGACGAAATCCCAACTGCACCAAAGGAGTGTGTACCACTAATACACAGCGCTGCGCCACAGTCTGTGTTTTCTGACATACATCAGTGATTGAAGTTTTGTTTTGGTATTTTTTAATATACACACACACACACACACACACACATTTTGTAAGGGTTTACTGTCTGTTTATCATGACAGATTTACAGCAGGAGGTTAATATTATCCACAATGCTTCTGTGAGATGTCTCTGAAAGGTAAGAGGCTGGAAAGTTAAAATCGTATGGTTTGTCTGTCCATCCATCAAGTAGATAACCAGGTCAGGTACGGCTTAGAAGTTGCATTACACTGGAAACCTTTTCATCGCTATCGAAGCAAAATGGAAAATGGCTTGCCGGCCATGTTTTTCCACTGATAAACACACACTCACTTGGAGAGGGTGAATAATTCAGAGAGGCAAAAAAGGCACAGTATCCCATGACCGGATTTGCAAACGGCAGTTCCAAATTAGTTCACAAACCCAAGGATCAGAAGGCTTTGCCTAACCTGCTGATGAGCACAGTGCTATTTTAAGGACTGGGCTGAAGGTTGAGGGTCAGAGGATCTTCTGTGCATCATCAGCTACATCGGGTAGCGCTTCTAGACCACTTAACACAATCCACCACTTCAAACATTTAATATAGTGCACCAGAATTCATAGCGATCGCAAACACACTAACCTAGCAGGAATATAACAGAACCAGGGTGGACATTTCACTGAAGTATTTTGTTTTGTTTACTTATTCGAGACGATGATGTGTAGTTTATTGTGTGCTTCAGGAGAGTTTTAAACCTTGCCAGTGGAGAAGTGTAATTGATTACAGCAAGAAAGTTTTTGCTGGTGCACATGAATGAATTTGCGGAGTACAAACTTCTCTACACATTAGAAAGAGTTAAGCTCCTTCTCCTTGTCTGAGTCTGTTGTCTGTGTCTTTATGAATGTCTATTCAGTCGGTATAGCAGAAAAACAACAGTCAATAGCTCCCAGAGGAGAAACGGGAAAAAATGAAAGTGTTGCTTGATTCGGTTGTGGGAAAAGCACTGGCAAAGTGGCAGACTAGATCTTTCTTTGTTTGTGTTTTTTTGTATACATAAAATGTTTATACACATAAACCCACCGGGATAAAACATGTCTCTTACAGTGACAGTCTGTTTGCAGGGGGGGAAAAAAGCACAGTTACAAATCAGTCAAAACTGTAAAACACAGAGGATCATTTTAAAAGCCGTTTTCTTCCCAGCTCGGTTGGGACACTACTTTTTAAAATTATTTTCTCTTTTCAAACAAATCCATTTGAGCCCCGGCCTGGTTATCTAATGGCATTGGCATCCCAGGAATGAGAGCGTCCAACTCTAGGCCTCAGCAGCTCAAAGTACCCCGTCCACCAATCTCATGTGATTGTTAACAGTCCCAGAGTCGTTCCCCCTTCAAATCTCACCTTTATGCTACCAACTCAAGGTCACGCTGCCCTGTTATGTTCAACCAACTGACTGTGCGGCTTAAAAGGCCAACGTCTCATAAAAGAAAAAGGGCCATTTTCAAATTACAGCGACTTGAATTTTATGAATTTCTAATTCAGCGAATATGTCATAGCTGGCGAATCAGCTTAAAAGACTGAATTTGCCTTTCATTCTTTTTCACTGCCTTTTCACTTTTTCACTCACAAAAGCGATTTCTTTTTCTCACCAGCCTGAAAGTTGATTAAACCCAGCCAGTGCAATTTTTGAAAGGCCTAAATGAATGTGTTTCCTCTCCAAGAGTAATATTGGTCTGTGATGTGGCTTATCAGACATTAACATCCAGGCTAAGAGAAGTTATTTGGCTTAGCTTATTGACATTTTCTTTTTCTTTTTTTAACCCTTCTCCCAGATCTTTCCGTCAGCCTATAATCACAGCCCAGTGAAGTTGCTCAGCCCCTGGAAGAAGCGCTTAGAATTAAAATTATTAGATTGCATCGTCTTGCTACTCCAGAAGCAGTGTGTGGGCAGTGAAAGGAGTTTAATAAAATGATGGGCCTAACAAATCTCATTTCTCTAACAAGGTTAACCACTTCGCTTACCCATGACATTAATAGGCCTTTCACTTTACTCTCCCGAGCTAAACACCTCAGTGGCCAGAACTGCACCGGCTTTGTCCTTCACTGTCTAGTGTTTCTTTCACTAGCCAACAAAACCACAATATTTGTCTGAAGAGGTTGAATCTTCTCCTAAATTCAAGGAAGCCACAGATATGAAATCGCTTTGCAGATGTTCTTTAGCTTGTTGTCTGAAAGACTCTAGTGTCATTCAAACATAAAAATAAAAAAATATCCAACAGGCAAACAACTATTCAGTGCGTTAACTTGGCTCACAGTATGGAAAACTTGCACATAAGAGTAGGTAATTTTCAATTAGTTTGATTAATTTTAAAATCAAAATCAAGGTCTTAGATTTGAAGTATGCTTCAAGTGTAACATTGAATTTCAGATTTAGTATGTGTACTGTTTCTTTTTCTTTTGGTTCAGATTCCAGCAGAGACACTTTCATCAGCTGCAGATCCTCTACAAACTATGATAAAATAAAAGTGTCTCTTGCAAAAGCAACTTGACCCCCTTCCCTTTAAATGTCATTATTGCATTGGTTATATAAGACATTTGGGAAACCTTTTAAATCCCACCTCGGTGTTGTAATTTTAAACACGAGGGCCCAAATCCCTCCCAATTCCCTTTAAATGTCACCTTCTCCCCACAATAAAATATTACGGTCCCCCCATCCCTTTAAATCTCTCTGGATTTCCACAGTGAAATAAACAGGCCATTAGTTGTTGCTGATGGCCAGACGAGAGGCCAGGAAAAGGTTCAACTCCCATCAACGTGCCAATTAATCAATTAGTAGTAGCAAATCAATACCCCTGCTCAGACGGCAGCTTGACAGTGCTCAGGTGTAATTAAAATTGTAACTATTGGCAAATCAAGACGGATGGGGCTCTCTGGCTCAGGGTACCTGGAGAGAAAGATATTGCACTTCACAGCTGCTCTTGCTTGTAAAAGCCAAGGGCCCACCAAGGTCCATATGGCTGCTCCAAATCAGAGCCACAGAGTCTGAGCCGTGCCGTGTCCAAGGAGTAAGAAATTATCAACACACCTCTCTGTGCAATAGGCTCAGAGCTACTTTTTATTTTTAAGCCAGACACCTGCACTTTACAATTTAGAATCAATACAAATGATGTTGGATTTGCTAAATGATTTACTTTTCACGTGTGAACTCACTCCATACATAAGGGGCCAAATGCAATTACAGTCATAAAAAAATAAAAACTTACTGAAAACAATCTAATTATTGCAAATTTTTAGTTGCTAAATTCAGATACATTGTTCATTGTTGTTTTTCGGCGGTTTTGTTTTCTTTTGCACTGTGGAATCTTGGCAAATTAGCTGCTGTTTTTTTGTTCTTTAAGTTTTGTTTTATTCTCAGTGCTTACTTTCTAATCTTAGAAGATTAAATTGCTGGCCTCCAGGCACTGCACCAGACACAGCAAGAACATGTCCCGTTTCTGCGGCTGCTTAAAATTCTCATAGAATAAGTGTAAAATTCCTCTGTCTCGACATTACAGGGATTAATAGGCTATGAAGTAATCTTAGCTCGATTTTGCCAGACTCTGCTGCATCTTGGGCTTCTAATACTGTACTCAAAAGCTTTCTCTCTCTCAAAACAGAGCAACACAGTTCTCCCAAAGACGCTCTCAAGACTACTTTCATGGTTTGAAGAGCGCCGCCTGCAAACATGATGGATTTCTACAGACCGGCTCAGTCGGCAATGGCAGGCCGCTCACCCCGGCAAACAGGAAACACCGCTCAATTATGTATAAAAGCTGAATGCATTTTGAGTTATGAGGTTTTGTTTTCATCTCTTTATATATTTATAGAAAACATGAGGAATGCAAATGTAAGCATTTAAAAAGCAACACACATGACTGCACTCTCCTGGGATGGAACAAGACTATCAATGCAGAGTAACTTCAACCTTGCCTGGCTATTGCTCTTATCTTATTAATGGCATTTGCCTTTCATGAGCGCCAAAACGCAACTGTCTCTTGGCATCAGACGCGAAGAGACGCACAAACAAAATACAAACGGGAGCTGGTGGAGTGGATGTTGGAGGGCCAATCTTCAATCTGATGATCAAACGTGGTCTTTTTTCGAGGGGAAGACAACAACAGAAGGAAAGCACTTGCGAACATTAAGTTGTGTCAAGGTTTTGTTTTTCAAATGCATGTCTGAAGCAGTGATGACTGTGCTGTAATTGGAAGAATACAATCAGTCATTCTTCTTGACTGGATCTTACATAAAATTATCAATCCCCCTCCCCTCCTCGCATATCTCGGGCAGGAATCCAACGCTAAAGAGCTTGTTTGATAATTCTGTGCTTATTTCTGTTTAGTATGGAAATGATAATCACACATCTTCCTAGTTACGCATTACTGAAACAACCACTGCGCCACGTACTTCCAATGCAGTGCTTTTAAGGCAGTATGTGATTATGCAATGAGTATTTGGAATAAATATAATATAGATAATTGGTGCATATATTCTATAGAAATTGATCAGCCATTTTCATAAGGGGTCAGAGAGGCCAACGAACAAATCTATTCATAGAGAGCAAATAGGAATTTTATTGCTCTTGGCAACAGCACAGTATTCATATCTGCGTTCAAACTGGTCACTACAGATGACTGAACTCAATTTTACCTCAAAATGTGAATCTGTCATTCGCACATATTGTTTCCAATGTAACCTGTAAATGTAAATACATCACTGGTGAAATGTCAGCGATTACTTGTTTCCACGTGGGTTTTACAGCAGGTCCACAGATACATGGTAACACAAATCCGTATAGAGCATTTCCCTGTATTTTTCTAATATGAAAATTATGTTTTTGAAGAGGATTTGACAAACTTTAAGCACAACACAACAGTAATGAAAAGCACTTTTATTTCAGAAACAGCAAGCAATTAGACCTTTAACGAAGTATAATAGAGTAACTGTAAGGGATTGTTTCTTGTCAATAACACAAATAAACGTGATTAGGTTTTCATTTCTTTATCCACACATCTTGTTCTTATTTTATGACATTATTCCCCCCAATATACTCAATACTATTCATATTCTGAACCATCCACTGCAAATCAGAAGGACACTGCCATCGGACATCATGGTAAAGAGATCTCGATATATCCACATACATTTGCAGGAAAAACTAATTTCAAACACCAAAAAGGTGTTCTACCTCAGCGGTAACTTCCTGAAGAATTCTGCATTGGGGATTGTCATTCAATATTATCCACTAAAGCTGCTACTCACTTTTAAGTTCAACTGATTTCTAATTAGAACAGCAAGAAAATATCCCCCTATTAAGGAACATCAATCTATCATTTAGCCTTTCACATTTCAGATTCCCAAGCTGACTGAACAGATGCAATGCATTAAAAATTCACTAGGATCTTAACCCAGTCCTGAGAAACAGACCTGGGTGCTTCACAAGAAACTTCCCTCCACTGCCATCAACTTTGGATTTCTCTCTGTAACTTTTCATTTCTCTCCACAAGCCTTTTACTTGCAATACACTCAGAAGAGAATAATTCAATTCCAGCGAGAATAAATGTGATCCAGAGTAATGATACATAGGTCATGATGTAAAGCCATCTAAGGCCATAAATTAATTTGAATAAAACAAATCCATCAATGTTAAAACAAATTTCTTAAAAGGCAGGATATAAATGAGGTGTCCTGGAATGCGATTTTCTAGGACTGGTAATAAATGGATGCATCGGGCGCAATTCTGTCGGCAGAAATCATTTGGCTCTAAAGCTTTTCTGATTACACTGTGCATCAACAAATATACACTCTGAGATGACGCTGCCTTCAAATTCCATTACACCTTTATCACTTTACAATGTTTGTAGCCCTATCAAATCCATGTGCGGCGCACAAAAACATCAGCAACAAAACAACAACAACGTATATTCCAAAACGATAATCTGTGGAGGTCGTAGACAACTCTTCAAATCTAGTGGAGACAATGACTTAAACCTAGATCTAATCAATCACAGACCTTGGCTACAATTACACTGTAATTACACTGTCAACACAAAGTAAAGCACTTTACTCTGATTAGCCGAATGACACTGAAGAGAAACAAACAAACAGTAAAGAAAAAAAAGGTGCACATCAGAAGAAAGCAACACTGTTACTTTTGGTGCAGAACCCAACAGCACACAGCTACAAGGTCACTTTCTGAATCTGTTAGTTTTGCAGTTCGATGCAGTCCCTTGGGGTCTAAAAGCTTTCCGATGCTCTGCCGGTAGAGTGGAATACAAAAAAAAATAAAAAAAATGCGTTTGCTCATCAACCCAAAGCACCCTACAAATCAAAGTTAAGGCAATTATATGCTTATCCTATCTTTAAAAAGGCAACAGATGTTTCTCTTGGTCAAAATTGCATTGTAATCGCAAACAGTAGCATATGGTTAAATTTGATTAATCCGAGCTTGGGAAGAAATTCCATTATTTCTGCAGCAAATGCATAAAAAGGTGCTTAGAGGTGATGCAGGGAGGATGCTGTGAGATTAGATAAGATGCATATACACGGGGGAAGACTGATAGAATCGATCTGCGCACCCAACGAAGACAGTCACTGAATCAATCCTCAGTGGCTGAGGAGACGCACAGAGTTTCAAACTTTATGAAAACAACATTGATTGCCAGTGAAAACATGCAAACCATTCATCACAGAGGAAGGGAAACAGAACTGTGTGACAGGTGATCAAAATAGCCTACTGCCCATCACACAGAACTGGGTCTATCCGTCTCATTTGCTTTCATGCCAAGCACTATTAAATAAACAATCACTTTTTAGTGAATGCAGCTTAAAAACCTTTGGTTCTTTCATTATCAGTCCCCAAGGGGGACCCGCAATTACCGGGTTCAGAGGTGGACCTGCATTCCAAACTTCAAGAATATCTGATTGCATTTCTATCACAAAAACTGTAGAGCTAGACTTTGCGGGAGCCTAAAATAAAATTATGTTAAGCAACATGCATAGTTTTCTTTGAATCAAGACTTCAACCATTTATGAAATTCAGCATTAACACATCAACACATCGGCATAACTTGTCTAGTTTACATGATTGTCATTTTATGAAAAGAGGAAAAAACAACTCATAATTAAATGCAAATTGCATCAGCAAGCAGTGATTGTCGTTACACATTGTAGAGAATCACACATGCTCTTCTAAAGCCAATTTTATCCCGTATTGTTTAGCCATAGCTCAAAGTTTTCACAATGCTTTGATTTACTATTACTCACAAGAATTGTATAGATGTTGCATTATTGTAATTAGAATGCATTCTTCAGACATCACGAAGTAGGACTATAGCATAAAACCACCACTATACTACAATTATTTCCAAAAGCGAAGGAGAAGCCCCCTGGGCAAACCCTTGGTCGATTTAAAGATGAAAAAGACCAAGACCAAATGATTGTATCTGAAAGAGATTTGTTTCGGTCACTGCAACTGTACTGGTAGAGTATCAAGGGCTTTTTAAATGCCTTACCCTATAAGGCAAGGGCTCAGTACAAGAAGAACGGGTCACTATTCTGTTTAGAGACCATTACCAGCTCATGAATTAAATAGCATAAACTTCCAAAGACGGACCAAAAGCCGTCTGTGAAATGTGCCAAATCTGAATATGAATCACTTTGAATGAGTTATGAGACAATTAAAAACTTAAAACACTTATACCTCCCAGAACTTTAATAATTGCAGCACATGTACCAAAGTTCAATTAAACCTGAAACTGTTCTTGCACTGCTTTTTTAATTAAGAATTATGTCCTGGGAGTTATCGCTCCTGGATTTCATTTTATTTCAGTACAGCTCTGTAATTTACCCACCTTGACAAAATGTGAGCTATAAACACACTACATGGCAGTAATACAGCCAGCTGTGTAACGCTCTTCTGGGCCCAGACTGGCAACCTAGTGAACACCATTCATTTCTATAGCATTCACTTATGTATTAAACTGAAATATTTTTGTTTAAGATTGGTTATACAGTAGGATTCCTAAACATTGGTCTGCATTATGCACTCACTGAAATCATACAGTTTGCGTTTATTCGTTCCAGCGAGGTGCTGCCACACAGATCTGGAGTTGATCATGGCCTGATTCTGAGGAACCCCATCTCTTCAGAATGTGTCTGGGGTCAGATGACAACCCTAGCATGCGGGCAGTTAGGATCCATATGCTGGGTTCAGAAGGTAGATGTATATATTCCTGCCAGCACTAATGTCAAACACACTGGCCTTGACCGTCTGAGAACGTTCTCACCATGACCTGCCAGGAAACTAATCAATAATGCATAGAGACAAACAGCAAGAATAGGAGAGCGATTCAGCAAGAGCCAGGGCAAAATGTGAAGCATTTACAAGACAGCCAAAAAATAACCCTCTTCAGAGGCTGTGTATTTAGGAATCGGTCTACTACGTAGTATTCAACTGCCTCGAATGCTTTTGACTTTTAAAGAGGAATTTGGGAAGGTTTTTGTCACTCACAAAAGGCGATCAATTGGCCTCTCTTACATAACAGAGATTCAAGCAGTACTCCTTCTAAAAAGTGTGGATTAAAACCTGACAGAATCTTCAGAAAAAGATGAGGGTGAATTTAGACTTAGCAGATAGTATTTCTTCGTCTTTGAACTCGGTCTAAATTTCATTCCTAATTTGCGCAACATCATTAGATTTTCTGAAGACGTCATAATCCCAAATACTACTTTAAAGGAGTATTTAAAATGCCTTGTGTTTCACTGACCAGGTTAAAGTAGAAGCCACTTCAAAGAGTAGTTAATGCACCCTTCAGGAATAGTCACAATTCATGAATAGTTCAAAAGGTCAGCTTACATTTCTGTGATATGTAAACTGTAGATCCTGAGCCACTTGTAAAAGTTGTTAATGACCACCTTCAGAACAGTTTGTGAATAGTAAATCATAGTAAACTTAAAATCATAAATGTTTAATTAGCATAGTTTCATTTAAAAAATAAACATTAAAGATTCTTACAATTTAGTTTTTACTGTTATAATAATGTACACACATTTTTGTATACCATTTTCTGTTCTAGTTTAAAAAGATATATTTGGGGGGTGCTCATTTCAATATGGCAGGACACGAATGCAGGACAATCATGAATATGTATTTCTCTTATCATGTAATTTCCATATCACATTCAGGACAGCTGTTCGCCTTCTCCTTGGAAAAGCACAATGAGGTTATGGGATTGGGATGAATTACCCTTGGAAAAAACTATTTTTGGTCACCAAACACAGGGATTTTTAATCAGCCACATCACTGCGCTGGATTTCTTTGTAAGTGGGCTAATCCTTTAATTGTGTTTCTGGTATTTTTCTTTTATTGATGTACCTCTACATCAAAACTGGGGCCTTTTACGAGATCATGCTGAAATTGCTGAGATGTTTCTACAATCTGTACTGCGTGTGTGTTTGTGTGTGCATGTGTGCACACATTTGCGTTTGCTCATGTGTGTGCGAACTAATGAATTCTGTGCAACTAGCCACGTCATTATCATACTGCGCTCAGTAGCAGGATTAGTGTATAGTTAAATGAATAAAGTATAAGACCTTCTCTCCAAGGAACAGTAAAATTGGGCATTAGTGGCATAAAGACATCTTTATGCTTATTGGCTTCTCTGCCTTCGCCGCGCTGAAACAGACTCTTGGAGTACTTCCACTTCAAACCATATGTTGAGTCTCTGCTATAGACTCGGTTGCCTGGCACGGAGCAGTACATAAAGGCGTTGTTTCTCACAGGGCCTCCATTAATACAGCACAGACTGCATGTTCGTACTGCGAGGGCATTACGTAGCCTGTGCTCATGAGCTGGAGCAGAGTACATGGAGCACTTAGACACAGCCCATTTGTGTGCCGTTTGGGTCTGTGTGTACAGTAATATTCGAGAGTATTATCTCGCTCATGCATAAGATCAGGGAGTTTTAATCACACACGGATTTATCCTTGTATTTTAAACAAGGGGCCTTTTTGGTAAGCATGGGGGATTATCCAATATAATCATAAGACTTAAAGATTGTGAAATGGCTGGCTATGTTGAACTGTATAATAACTTAAGGTGGAGAAAACATATTGGTCTTGGTTTGGCGGAATGTCACTACTGAGATTTATCCTCAATGTACCCAGAAACACACAGAAACACATACATACACATACATACAAACACACAAACTTTTAAAGACAAATGCACAGGAAGGAACAGCTTAACCTGTACAGAAAAGCTTGTGGTCAAAAGTAATATTTCATAGCCGCAATTGCAGCCAATATTCAGAACAATTTACATGAAGGATGTTTTGGCACACATTATGTTAATTCAGATTCTAGTAGTGGCCACCACATGTGTGTTTTTCAATGAGCTTTCAAAATAATAATAAAAAATTGCCCGCCGCTAACAGCATGCATTGGAAAGGGTTCCTCACAGGAGTCTATTAGGTATCCCCATGTACACTATTGAGCGCAACAGGAGGCTTTCCCAAGTCAAGCTAAATGGTAGCTGTATTTGAAAGCGCCCTTCCAAAGACATTAATGATTTTTTCCATGAATTCTAAACATATATATATATACACACACTCACCTAAAGGATTATTAGGAACACCATACTAATACTGTGTTTGACCCCCTTTCGCCTTCAGAACTGCCTTAATTCTACGTGGCATTGATTCAACAAGGTGCTGAAAGCATTCTTTAGAAATGTTGGCCCATATTGATAGGATAGCATCTTGCAGTTGATGGAGATTTGTGGGATGCACATCCAGGGCACGAAGCTCCCGTTCCACCACATCCCAAAGATGCTCTATTGGGTTGAGATCTGGTGACTGTGGGGGCCAGTTTAGTACAGTGAACTCATTGTCATGTTCAAGAAACCAATTTGAAATGATTCGAGCATTGTGACATGGTGCATTATCCTGCTGGAAGTAGCCATCAGAGGATGGGTACATGGTGGTCATAAAGGGATGGACATGGTCAGAAACAATGCTCAGGTAGGCCGTGGCATTTAAACGTTGCCCAATTGGCACTAAGGGGCCTAAAGTGTGCCAAGAAAACATCCCCCACACCATTACACCACCACCACCAGCCTGCACAGTGGTAACAAGGCATGATGGATCCATGTTCTCATTCTGTTTACACCAAATTCTGACTCTACCATCTGAATGTCTCAACAGAAATCGAGACTCATCAGACCAGGCAACATTTTTCCAGTCTTCAACTGTCCAATTTTGGTGAGCTTGTGCAAATTGTAGCCTCTTTTTCCTATTTGTAGTGGAGATGAGTGGTACCCGGTGGGGTCTTCTGCTGTTGTAGCCCATCCGCCTCAAGGTTGTACGTGTTGTGGCTTCACAGATCCTTTGCTGCATACCTCGGTTGTAACGAGTGGTTATTTCAGTCAAAGTTGCTCTTCTATCAGCTTGAATCAGTCGGCCCATTCTCCTCTGACCTCTAGCATCAACAAGGCATTTTCGCCCACAGGACTGCCGCATACTGGATGTTTTTCCCTTTTCACACCATTCTTTGTAAACCCTAGAAATGGTTGTACGTGAAAATCCCAGTAACTGAGCAGATTGTGAAATACTCAGACCGGCCCGTCTGGCACCAACAACCATGCCACGCTCAAAATTGCTTAAATCACCTTTCTTTCCCATTCAGACATTCAGTTTGGAGTTCAGGAGATTGTCTTGACCAGGACCACACCCCTAAATGCATTGAAGCAACTGCCATGTGATTGGTTGGTTAGATAATTGCATTAATGAGAAATTGAACAGGTGTTCCTAATAATCCTTTAGGTGAGTGCATATATACAGTGAGGGAAAAAAGTATTTGATCCCCTTCTGATTTTGTACGTTTGCCCACTGACAAAGAAATTATCAGTCTATAATTGTAATGGTAGGTGTATTTCAACAGTGAGAGACAGAATAATAACAAAAAAATCCAGAAAAACGCATTTCAAAAAAGTTATAAATTGATTTGCATGTTAATGAGGGAAATAAGTATTTGATCCCCTATCAATCAGCAAGATTTCTGGCTCCCAGGTGTCTTTTATACAGGTAACGAGCTGAGATTACGAGCACTCTCTTAAAGGGAGTGCTCCTAATCTCAGCTCGTTACCTGTATAAAACACACCTGTCCACAGAAGCAATCAATCAATCAGATTCCAAACTCTCCACCATGGCCAAGACCAAAGAGCTGTCCAAGGATGTCAGGGACAAGATTGTAGACCTACACAAGGCTGGAATGGGCTACAAGACCATCGCCAAGCAGTTTGGTGAGAAGGTGACAACAGTTGGTGCGATTATTCGCAAATGGAAGAAACACAAAATAACTGTCAGTCTCCCTCGGTCTGGGGCTCCATGCAAGATCTCACCTCGTGGAGTTTCAATGATCATGAGAACGGTGAGAAATCAGCCCAGAACTACACGGGAGGATCTTGTTAATGATCTCAAGGCAGCTGGGACCATAGTCACCAAGAAAACAATTGGTAACACACTACGCCGTGAAGGACTGAAATCCTGCAGTGCCCGCAAGGTCCCCCTGCTCAAGAAAGCACATGTACAGGCCTGTCTGAAGTTTGCCAACATCTGAATGATTCAGAGGAGAACTGGGTGAAAGTGTTGTGGTCAGATGAGACCAAAATCGAGCTCTTTGGCATCAACTTAACTTGCCGTGTTTGGAGGAGGAGGAATGACCCCAAGAACACCATCCCCACCATCAAACATGGAGGTGGAAACATTATGCTTTGGGGGTGTTTTTCTGCTAAGGGGACAGGACAACTGCACCGCATCAAATGGACGATGGACGGGGCCATGTACCCTCAAATCTTGGGTGAGAACCTCCTTCCCTCAGCCAGGGCATTGAAAATGGGTCGTGGATGGGTATTCCAGCATGACAATGACCCAAAACACACAGCCAAGGCAACAAAGGAGTGGCTCAAGAAGAAGCACATTAAGGTCCTGGAGTTGCCTAGCCAGTCTCCAGATCTTAATCCCATAGAAAATCTGTGGAGGGAGCTGAAGGTTCGAGTTGCCAAACGTCAGTCTCGAAACCTTAATGACTTGGAGAGGATCTGCAAAGAGGAGTGGGACAAAATCCCTCCTGAGATGTGTGCAAACCTGGTGGCCAACTACAAGAAACGTCTGACCTCTGTGATTGCCAACAAGGGTTTTGCCACCAAGTACTAAGTCGAAGGGGTCAAATACTTATTTCACTCATTAACATGCAAATCAATTTATAACTTTTTTGAAATGCGTTTTTCTGGATTTTTTTGTTGTTATTCTGTCTCTCACTGTTAAAATACACCTACCATTAAAATTATAGACTGATAATTTTTTTGTCAGTGGGCAAACGTACAAAATCAGCAGGGGATCAAATACTTTTTTCCCTCACTGTGTATATATATATATATATATATATATATATATATGGCAGGATTGAAAAAATGGTGTAATGTAAGAATGCTTTTAAAAATAGACATGTTAATAGATTATATTTATCAATGAACTAAATGCAAAGTGAATGAACAGAAGAAAAATCTACATCAAATCCATATTTGGTGCGACCACCCTTTGCCTTCAAAACAGCATCAATTCTTCTAGGTACACTTGCACACAGTCAGGGATTTTGTAGGCATATAGTCAGGTGTATGATTAAACAATTATACCAAACAGGTGCTAATGATCATCAATTCAATATGTAGGCTGAAACACAATCATTAACTGAAACAGAAACAGCTGTGTAGGAGGAATAAAACTGGGTGAGGAACAGCCAAACTCAGCTAACATGGTGAGGTTGCTGAAGACAGTTTACTGTCAAAAGTCATACACCATGGCAAGACTGAGCACAGCAACAAGACACAAGGTAGTTATACTGCATCAGCAAGGTCTCTCCCAGGCAGAAATGTCAAGGCAGACAGGGGTTTCCAGATGTCCAAGCTCTTTTGAAGAAGCACAAAGAAACAGGCAATGGGGTGCAGAAAAATGGCAGCAGGTGCTCTGGACTGATGAGTCAAAATTTGAAATATTTGGCTGTAGCAGAAGGCAGTTTGTTCGCTGAAGGGCTGGAGAGCGGTACACGAATGAGTGTCTGCAGGCAACAGTGAAGCATGGTGGAGGTTCCTTGCAAGTTTGGGGCTGCATTTCTGCAAATGGAGTTGGGGATTTGGTCAGAATTAATGGTCTCCTCAATGCTGAGAAGTACAGGCAGATATTTATCCATCATGCAGTACCATCAGGGAGGCATCTGATTGGCCCCAAATTTATTCTGCAGCATGACAACAACCCCAAACATACAGCGACAGTCATTAAGAACTATCTTCAGCGTAAAGAAGAACAAGGAGTCCTGGAAGTGATGGTATGGCCCCCACAGAGCCCTGATCTCAACATCATCGAGTCTGCCTGGGATTACATGTAGAGAGAGGAGCAACTAAGGCTGCCTAATTCCACAGAAGAACTGTGGTTAGTTCTCCAAGATGTTTGGGCCAACCTACCTGCCGAGCTCCTTCAAAAACTGTGTGCAAATGTACCTAGAAGAATTGATGCTATTTTGAAGGCAAAGAATAGTCACACCAAATATTAATTTGATGTAGATTTTTCTTCTGATCACTCACTTTGCATTTCGTTAATTGATAAATATAATCTATTAACATGTCTATTTTTGAAAGCATTCTTACTTTACAGCCTGTTTCACACCTGCCTAAAACATCTGCACAGTACTGTATATATTGTTTTTTTAGGAAAACATTCTCTGAAGCCCATAGAAAGAAAGAAAATATATGCAGAAGAAGCACTGTGCGCACAGTTTCATTCTGGAGTCGCCTCAAATTCAAATCAGAGATGTTAATGAAGCAGAACTTGAAAAAGCACCTGAGGCTAGGTCACTCTTTTGATGTGTGTTGTAATAATTGAAGGACAGAATCAACGCCGTGGTGACTCCAAATTCAAAAGGCACTTTTTACTCCGAAAGATGGACGGCAACTGAAGGATCTCTAGATTTATGAAGTTAAATATTAAGGTTCCTTCAAGGGGCATCTTCAAGAAATCCCGGGATCAATACAGAGACTGTACACCAGACAAACAGAGGAGAGACAGCTATTTCAAATCATTAACTTGTTAATTGAAAGGAATAATATTTTAACGACCACTCAACAGTGCCAAAAGCGGACAAAATCACTCTGGGTCAGATCTGAGAAATACAACACTGTTTAATACAAAAGGCCTCGGCACATACAAACTCAAAATATCCGAGAAGGCCTGTCAGTCAAAATGAAAAACATTTCAATACATGGATTTTGCCGTTTATAGTCAAGTAAATAAAGATTATGAAGTTTCTTTTATGAGTTGCTCAATAGTCCTATAAAGTCACCAAAAGGAATATTGTACTCCTGCTTGCTACACAAAGCATGTAGACGCCAGTCTTTAACACCGTGCCAGGGGACCAGTGTCAGCTTTAACTTAATCATAAGAACCTTCTATGCCGATGCTAGCGTGTGGCAGTATGTATGTATGTGTATCCTTCAGCAAACAGCCTACCAGAAGGAGACAAATCCTTACATTAATAGAAGCCCCAATCAACTTCATCGGCACGCTTTTTGCCGTCTCGCTCCACCAAACCCTGACATTTCTGGAGTCTCTGTGACAGCCAGATCAGACTAGGGAGACAACAACTGTAAAAAAAAAAACATAAAATAAGAAAAAGGAACTTCATAAAAAAACGTCCCTTATCTGATTAACACTTGTCAAAGTCTTCACATTCTCACATCTACACAAAACACAACAGTACTTATCAAGGGACAGCATCTTATGTTTTGATTTATTTATTTTTAAAGATGAGCATATGCCCATTTCTGTAATGAATGTGAGGGGGGTTGATAAGAGCACACAGAGAATGCTAGGGGTTGTAATTGCACTGTAATTTCTCAGGACTCAGAATATACATCAAATTACTGCATCTATGAGTAAATACCTGGGCAGCACACCTACATTTCTCAATTAAAAACACTGCAGTTGGAGTGCCAATGCCATTGGAGAAACCTACTGAAAAGAGACAGAAGCAAAACACACTGAGCTAAAACTTCCTTCCAGCAAATAATCTAAGCACCATGTCTTAATTTAAACAGCGTTCCACGCATGCACACAAACATTTAGTGTTTAACCACAAGTCAGTCAAGTTAATCTAATACACTGTGGCAGTGCTGCATATTCAGGAAAATCATTTTAACTGAATTCTTTCCTACTGTGAAAACATGAAATGCCACAAGTGGAAAAAAAATGTAGAAAACGAAGGAACAGAATGCAGGAATACCAGCGGATATAAAAATAAGGTACATTGCCAATTTCCATTTTTTATTAGCTTTCGTAAGAAGAAAGAAAATTTACTTTTACTTGCATCATCATTTCTAAATTTCCTAAAAGTCAGAGTCACAACACAGTGCGCTGGAGCCTGTAGACAAGCTTTATACACATATGATGCAGCATAACTGAAGTGACAGGCTTATAATTATCATTAATTTGTGTTGGCAAGCTATTAAGCAGGCCCTTTTCTAGTTTGTACGGAGTAAAATAAGTGTATAACATCTTTCCATGCTTTTGTCTTCTTGTTTGAATCCAGACCACAGCAAGTGCTACAGGGCCAAACAAAATCATACATTGACAAAAAAATGTTTAAAAAAATACATTGATTAACTTTTAGTGCTCTACAAGTAGTCTGGGAGTTCAGGCGATCCCAATATAGACATATACAGTAGAAGGTCAACAGAGTTAATTTTGACCTTCCCCCCGACTAGAATGGATGAGTCAAATTGCTGCTGCAAAGGTGGAGTTGGGGTGGAGGAGGGATGCAAAGCAATGAGTTCTGGGAAAGTGTGTGTGTTGTTGGATACTGATGCTTGGTAAGGTGGAAGTCAGGTGACAGATTGGGGCTGTCCTCCTCCCAAACTTCAGTTTAAACCTCCATTAAAAGCGGAATGGGATACACTTAAGACAAGAGACAGGACTCTGCAATAGATACTGCAGTTTACAAGTCATAAAATTCGTTATGGTTTGTTTTTTTCAATTACACTCAGAAGAGTGAGATTATCAATGGCTATCTATTGTAATATAACCCTAATCAGAATAGCTCAAAAGCTTTAGGATTGCAACTGCGATCCAGTTTTGATTTCTCGGACACAGTGTGATGCATGATATCCTGTAAAACGCTATTATGGGAATTTATTCACTATTCTGCACAAGCAGACATCTAGAAAACACAAACACATTTAAATCAGTCAAATGCAAATATTATCAGCCTACTGTAAAGGTCACAAGCTCTGGAGTGCCCTCGGTCAGAAACTAAAACTCACACTTGGCCTGCGTTTCATTAAACCGTTTACAGTCCAGAAATCGTTTGCAGTCATGTAAGCCATGTTGACCTAATATGTGACTACAGGGCCAGACTCACAGCGAGGGGAGAGGAATCTGAAAATTGGAGCACAATTCACACAGGCACTCGCCCTTCCACTAAGTCAATAGGAAATCCAATCCCCGGCATTCAGACTGGACAATCAACTGGACAGTGCTGACTCGGGGAGAATGAAACTTCACTCCCCCTCCCTCCCCTGCGCAGCACATGAATAGCAGACAAACAGACAAAACCCTTTGAAGTAACACTAGAAATTGCTTTCATTTCCGAAGAACTTTGCAGCAATGGGGAAAAATAACAAACTGAAAACGTATCCTTGAATACAAAAGAAATTAATTGTTTAAAGGTAATTTATTTTAATCTAAAAGCCTGGGGTGTTTGTGAGAATTAATTTCTAATAAAATAAATACATTCATGTCAAAGTTCTGGGTAAATACTGCTCTGGATTTCTGTATGGACGCCACAGACCTGATGACACAGCTTTTAGAGTATTGGAAGAAAAGGGGAGGTGTCTCGCATCGTGTGAAACCAGAGTCCACACCAAACCATACATCCCCAAATCCATGCTGCAATTTACTGTGAGCTTCCCTGTGCTTGCATCCATCAACACCTGTGGGCGAGCGTTTTCATTAAACTCAAGTGCCGGCGTTTCACTGAAGCTCTTCTGTCAATTCTAAATTGTGTTTTGTTTTGTTTTTTAACGATCATTAGGACTGTGTTTTCTCTGCCACAGCATTTGTGCGATTTGGTATAAGTGGATGTGTTTGCTTATTTTTTTATTTTCAAGTTGGCTTATATTTCCCTTCATTTTGGATTCTTTCTGGATTGCAAACATCAGTCTCAGCAGTTACTATCCTGTTTTTTTGTTTGTCTTGTTATACATATATATAAGAATGAAGTCTCCAAGAGTTGAGAACGATGATGGTTGAATACAAACACTGCTTGACTGGCACAGAAAAATACTCAAATAAAAACTTCCCATGCACCACATTGTTCATCCTTGGGATTTCATTTCAGGACTACATTGCATTAAAAAGGTCTGTCATGTTAGAAGCATACATAATCCTATTTAGATATGGAATGCTTTGTAAAACTCTCAGCTTGTTCACATGAGACACTGTATCCCAGGGCAAGGACTTTTATTTTACTTTACTGGCAAACTGGAAATGCCCTGATGTATATGTAGGTTACAACCTGGGCTTTCTAACTTCATGAATAACTCACAGGTCAAGGTTGAGGTTAAATGGGGAAACAGGTAATCCAGTTGGTTAGATCCCAAACTAAATAATGGATAGTTTGTTTGTTTCTTGTGGTTGCTTTCTGTTTGTTTTCTTGCGTCTGTGTGTGTAATCCAGCTCTCTCATTTGGACTTTCTCCTTACTTCGGGTGTAACTGATGGTGGCACTTGATTCATTGTATTCCTTCCACCCTGATTTATTTCTGTCCTTACAACCCCCTCTCCTCCACAGATCCCATACACGCAAGGCGCTATTCAAACACGTATTCGTTGTCTGAACTTGATCCTGCTGTGGGAGTAGCAATCCCATTTCAATCCTGACTGGGAGCTTGCATTGCAGTAACCTTGCTCCCCCCCACTCCCATGTCTCTCTCTCTCCCCGTTTTCGGGAAAGTTGGATACAAATAATACCATCATATGTGAATCCGAGTGGCTGAAACCCCCAAAGAGGACTGCCAATAATGTAACACAGGCAGACAAGCTACATTCACACAGGCTCAATCTCCTTGACCGGCATCGTAAGTTGTGAACAGAAACACACACACACACACACACACACACACACAAGCGTTATGATTACCTAGTGTTTCATTTTACGCAAACAAATCCTGGACAAGCAGCTCTCCAATGCACGCCAGTTGGGTAATCTATTGGCAACATTTGCAGGCACGGGTGCCGGGTTAGGAAACACATGTTAAATGCAATCCTGTGCAAACCCTGTCACAAAAAAGCAAACACTTGTGTCCTTACCTTGCGCCTCTGTGCTGTAGATCAGCAAGGAAAGCAATAAAATCCAGCTGGAGCGCCACTTGAGTCCTGCCGGGTCCGCAAACATTGCCCACAGACGGGCTAGACCAGCAGTGCGCGTCCGGCACGCTGGGTACATGTTGCTCAGCCTAAGTCCCCCTGGAGTTGTGTGTGTGTGTGTGTGTGTGTGTGTGTGTGTGTGTGTGTGTGCGTGTGTGTGTGTGTGTCGATGAGGGGGGGGGTTGTGGTGAACGTAGTAGTAGCTCGCCGGCTCGTCCACGGATGCTCAGACGGGATTGCAGATCCAGAAGCCCCGACCGCAAGCAAATCAGGCACCGCAGAACAGGCGAGGCGGCGTCCGGGGCGCCGGAGCTCCGCAAAACACGCAGGGTTGCATCTCCGGAGTCAGATGCCTGGCTGTCACAAACGCGCATAAAGACTAACCCCGTGGGAACGGACACCACCCAAAGCCACCACAAATGTACACGGGCAGGCACAAAGCTAATGCAAAGTAATACGGATGATCATAGAAGGGGGGGTTGAACAATGCAAAATCAGTGCATGGGCTCTACACTTGAACTGGGGTCTTCTGGGGAAAAGTTATTCCAGCTGGATCTTAAGATTCACGCACAGTATCATTCGGTTTTATACATCAGCAGACTTCTGAATGTGGGAACACGCTTCACACCCGAAGCATCCCTCTCGTCCTGTACTGAACCGAATCAAAGTTTAGTGAGTTGGGAACACAGTCCTTCCCCGGGTAAACGCCTCCCAATGTTTTATACACTCTTTCTTATACTCTTGTACAATCCCATGCCTTGTTTAAATCGTTTCACATGAATACATCCCAGAGACATCGCGTCTTGGTGCAGAACAGGTTACATCTCTTGCCATCTTCTGGGTAGGCAATGCAACTCTCTGTTGGCATATTGGCTTCAAACATCAATACACTT